>NW_006921748.1:3007516-3018972 GCF_000298275.1 Orycteropus afer afer
AAAAAAAAGCACTATTGAAGAAGAAGAACAAAGTAGGAGGTATCACACTCCTTGATTTCAAAATCTATACAGCCACGGTTGTCAAAACAGCCTGGTATTGGTACAGTGACAGACACATAGACCAGTGGGGCAGCACTGAGAACCCAGAAATAGATCCATTGACCTATGGTCAGTTGATCTCTGACAAAGGGCAAAAATCCATTCAATGAAGTCCATTCACTCTTTCACAAATTGTTCTGGCAAAACAGGATATCCATTTGCAGAAAAATGAAATAAGGCCCATACCTCACACCACACACAAAAACTAACTCCAGATGGATCAAAGACTTAAAAGAGAAACCTGAAACTATATAGTTCATCAGAGAAAAAATAGGGGCAAACTTAGGGGCTCTAATTTATGGTATAAATAGACCATCAAGCATAATCCAAGATGCAGAAACAGAAGATAAACTAGATGATGGGAACCTTCTAAAAATTAAATTCTTATGTGCATCAAAAGTCTTCTCCAAAAGAGTGAAAAGAGAACCTAAAGAATGGGAAAAAATATTCTGCAATGACATATCAGACAGAGGACTTATTTCTAAAATTTATAGAAAACTCCAACACCTCAATAACAAAAAGACAAACAATCCAATTAAAAACTGGGCAGAAGTCATGAACAGACACTTCACCAAAGAAGATATTCAGGCAGCCAACAAACACATGAAGAAATGTTTGTGATTATTATCCATTAGAGAGATGCAAATCAAAACAACCATGAGATACCATCTCACCCCAGTATTAATAGCTAAGTTTAACAAGACAGAAAACGACAAATGCTAGTGAAGATGTGAAGAGATAGGGATTCTCATACAGTTCTGGTGGGGCTGTAAAATGATACAACCACTGTGGAAATTGATTTGGCAATTCCTTAAAAAGGAGAACATAGGAATACCATTTGACCCACCAATTGCATTACTAGGTATATATACTGAAGAAGTGAGAAGCAGTAGATATATGCACACCCATGTTAATCAAAGAACTATTCACAATAGCAAAGAGATGGAAACAACCAAAGTGACCATAAACCAAGGAATGGATAACAAACCTGTGGAAAATAAACACAATGGAATACTAAGCAAACCTAAAGAATAACACTACATAATGTGGGTGAGTTTTGAGCACATTAAGCTGAGTGAAATAAGTCAATCACAGAAAGTCAGTCACAGAAGGACAAATATTGTATTCATCCCATTTAAAAAGTCAAGGAAAGCTTTATTTGTAGAAGGAAACTTTTTTTTTTGTTTGTTACCAAGGATGGGAGGGGAGTGGAGGGAAAGTTTCTAGATAAGATGGGGGGAAAATAGCTCATATATATATATACATATATGTATATATATATATATACACATACACTAAAACTAAAGATTATTAGTGGTTACCAGGGGTAGGGAGGCAGAAGGGTGGGCCTTTTGTTTGAGTTTATACTAATAGGTGGTGGAATATTTTGGAAAAGTATAGCAATAATGGTGACACAATATACAAGATGTAAGGGAAAAAAAAGAAGAAGAATTCTACCACTAACCCCAAATAAGACAGTATTCCCAGTTTACAGATGAAGTTATTGCATTTCACAGATATTAAAATACTGTTTCCAAAATCAAATAGTAATTAATTAGCAAAGCAGAGATGAGCTCTGAGTATTTTACATTATTTAACCACAATTTAGTCTTTGGCCTCATGACATATATAGGTCAAAAGAAGGGCATTTATATTTAGGAGAAGGGGTTAAATATAATATCAACCTAATACTTAATTTGTGAGTATTAGTAATACTTTTTACACTCTTAAGGCTTGGGTAGTTCATAAAGTACTTTCATGTATCATTCAATAAATCCAAAGATATGTAACACCTACTTGTGTGCAGCCATCTGTCAGTTGCCATGCCGTGGTGCTTGTGTGTTGTTGTGATGTTGGAAGACACGCCAATAATATTTCAAATATCAGCTGGGTCACCCATAGTAGACAGGTTTCACCAAATTTTCCAGACTAAGACTAGGAAGAGGGACCTGGTGGTCTAATCATAAAAATACTAGCCAGTGAAAACCATATGAATAGCAGTAAAATGTTGTATGATATTGCGCTGGAAGATGGGACTCTCAGGTTGGAAAGCATTCAAAATACCATTGGGGAAGAGATACTTCCTCAAAATAGAGTTAGCCTTAATGATGTGAATAGAATAAAGCTTTTGGGATCTTCACTTGTTTCTATGGCATGACTCAAAATGGGAAGAAACAGCTGGAAATATTCATTAATAATTGGAATATAGAATAATGATGTATAAATTTAGGAAAATTGGAAATTGTCAAAAATGAAATGGAGCACATGAAGTTCAATATCCCAGGCTTCAGTGAGTTGAAATGGCTGGGTATTGTCCATTTTGAATCAGACAACCATATGGTTTACTATGCCAGGAATGACAAATTAAAGTGGAATGGAGTCACATTCATTTTCAAAAAGAACACTTCAAAATCTGCCCTGAAGTTTGACTCTGATAGAATAATATCTACGCACCTATAAGCATGAACAATTAATACAACTATTATTCAAATTTATTCACCAACAACTAATGCAACAATGAAGTAAACAAAGATGTTTACCAATTTCTATAATCTGAAATTGATCAAATATACTGATAATTACCAATGATTGGAATGCAAATATTGGAAATGAAGAAAGATCAGTAGTTGGAAACCAGGGCCTTGATGATAGATATGATGCTGGAAATGGTGTGGTAGGATTTTGCAAGTCAAACAACTTATTCATTGTAAATAAATTTTTCAAGAACATAAACAGTGACTATACTCGTGAATCTCAATTGATGGAATTCACAGGAATGAAATTGATAAAATCCATGGAAAGAGAACAGGGCCAGAGGCCAAGTACAAGTCAATCCATCAATCGTTCATATATGTTTCAGGTGAAACCTAAGAAAATTAAACAAGTCTACGAGAGCCAAATTACAAACTGACTCATCTCCCATGAATTTAGAGACCATCCCAAGTACAGATTTAAGGCATTGAACACTGATGACCAAAGACCAGACATGTTGGGGGATAATATCAAGGACATCATATATGAAGAAAGCAAATGGTCATTTAACAGACAGGAAAGGAAGAACAGACTGAAACTGAAGACACTCTGAAACTTCTTGTTAAAGGTAGTGTAGCTAAACTGAGTGGAAGAAATGCTGAAGTAAAAGAGCTTAACAAAAGACTACAAAGGGCATCTCAAGAAGACAATGTAAAATACTATAATGAAACATACAAAGACCTGGAATTAGAAAGCCAAAGGGGAGAACACACTTGGCATTTCTCAAACTGATTAAATTGAAGAAAAATTTCAAGCCTTGAGTTGCATTATTCAAGGATTCTGTGGGCAAGACATTGAACGATGCAGGAAGCATCAAGGGATGGAAGAAACATACACAGCCGCTGTACTAAAAAGAGTTGGTGAACATTCAACCATTTCAGGAGGGAGCATATAACCAAGAACCTGTGTCACTGAAGGAAGAAGTTCAAGCAGCACTGATGGCATTAATGGAAAAACAAAACTTCAGGAATTGAGGAAATACAAAGTGAGATATTTCCATGAACATATGCAATGCTTTAAGTGCTCATTCATTTATACCAAGAAATTGGGGAGACAGCTACCTGGCCAACTGTCTGGAAGTGATTCATATTCATGTCCATTCCCAAGAAAGATGATCCAATAGAATGTGGAAATAACCAAACAATATTATTCATACTACTCACAAGTGAAAGTTTCCTGAAGAGTTTTCAAAAAAAGATTGCAACAGTATATAGACAGGACACTGAGAAGTTCAAGCCATATTCAGAAGAGAATATTAAATGAGGGATCTAATTACTGATGTCAGATGGATTTTTGCTAAAAGCAGAGAATACCAAGATGTTTATCTGTGTTGTATTGACTATGCAAAAGCATTCATCTCTGTGAATAATAACAAGATATGGATAATATTGTGAAGAATGGGAATTCCAAAACATTTAATTGTGCTCTTGTGGAATCTATACATAGACCAAAAAGCAGTCATTCAAACAGAACAAGGGGATAATGCATGATTGAAAATCAAGAAAGATGTGTGTTAGGCTTGTATCCTTTCACCATACTTACTCATTCTGAATGCTGAGCAAATAATCCAAGAAGCTTGACTATATGGAAATGAACATGGCTTCTGGATTGGAGAAAGATTCATTAACAACTTGTTATATGCAGATGACACACTATTTGCTGAAAGTGAAGAAGATTTGAAGCATTTCCTGATGAATTTCAAAGACTATAGCATTTAGTAGGAGCTCTGGTAGCATAGTGCCAAGGCACTTGACTGCTAACCAGGAGGCTGGCGGTTCAAACCCACCAGCCACTCCTCGGAAGGAAGGTTGAGCAATCCTACTTCCGTAGTGATAACAGCCTCGGAAACCCAAGGATGGGTCGCTAGGAGTCGGGGCCAACTCGATGGCAAACAACAACAACAACATAGCGTTTAGTATAGATTACACCATGACATATATTAAAACAAATCCACTCATCTGGACAAATAGCTAACATAATAAGTGGAGAAAATATTGAAGTCATCAGGGATTTCATTTTACTTTAACCCACAATCAATATCCATAGAAACAGAAGTCAAGAAATGAAATGATGGATTGCATTTGGAAAATCTGCTGCAAAAGAATTTTTAAAAATCTTAAAAGCAATGGTGTCACTTTGAGGACTAAACAGCACTTGATCAAAGACTTGGCATTTTCAATCTCCTCAAAGGCATGTGAAAGCTTGACAATGAAGAAGGAAGATGGAAAAAAAAATACACTCGAATTATGGTTTTGGTGAAGAATATTGAATGAACCATGGGCTGCCAGAAGAACAAACAATATCTGTCTTGGAAGAAGTACAGTCACAATGTTGTTGTTGTTGTTATTTGCCGTCGAGTCAGCCCCGACTCATAGCGACCCCTCCTTGGGTTTCCGAGGCAGTATCACTACGGAAGTAGATTGCCCCATTTTCCTTTCGAGGAGTGGCCGGTGGGTCACAATAATCCTTGGAAACAAGGATGGCTAGACTTCATCTCATGTACTTTGGACATATTATCAGGAGAAGACCTTCAATGACCTGGATCGACAGAGTGGCTGCAACAATGGGTTCAAATATAGCAGTCAATGTGAGGATGGTGCAGGACTGGGCTGTGTTTTATTGTGTATTACACAGGGTTACGGGAGCTCTGGTAGCATAGTGGCTAAGACACTTGCCTGCTAACCAGACAGCTGGCGGTTCAAACCCACCAGCCACTCCTTGGAAGGAAGGTTGGGCAATCCTACTTCTGTAGTGATACTGCCTCGGAAACCCAAGGAGGGGTCGCTATGAGTCGGGGCCGACTCAATGGCACATAACAACAACAACAACAACAACACAGGGTTACTATGAGCTGGGACTGATTGGAGTTCACCTAACCCCAACAACAATATTGTTTGCAAAGTACAAAGTACTGTTCCATGTGTGAGGAATACAAATAGTAAAACTATTGATTCCTTACTGTAAGTAGATTACAATCTAGTGAGGAAAGAAAGGCACTAAATCTATACAAGAAAACCAATGATGGGCTCAAGCATAGCAAAGATTGTGAGGATGGCCCAGAACTGGGCAGTGTTCCATTCTGTTACACATAGGGTGTTATGAATCAGAACCAACCCAACAGCATCTAACAACAACAACATGATAGAAGGAAGCACTCAGTACTCAGGAAGTAAAAATGAAGGTTCTCTAAAATAACTTGATGCTCACCAAAACTTTCTAGTACATTCACTGAGTTTTATAAAACAAGTAGGCATTAGATAAACAAAAGGAGGAATCTGGGGTAGAAAGATAGATATTTTGAGCATAACATTCAGTTTATAAGACACAGGTATGACATTGAATCTTGTTTTCATTCAATTACAAGTGGGTGACTTTGACTTGAAGAATCATGATTATAAAACATTGGTAGGAGATGAAATTGCAGAGGCAATAAGAGGCCAGATTTTCTATTTGTTTATACATATAAATTGCAGTAGAGTTAATTATTTAATAAGGCTCTTCCAGCCATGGACTTTGTGACTCCCACCAGATGACTAGGTGAGACTATGAATATGTGAAGTGCTTGTGGTCCACCAAAGGAGTTGGTTAGATTGCTAATAATGTAAATTAGGTACAAGGGACCCTCGTGGGGGAGGGACTATACAAATAAGGTGTATGAAACCCTAATGTTAGTTTTGGTTAGTTTTTCCATACCCTAGTGGGGCAATCTACTTCCGTAGTGATACTAACTTGGAAACCCAAGGAGGGGTCGCTATGGTAGGGTCCTACTCAATGGAACATAACAGCAACAACAGGCTTAAAGTGAGTCATTCCAGAGGCAGAAAGTGACCTCTTACAGCACCAAGAAAGAAGAGCCAGGAGTGAATCACATCCTTTGAACCTGAGATGCCTCCACTGCACTCCCACCACCCAGGAGACAGTGAGAAAGCTATAAATCTTTGCTAAGTTAGGGAGAGGCATCAAGAAACAGCTGTAGAGAAACCAAGGCAGGAACCAAGAGACCAGCATGAGACAGAGCTGTGGGCTTCCTGGCCCTGGAGCAAGAAAGCTGAGTGCCTTAGGGCAGGAGACTTGCTGGTGCCGTGGGGTGCCTCACTGAGCACCTGCTGGAAGAGCTAAAAGAGCTTTGGAACTCTTGCTTCAGCAGGGCAGGACATGAAGGATTGAGAGTCTGAGGCCAGAGAGATGTTTGCCTATGGCACACCTGAGAAAATTCTGTCCTCATTGAAGAACTGTATCCTTCATTATTTCTCATCCTGAATCAAAACCTGTTACTTCCCTAATAAATCTCATCATCATGAGTATCGTCTATGAGTTCTGTGTGGACATTGCAACAAATTATTGAACGTAGCAAAGAAGTAGAGAGTGCTGGTGGAAAGTTGGAGTCAGAATTGGTGAAAAGGTTGAAGGGTGGCAGCACCCTTAGGAACCAGCCTTGTGCTGCTGATGCTGATTATAATGCTCTTCCCCTTGTGATGGTCCGGGTCAAATGACATCTCTGCTGTGTCTTTTTTACATAAAAATAAGAATTTGAGTTTTATCTTGAGAAGGTGCCTCTGATGGTATTTCAAAAGATTATGAGGAACTCTTAGATTTCTGTTTTAGGAGTCTCATCTTTATATTCTTGTGAGTATATATTGAGGTGAGGATAGAAGAGCACGGTGGTTGTGAAAGATTTATTGGAAATAAGGCTCAGGATAGAAAGTTATTAGAGTGATATATGTAAGAAACTTTTTTTTGTAAGTCACACAGAAGAATATTATATAAAGAAAACCACAAGAAACCATACAATCAAATAAGATTGGATAATGGAACAGAAAGTGGGGATTAAGAAGGAAGTATAAATATGCTTGTTTGTAATGATTATAACATACAGAGTCAAGAAATACTATAGAAAGAGATAAAGCTAAGCATGTATATAAAATTTTACTTTCCAAGTTAACACTACAATCAAAATTTAAATGTTCATGTTTATCTTACTAAGCACAAACACATTGAACAATGTAAAAGAAGTACAATCTATATAATGTAAAGATATAAGCACATCCACATATGAAAAAAAATGAGTAAGAACAGAATGAATAATATAATAAAAAGGATTATAATTAAACACATATATCATAACAGTAAATATAACTGTTCTATTGAAGAAAGAGACTTTCACAACTGATTATAGAACATAATTTCTATAACAAGCTCTTAATTCAAGAGAGTCATCAAAAACGCAGGGCTTTGAAAAAGTTAAAAAACAAAAGTATGAGCAAAAAGCTTTCCTCAAAGGTAGAAGCAGTATGAAGTATTTAGCCAAATTATTCTGTCAGAAAATTTAGAATTTAGATAAAAAAATATTAAGAGGGATAAAGATGTATACATTACAGCGATAAAGTGTTTAATATAGAAATAATATTTCTTAGTTATTTGTGTCTATATGCCAAACAACATGGCATCAAAATCTGTAAAGTAATATGGAGAGAAATAGACAAATGACCTTTAGAAGACTTTACTTCCTCTCTATCAGTTCATGACAGATGTGAAGTTATAAAACTAATAGGTAAGGTCAAATTAGCATATTAATATGTAGGTGTAACCAGTTTATAATGAACACTATTCTTTAAAATCAGAAAATATGTCTTATTTTGAAGTATCAAAATAATAGTTAAAGTGACCTGTATTAAGTCTCAAAGAAAATTTAAGACTATTCTCAAAAATAGAAGTAATACAGACTACCCTCTATGATCATAGCTCAATAAAACTAAAATAGCAAAACCAACACCAAGAAAATAAAAGTAAATAAATAAATACAAAAACATAAGAACACTATACCTCATAAAACTATTTTAAAAAATTTTCTTAAAATTCCTTGGGCATAAAAGAGAAATAAAAAAAAAAAAAAATAAAAAAATTTTCTTAAAATTCCTTGGGCATAAAAGAGAAATAAAAAATTAATTTTTAATACTTAGAAAATAAATATAATAAACTTTATATATGAGACTTGATAAGAAACATCTAATAAAAGATTTGTAGCCTTGAATACTGAAAAACAAATTGATTTAAGCATTATAATATTTTTAAGTATCTGAGGAATCTGATTATACTAATTAGAAATACCAAAACAACAACAACAAAAAACTAATGTAAACAGAAGAAGGGAATAATCATATATTAAAGTACAAATTAATTAATTATAACACAGAAATGCAATATCACTTTTGTTCCTTAGAAGATCTAATAATGTGACTATTTCAACAGAATTGCTAGTGGCTTTTCAGTGAAAGTTGTTATTGAGGTGGTATCACACAATGAAGGATATTCAGCATACCTGGACGTAGGAAGTATCACTCCTCTTGGTCGTTGAGACCATCAAACACTCTCCCCCCATTTCCACTGATTTCTGGAGACATGCTTTCCACCAGTTGGGAAGGATTAAGATACATACTTCGATGGCATAATAAAGGATGGAGAGAAAGAAAGCCAATATATTATCAAACTGAATGTAAACTTAAGGAAATAACCAAAGATACAGAAAACTGGTAAGAAAATAATCTTTTGGGTTTGCCCAGAAGCAGATTTGAAGATAAGGATTTTGTGCAAATTATTTATTTAGGAAACTCAGGGCCCTTGTTGGCAGAGGGAAAAAGCAAAGAGAATCAGCCAATAAAGGATTTTTTTTTTTTTTTAAATCAAGACTGTTACCACCATGGGCAGATAACTGGACCTTAATCTGGAAAGTAGTTTAAAGCACAACTTTTGATTTACCTTACTCGTGAGATGAGGAAACTGAGATATACTGACACGAACTTTCGTCAACCTTGGTTGAGAGCTGCTTCCAACAGCTGTTTAGTGGGATTTCCATGTTGCCTTCTAGTAGACAAAGGCCTTATGAAAAGAGATGCAGATTCTGACTGGGAAGATCTGAGGGATTTGGGTAAGACATGGGCTAATTCTAGTGCAATGGCTATTTTGCTCAAATCTCTGTGACTACACATAAAATAGATTCTTTTTAGAACATTCAAAGGTAAATATAGAAAATAAAATATAAACAGACTAATTGCTATGGAAGTAAATGAGAAAATAGGTAAAGTGATTTACTACCCTATGAACAACTCCCAGAATTGAAAGCCAAACAGAACAAGAAAAATATCCTCAAGGTTCAATTTTTCTACAACAAATATCACCAATGAAATAATACAAAGACTACTTCAAAAGAGGAAAAAGGAAAAGCAAAGAGCCAGAAAAAGTTCTGAGTAAAGCAAAAGAAGACATTAGTAAACAGAAACATTCACTGCATTCCTGAATAAAGAGATTCACCATCATAAGCATGCCAATCTCTCAAAAACGTGTCAATCTGTAAAGCTGATAAGATTACAATTAAATAATAGCACAATAATTATAAGGGAAACTAGATTAAATTAAGAGAAAATAATGCAAAATATTTGAAAAACATTGCTAGCTAGCAAAAAATAAATCTTGAAATGAAAATCAATCTGTGTCCTGTATGCAATACTGAAATATCTCATAAATCTACAATAATTAAAATTAGATTGTACGATCAGATGGAAAGACACACCAAAAAAAACAAAAAAAAAAAAACAGGTTAGTACACCTTGCAATATATGCTCACACAATCACACACACACATAAATTCATATATATACATACAATTATATGTATAATATTATATATATGCTTGAAAACATATGCATGCATACATTTGTATGTGTGGATACACAGATAGATAGACAGACAGACATATGTGTAATTACTGCTGTGTCCTGGGAAATGTTTACCAACTGGCTCACAGACAAGGAAAAAGGTATTTTTTTTTTTTTTAAATATTTGTCAATGTCTATGTTGTAAATACTCCACTATGATAAATTACAAGCTACAATTATGATGTCACCAATAGCAGAGATGGAAAGATAGTGCATGAAAATTTAATAACATTTAGAAGCATTATGGGAAGCAGTCACCTCATCATTGTTTTGGATGTAAAGAAATGATGATGATATCCTAATGCTCAGAAAGCAAAATTTCTTTAGGGAAGGTCCAACTTTCATCTATGATATTCTCTATGAAAAATTTTATATGAGGGGAAATGGTTTAAACAGAACATTTCTGAGAGGTAAACAAAAACCTTAATGGTCTCTATAAAACCTCTTAACATGTGATATAATATTTTGTAGCAAACACAATATATTTAGAAATTTAATTACCAGAGAGAAGAGAGAATTTTATTTCAATATTCAAGCACTATCAGTTAATAAGAACAAACATCTGGTGAGTTGATTGAATGTAAATATGAGGCCTAAAATCTATTTCTATTTCCAGAATTACATCATGTAATTAAATGACACATGATCATAGTAAGGTGCCCCTGCCCTAAGATGTGAAAGTAACGTTTCCTTCATTTCACACCAAAGCAGCAGATTTAAAGTTAATAAAATCCCAGACTTGAAAATCCCCAGATATGAAAACAATCCTCAACTGTAGTTATTGTTATTAATAACATTAATAATTCTATTTGATTCTCCACATATGCTCATTTTTCTCTATTTTAGTAAATGAATGTTTAAAAATTCCATCTGATTTTCTGAGGCACCATTATATCAAAACGACACATTACTTTGCAGAGTCAATGAAAAGCAACAGTCCCAACAGATGAATAGGGGAAGCCCAACAAATGGAAATGGACAAGCTGGTTTAAGCAAAAATAAGAATTGTCCCAATCTCATTTTTATCCTGGTGAATCTTAATTAGACTTATGGTAAGATGCATTAGTGTTAATAAGGATTAATGTCATAGTGATAAGCAGAGCATATAAATCA
>NW_006921748.1:3019152-3020925 GCF_000298275.1 Orycteropus afer afer
ACTCATAGCGACCCCTCCTTGGGTTTCCGAGGCAGTATCACTACGGAAGTAGATTGCCCAACCTTCCTTCCGAGGAGTGACTGGTGGCTTTGAACCTCCAGCCTTCCAATTAGCAGTCAAGTACCTCAGGCACTATGCTACCAGTCTAGTCTAATGGTGTCTTAATAGTAGTGCTGTAACACTGCACAGATAAATATAAACATTAAATGATTGAAGAACTTGCCTATGGTGTTAATTTCATAGCTCCACCACAGTTTGGAGTCATGTCACCGGGTATTTTGGGAGAATGGTGATTAATCAATCAGTCTAATGAGTTTTTACTATTTGTAATTATGGAACTGAGCTTTGAGCTTTGTTTCCTTCTGAGGAGTACAATAGTCGCATAAGGAGTTTACAATACAGTTGAGTAGAAAAAAATAAAAAATAAATAAAAGAAAGCATGAAAGCATTATGCATCAATGTACTTCAGTTAGAATTAATTTCAGAGTCAAGTAAAAGAGAGCTAAAATAAATAAATAAATAATAATGGGTTTTCCAAAAAGAAAGCAGTTAGTGGACAGTTTTGGTTCTCTAGTGTCACTCAGACATACGACACATGGTGGCTTTAACAAACAGGAGTTTATTTTCTTACAGTTTAGATTAGAAGTCTGAGTTCAAAGTGCCAGCTGTAGGGGCTAGGTGCAACTCCCTCAATCTGGGACTTCAGCTCTGTCCCTTGCTCCCTGCCCACTGAAGCTAGAGGTGTCTTTTGGCTCAGGCAGCTGGCTGCTGAGGCTGACAAACACAAAGTTGACAAAAAAAAATAGCACAGTCCCAAAATTTTCAAACAACATGGCAGGCCACTACTTCAAGTCCATTAAGAGTTGCAGGATCAGCAGATAGTATGGCAGGTTAGGTTTTTGAGATGAAGATTGGACCAATGCAGGGTCCAAGTGGGCCAAAACTCCAGAGACCTTCCTCAATGTTTTTCTCATATTCCAGAAGCATACCACATCCCTAAGGCAGCTACTCAGATGTTCCAGTACATTTCACCATGGAGGTGATTACCAGTCTCATCTTGGGGAATAACTACATCCAACTTCCCAGCCACTCAAAACCAGGCCCAGCCAAGTTGACATACAACTTAACTACCACAGACTATATGCTGTTCTATGACTTGCAGAGGTTTCCGGCTGCTACTTCTGTAGTGATACCACCTTGGAAAACTAAGGAGCTGTTGCTATGAGTTGAGTACGACTCAATGGCACACAACAACAACAGTCTTCTTCTCAACCATGCCTGTGTAGGAGCCTCCAACTTCATGGTCCAGGATGGTTCCCATTCCAAGTAGTAGGTGCTGAAAGAGAACAGAAGTATATGTCTGCACTTTAAAGAACGTCTCTGAAGTCTCATTCATCACATCTGATTGTTGTTGTTAGGTACCAACCAGTCAGTTCTGACTCATAGTGACCCAATGTACAATGGAACAGAACATTGCCTCGTCCTCACAATCCTTCCTATATTTGAGCCCATTGTTGCAATCACTGTGTCAATCCATCTCATTGAAGGTCTTCCTCTTTTTTTTTTTTTTTTAAGTTCAACATAGCATTTTATTTTATTTATTTTTAGATCTTTTATTGATTGATTGATTGATTGATTGTGATTTGGGTGAAGATTTACAGAGCAAATTCACTTTCCATACAACAGTTCACATATACTTTGTCTCATGTCATTGACCACAGTTTACCACAATGCAACAGCTCCCCTCCCACTAAATCCCCATAGTTACCTCTT
>NW_006921748.1:3035010-3035466 GCF_000298275.1 Orycteropus afer afer
AAAAAAGAAAAAAATTGGTGGAGGACTGGGTAGGTCACCCAGGCTCTGTCTGAGCACACAGACTGTGATGGAGTTCCTCTGGGCCCAGAAGGTACGTGGGAGTGGGGATGGCCACACCTCTGTTCGCCAAGCAGGTTTAGGGTGTACTAACAAGAAGAATATCGTACCTTTTCAATCTTGCAGGCCCCAAGTGTCCTTGGGGTTGCTGGAAAGCAGAACATGTTCTAAGCCCCAGAACTCTGCGAGAGTGCTGTCTCCATGAATATCCACAATAGCCAAGCCACTTTTTAAACCTTCAAACTGGTGGTGCCCTCCGGACCGGCAAAAATCCACAGCTCAGCCCACCTTTCTCTTCACCTTCTCCGTTTGTTCCCCAGCCACTGTGTGCAGTCCGTGGCTAGCAGGGTGATTTTTAGTTTAATTCTTAGGTCCTACCACCACAGGGATCTGCGAGAG
>NW_006921748.1:3036159-3049743 GCF_000298275.1 Orycteropus afer afer
TACATTTGATATTATTTACCAATGCAGTAATTCAAAAGCATTAATTCTTCCTGGACTTCCTTATACATTAACCAGCTTTTGCATGTATATGGGGTGATTGAAAGTACCAAGGCTTGGATCAGGTGCACCAGTCTTCAAAGTGACATATTTGTTTTTTAACACTTTAAGAAGATCTTTTGAAGCAGATTACCCCAATGCAATAAATACATCATTTCAATTCTTGACTGTTGCATCCATGGGCATTGATCATGGATCTATGTAAAATTAAATCCTTGACAAATACAATCTATTCTCCATTTATCATGATGTTTCTTATTGGTCATTTTGTGAGAATTTTTGTTTTACGTTCAGATATAGACCATACTGAAGACAATAGTCTTTGAATTTCATCACTAACTGCTTCCAGTCCTCTTAACTTTCAGTAAGCAAAGTTGTATCATCTGCATTTCACAGGTTGTTAATATGTCTTCCTCCAATCCTGTGCTACATTCTTCTTCATATAACCCAGCTTCTTGAATTATTTGGTCAGCATACAGATTGAATAAGAATAGTGCAAGGACAAAACCCTGACACACATCTTTTCCAGTTTGCAAACATGCAGTATCTCCTCATTCTATTGTAACCTCTGGGTCTATGTACATGTTCCTCATGAGCACAATTGAATGTTCTGGTATTCTGGTTCTTCACAATGTCATTTGTAATTTGTTATGCTCTACACCACTGAATTTCTTTGAATAGCTAGTAAAATGCAGGTAAATATATTTCTGACATTCTCTGCTTTCAGCCAAGGTATATCTAATGTCAGCAGTGATATCTCTGGTTCCGTGTTGTGGTAGTTAACATCGTGTATCAACTGGGCTGGGCCATGTTTTCCAGTGGCTGGGCAACTGGGTGAAGTTATTCTCCATGATGAGATTGAATGTGGTATAATAACTCCATGGTAGAATCTGCTGTGAGCAGCTAATAAATTGTCTTCAGAATTTGGGCTACTTCTGGTATATAAGGAGACACTTTGAAAAAGATCTCTAGCTTTTTGGCACATCTGGATCTTGTATGCATCCAAGTCATAAGTGGCCTACCATGCTGCTTGCTAATCTTGTGACTGTGTCATTTTACTTGTCCATCTTGGGTTCATAAGCCTCAGCAAACAGCAGCTGCATGAGTCAGCAAAAGTCTCCAGCTCTAGTGGGCCTGGAACAGGAGGCAGACTGGAAGCCCCAAGGTGAAGGGGGCCAGCACTTTGAACTAAGGCTTCTAGCCTCCTTAACTGTAAGAGAATAAATCCTGTTGTTAAAATCATCTACTTGTGATATAACTGTTACAGCAGCTCTAGAGAACCAAAACACATGTCCTTTTCTGAATCTGGCTTGAATTTCTGGTGATTTCCTGTTGGCGTACCACTGCAATTTTTTTTTTTTTTTTAAATAATCTTCAGCCAAATTTTACTTGTGTGTGGTATTAATGATGCTGTTTGATAATTTCTGCATTCTGTTGGATCACCTTTCTTTGGAATGGGCAGGAATATGGATTTCCTCAAGTTGTTGTTCCAAATTTCCTGGCGTAGATGAGTGAAAATCTCCAGTACTGCATCCTTTTGTTACAACATTTCTGTTGAGATTCCATCAACTCCTTTTGATTTTTTTTTTTTCTTTTTTGCCAAAGCCTTTAATGCAGCTTGGACTTTTTCCCTCAATGCCATCAGTTATAGATTATATGCTACCTCCTGAAATGGTTAAACATCAAACAATTTTTTCTAGTACATTGACTCTGTGCATTGTTTCCATTTTCTTTTGACACTTCCTTTGTCACTTAATATTTGGCCCATAGAATCCTTCAGCACTGCAAGTATAAACTCAAACCAAACTCACTACCCTTGAATCAGACCCGACTCATAGTGACCCCTCCTTGGGTTTCTGAGGTGGTATCACTACGGAAATAGATTGTTCAGTCTTCCTTCCAAGGAGTGATGGGTGGGTTTGAAACACCACCCTTCTGGTTAGCAGTCAAATGCTTTTGGCAATTTTTCTTCAGTTCTTTTAGAATGAGAAATGCAGAGTGTGTTCTTCCGTTTTGCTTTCCTAGCTCCAGCCCTTTGCACATTTCATTCTAAACTTTATTTTATCTTCTCAAGCCACATTTTACAAACTTCTATTCAGTTATTTGACCTCATCACTTCTTTTCACGTTTTTTTTTTTTTTTTTTACATTAAGGAGAAAATTTCAGTCTCTTGAGACATCCATTTTTTTTTTTTCTTTCTTTCCTATTTTTTTAAATTTCTTTTTTCTTGCTTCCTGGACAATGTCCTTGACATTGTCTTACAATGTGTCTGGTCTTCAGTCATTAGTATTGAACACATCAAATCTGTTCATGAGATGGTGTCTAAATTCACGTGGGATATACTCAAGGTGATATTTTGGCTTTTATGGACTTGTTTCAATTTTCTTCAACTTTAACTTGAACTTGCTTACGAGCATTTGATAATCTATCCCATAGCTGCCCCCTGGCCTTGTTCTGCCTGTCAATATTGAGCTTCTCCATCATCTCTTTCCACAAATTTAGTCAATGTGATTTTGTGCATTCTGTCCAGTGAGGCCCAGGTCTATTGTCATAATTTATGTTGTTGAAAAAAGGTATTTTCAATGAATAAGTCATTGATCTTCCAAAATTTATTATTAGATCTCTGGCATTGTTTCTATTAGTAAGACAGTATCTTCCAACTCCCTGTCCTTCTTTATTTCCAATTTTCACATTCAAAGCACTAGTAATTATCAATGCATCTTGACTGCATGTGTGATCAATTTCAGACTGCAGAAGTTGGTAAAAATCCTTAAATTCTTCATTGTTGATATTAATGGTGTGTGCATAAATTTGAATAATAGTTATATTAACTGCTTTTCCTTATAGGCATATGGATATTATCTTTTCACTGACAAAGGTGTGCTTCAGGAAAGATCTTGAAGTCTTCTTTTTGACATTGAATGTGACACCATTCTTCTTCAGTTTGTCATTTCCAGCATGGTCGACTGTTTCAGCTCACTAATGCCTAGGATATTGACCTTTGGGTATTCTCTTTTTTACAACTTCAGTTTTCCTAGATTCATACTTCACACTTTCCATGTTCCAATTATTAATGAAAGTTTGAAACTATTTCTTCTCATTTTGAGTCTTGTCATATCAGCAGATGAAGATCCTGAAAGCTTTGCTTCCCTCATGTCTTTAAAGGCAACTCTACTTCAAGGAGACAGCTCTTCCCCAGTCATATTTTAAATATCTTCTACCCTAAAAGGCTCATTATTAAGCACTGTTATCAGAAAATATTTTCCTGCTATTTATAAAATTTTCAGTGGCCATTTTTTTCGATGTAGACCATGACATGATTCTTCAAACTCTGTCTTAGCCTGGAAGTTTCACTGAAAGCTGTCTTTTATGGATGACCTTGCTGGTATTTGAGATACCAGTGCCACAGCTTCCAGCTTCGCAGCAACACAAAAGAAACCACAGTACGACAAACAGATGGATGAGCCACAGGCATCACCTCTGTTCATCCCTTTTTGAACCAACATAGCCAAGTGCCCAGGTATGGGTGTGATGGTAGTCTTCTCCTGGACAGTGAAATCTACTAAAAATTTAAGGTTTTATTACTAAAGAAGAGGGTGAGAATGGATACTGGGAAACAACTTGAAATTTTTGCTAAAAATATATGAAGGGATGAAGTAAATCCTTGAGTCACATGAATCAAATATCTAGTTGTGAAAAGAATTCAGAAAAGGTGAATGTTAGAGAGGGAGAAAGAAACCAAGAAAGGAAATAATCTTAATCCTGTACAAAAAAAAAAAAGTTATTTCTATTTATTTAAATGTTTTATTTTGCTATAAAAAATTTATAAGCCATGATCAACGAGTAAATTCTGACTCATAGTGACCCTAGTGGACAGACTAGAACTACCTCATTGTTGTTGTTGTTGTTGTTGTTATGTGCCGTCGAGTCAAACCCAACTCATAGTGACCCCTCCCTGGGTTTCCAAGGCCGTATCACTATGGAAGTAGGATTGCCCAACCTTCCTTCTGAGGAGTGGCTGGTGGGTTTGAACCGCCAGCCATCTGGTTAGTAGGCAAGTGTCTTAGCCAGTATGCTACCAGAGCTCCCGAACTACCTCATAGAGTTTCCAAATCTGTAGTCTTCACAAGAGCCAACTACCACATCTTTCTCCTGTGGAGTAGCTGGGAGATGCAAACTAACAAATTTTGTTTAGCAGTTAAGTGCTTAACACTGCACCACCAGGGAAATAAACAAAACAAAACACTAGAGCTGCATCACTAGAGCTCCTTGCCAGGGAAATACCAAAAAATCAAACAATCCCCCTCCCATCAAGTCAATGCTCACTCATAGTGACCCTGTAGGACAGAGTAGAAGTGCCCCATAGATTTTTCATAGCTGTAATATTTATGGAAGCAGACTTCTTCATCTTTCTCTGTGGAGTAGCTTGTGGGTTCAAACCACCAATCTTTTCGTTAGCAGACCAATGCTTTAACCACAGCACCAGCAGAGCTTGTACCATGACAATAAGGGTTGCCTGAAGAAAGTCCTAAATAATGCGTAGTCTATGGAATGGCAAAGGAAAGTTAAAAGTGAGAAAAATAGCTTGAGGGAATGATTGAAGGTGGCACTGAGGATGTATGTATAGAAACAATGAAGGCATTTTAAAGACCCTGGACAGAGATTGCATATCGGGTGCCATATGCAAAGACATGGTTATCACCTGTCTGACTATCAGACATTATGTTAAAATAAGATTTGGGGAGTTTTCTGGGCCCTAGTTTTTCAGATATGTATGCTCATGAGAAATAATTAATCAGTTCAGCTGGCAGCCATTAGACCCAGGGGCATTAATTTCTTGTAATTACATTTCAGTGACACAAATATGCAAACCAAAAGGCCATTCAGTTAATTTTAAATTGAGGTGGTTATGTATTATGTTTGATACATACTTAGAAATATCCTCACAAAGCAGTATTGATATTAGAAAAAGCAAATCATTGGATTTTGAAATTAGTAGAAACTAGGAGGAAAATTAAAATACTTCACTCAATTTCTGAAAAGTATAGAGAGATTTTAGGCATTGCACAATGAAATATATATTTCTGTTCTCTGAAATATATGGTTTGTCAAATAGATCATCTCCTTCAATTCCTTCTTCCCTACATCCTCATTTTTCTTCTTTTTTCACTGAAGATTGATTTTATTTGAAGAAATGAATACATGATTTCTCAGAAAATTGTTTTATTACACACATTTATTCAAACATTTATACCCTAAACTTTCTAATGTTACAGGGATTTTTAAAGGCAGTAAATAGCATGCAGGCACTCTGATGGCATAGCAGATAAGGGATTTGGTCAGCAGTTCAAGTCCACCAGCCATTCCACAGAAGGAAGATGGGGCTATCTACTTCCTTAAAGATTTACAGCCTAGGAAATCCAATGGGTGTAGTTATGAGTCAGAATTGACTCGATGGCAGTGAGTTTTTATTTATTTATTTTTTAATAGCGTACATGGCTAGCATTCAGTCGGGCCCCAAATTAGAGAATGGGTTTGATGAGAGATGAGAGCTGTATGATTACTAGAGTGAGAACCCTAGTCCTGCAAATATCTAGTAGGTTGATTCTGACTAATAATTTAATGAATCAGGGTCTATATTTCTCATTTGAAATTCAAGAAGTTCGATCTAATTATCTTTATCACCCTCTAAGTTTCCCTGTTGTGTAAATGCATTAATTTGTGATTGTTGAGCACAAACTGATTGGGGAAATGCTTTTTTTTTTTTAAGTCAATCATTAGTTATCTTCATTTATCCCTTAATAATGTCTTGCATATTCTTGCCTTTATTGATTATTTGATAACTATTCTTGAATGATCTTTTCTTCTTAGTCATTTAACTGGAGATTTTCTTTATGGTGGATTAGTTACCACACTTCTCCTAGACTAGTAAAGCCCAATCCACGTTTTCCATTTATTAAATATTAATTTAATAACACATTTTGGTGATTTCTTGGGCTATTTTCATGTAATAAATCATTGGAATATTAACATATACTTTGAGTGGAATTGATTCTATTCAAATCCACCCCCATCTTTCTATCTCAATAGTGTAATCTGTCACTTGCTAAATGATCTAAATGTTTTGGCTTCCTGAGTGTTTTCTTCCTATAACATGTGCTGGCAGGTACAGTAACATTTCCTTTAATTATGTGTTGTTTTTAGATGCCATCCAGGCAATTCTTACTCATAGTGACACTATGTATAACTGAACAAAACACTGCCCTGTCCTTTTAATTATACAATATCTGGTAAGTACAGCTAACAGAAGTTATCTAAACAAAATAAAATTTATGTGTGTGCATGTGGGCATTTGTATGTATATCCATTAGTCATTGAGCCATAACTTTTTATATTAATGCAGCACCTTGAATTTCTTTCTGGTTGTTGTTGTTGTTGTTGTTTGCCGTCAAGTCAGACCCAACTCATAGCGACCCCTCCTTGGGTTTCCGAGGCAGTATCACTACGGAAGTAGATTGCCTAACCTTGCTTTCAAGGAGTGGCCTTAGGCGCTATGCTACCTATGCTACCAGAGCTCCCTTCTTTCTGGTAATGGGGATGAAAATTTGCAGGGATTGACTCTTCAACCAAAAAATAAGAGCTTTTAAATTTCAGACTGTTGTAACCTAGGCTTAACACCTTCTTAGAAGCCTATGCTCTTGTGAAATTGATTCACTGATAGCAAACTTGAAGAATTCTCTCTCTTTCACCCTTCAAAGCAAATGGCGGTTTTCATAATTCTCACATCCGTCCTGGTCTTGGACCCATTGAAACCCAACTGTATTTTTTATTTATGAAATAGTAATATTATCCAGGATGTAGAATTATCTGTGCAAATCAGCTGAATTTTCTGCCCAAATCAAATCCAAGTCTCTGACTCTTGCACGGGTAGTCCTCTGAATTCACCAAGTGGAAGTAATAATTAGATTGATAAACATCATGAACAAATACTTAATTAGAACAAAGATGAGTGTTTGATGCCTGCTTAGGCTTTAGCTATTTACTTTAAGAATGAGTTTTCTAAACTTTTAAGTTGGTATATATTTTTGTTTGGTTTTGTTGTTTTATGTTCAAGATTTGTCACCCGATTAGGGGCAGACACCTTATTGTTCTAACTCACATCCGTGACCTTTTGCAATCCCCAAAGGTTTTAAACAAGTAACATTATTATACATCAGTGGTCTTCAAGTGCTTTTCCTCATACATTTAGCAAGAGAATTTTGAAAAGTAAGTTATCTCTTCACATTTTTTAAAAAACATATATTTTAAATAGTTGGTTGTGAATTCTGGTATTTGGTACTTATTGATGTTATAAAATCAAACAGTTGTTTTTGTGTATTCAGTGGAATTTAGTATTCCGTATCATTCCTTGAAACAGCACATGAATATTCTCCTTTCTCAGAGTTGGAAATTTTGTCATTATTCTTTGTCTTTAAACTGATATCTGACATTCTAATTCTTGACAGAATTCCATTCTACGGTAATGAGTTTTTATGCAATAAAGGATTTTTGATCTGATATTTATCATAATATCATAATTTGCTTCAATAAAAAATACATGAATAAATGTTTTTAATATCTCTAATTATACTGTCCTATGTGCTAATGTTTTTCATTTAACTTCTTATTCATTAGTTTTAATACACTTTTGACCAAAATATCATGGAACAACCAAGCATAAGAAGCCAAAAGTGCACTTTGCTGGAGGTTAAATATCAGAAGGCAGGAATGGATAGGAAAGAAGGACAAAGAGAAATGGTAACCACAGGAAGGAAGTAGGAAGAGTGATGCTACAGTGTGGGGATTGTAATCCAAGTCATGAAATAAAATTGAGTATCAGCTATTGAATGGAAAACCAATTTATTCTATAAATTTTCACCCAAATCACTATAAAAATCACTATAAAAAGAAATACATATTTTGATAAAACATGATTAATTTATGGAAATGAAAAATTTAGTGACATGAATAGGGCTGGATATTTGTGTCATTTTTTCTTGTGTCTATGTTTTGTTTGTTTGGTTTCAGTTAGTTCATTTATCCATGAATTGATATTATTTACTGTTACATTTACACAAGATTGAGTATAATTTAACAACAAAATAATAATAATAATAATAATAATAAAAGTTTTGGAAACACTGGAAAATTTTAAGCTTATAACTCAAACTCGTTGCCATTGGGTTGATTCTGAGTCATAGCGACCCCCACTGGATTCCCAAGGCTGTAAATCTTTATGGAAGGAGACCACCCCTCCTTTCTTCTGCAGAGCACCTTGTAGGTTTGTACCACTAACCTTTTGGTTAGCAGTCAAATGCCTTAACCATAACACCACCAGAGTTCCTTTTTAAGTTTATAGAAGTAAATTCATTATTGTTGCAAAAATATATTGTTTATAGTAGAATCTAAAATATATTCCTGCAAAAGTCAGTCTGAATATATGAAGGATGTAACAAAACATGTCCCCCCAAAAAAATAGTTGCTGTCACATCAGTTCTGAGTCATTGTGACCCAAGATTGACAAAATTAAGAGAGTAGTAGAAAGTAAGGGCCAGAGAGACAAGAATTTCACTCAAGTAAGACCTATACCATCATGGATTTACAATATCAGGTGGAAAAGTTAATGAGAATATTTTATCACTATATATATTTTAATTCAAACATAATTTTCTGCTTGAAATCATACAAAATATGAAGTTGAGACACCAAAAAATACACAAAGGGCTTTCCCCCATTATGGTGAAATGGTATTTTTGACATTTCCTATTATCTTGAATGAGAAATTCTGGTGGTGTAGTGGTTAAGGAACTTGGCTACTAACCAAAATGTTGTCAGTTTGAATCTACCAGGCACTCCACATGAGAAAGATGAAGCAGTCTGCTTCTGTAAAGATTTACAGTCTTGGGTAACATATGAGGCAGTTCTCCTCTGTCCTGTGGGGTTGCTATGAGACAGAATTGACTCAACTGCAATGGGTTTAGTTTTTGGCTTTGGAGCTTTACCAGGTAATTGTACATCAGTAAATAAGAGCCTTTTTCTTTCCTTCTTCTTTTTTTTTTTTTTTCCCATGGTATTCATGCTCAAGGGGGAAATGGAAAATATTTGTTTTGCAACATCATGAATTAAAATAGAGAGGGTCAAAGAAAAAAAGAAAGACCCTCAGTGAGATGGATTGACAAAGGGTCCCTAAGAATCAGAACCAATGTGACAGCAGCTAGCAACATGGAGAAATAACACAGTCAAGTGGAAATGATAGGAGCTTTAGGAGAAAATGATCATGCTATCTTCTAAAGCCAGATACTCAGAAAGGAAATGGAGATACTACTTTACTCTTACAAAGGTAAACTGTACATAGTTGACATAAATGGTTGGAAACTTTGCATGTCTTTAATTAAAAATAAAAACTGAAGTTGTGCTAGTAGTTTTCTAAAGAGCTGAGAATTTTAAGGAACATGTGTTTTATTTTATTTATTTATTTATTATTTTTTGAGAGTTTGTTTTACATTCAATGTTATGTGTACATTTAGTTCCACTTGCCATTTACCATGCCCAGCCCTAACCCAGTCTGCTCCCCTCCCTGCCCAGTAACCCTACCCCTGTGCTCCTCATAGTTATACACTCCTATTTGTCCTGAATTTCCTCCGTTGAATGTTGCCCCTCTGGTGCCCTGTGGTCAATTGCTCCAAGGTGTTTTCTGTGTAGGTCTTTCTAATGTTGGGCTGACAGCCAATCCATGTACATGAGTCCATTTCTAGGCCAGAAGGGTAACCCATGCCCATAATCTCAGGGCTTCCATAAGTCTCTCTCTGACCATTTTTGTGTTTTGGGGTTTGGTTCCAAATTGTTCCTCCCTCTCTATCCAAAATGTCCAGATTTGATCCCTTTCCAAGTAGTTGGCATTGGTAGCCAGGCACTACTTAGTTCTGGTCTCAGGTCATGGAGGCTGAGGTTCTTGTGGTCCATCTTATCTTTGCATTAATTTTTTCCAGATGACTTTGATATTCTTCACTCTTGTCTGCTCCAGATGAGAAAAGACCAATAGTTACATCTTGGATCGCCACTTGAAAGCTTCAATTTTGGTGAGGGGAGGAATGGTATGGAAAGAGTCTGTGACCAGCATGGTGACATTGGGGAAAGAAAAGACACTGAGATGTACATAAAAGATATAGACAACAGAGGCAAACACTATGACATACACAACACTGCAGTATCACTAGCACCAAAACCAGGCTATGAATCAATGCATAGACAAGTGAGAAGAGTATAGGGGTAGGCCAATAGGAATACACACTAGACCAAAGATAGATTTGACTGAAGGTAATCTTACATAGACACTTGTGCTACAAAATTAACCACATGCATTGCAAAAGCAACAGAAGACAAGGTTGGATTAACTTCTCAAGGACAACCAAATATCTTGTGAAAGAGAATCACCAGCCCTGGGGGCTCAGGACCATAGTCTCAGGGAAACTCATGCTCAATTGGTACACATAATTCAGATAAATTTTCTTCTGCAATCTAATTTGGTGAGTAGTGACTGGGTCTTAAAAGCTTTACTTCCATCTTCTTTTGATGCTTCCTGTATTGTTCAATATTTTGCCTATAGGATCCTTCAGTATTGTAACTCGAGGCTTGAATTTTTTTCTTCAATTCTTTCAGATTGAAAAGTGCTGAGTGTGTTCTTCCCCTTTGATTTTCTGACTCCAAATCTTTGCACATTTCATTATAATACTTTACTTTGTCTTCTTGAGCTATCCTTTGAAATCTTCTATTCAGATCTTTTATTTAATCATTTCTTCCATTCACTTTAGTGGTTCTACATCAAAGAGCAAGCTTCAGAGTATTTTCTGACATCCATTTTGATCTTTTTCTTTTCTGTCTTTTAACATCTTTTTTTGTGTTTTTGTTGTCATATCTAGTGTTCTTGATGTTATCCCACAACTTGTCTGGTCTTTGGTCACTGGTGTTTAATGCATCAAATCTATTCTTCAGACAATTTCTAAACTCAGAAAGGATATAATCAGCTTTTATTGTGGACATTTTCTTTAGCTTCAGGTAAACTTGCATAAGAGCAATTGATGATCTGTTCCATAGACAGGCCCTGGCATTCTTCTCACTAATAATATTGAACTCCATCATCTTTTTCTACAAATGTGGTTAATTTGATTACTGTGTATTCTGTGTATGTTGTTGTTGTTGTTATGTGCTGTCAAGTCAGCCCCAACTCATAGTGACCCCTCCTTGGGTTTCTGAGGCAGTATCACTACGGAAGTAGATTGCCCAATCTTCCTTTCGAGGAGTGGCTGGTGGGTTTGAACCTCCAGCCTTCTGGTTAGCCGTCAAGTGCTTCAGGCACTACACTACCAGAGCTCTCTATTCTGTGTATAGTTGTCACTTATGTTGTTGAAAAAGGATATTTATAATGAATGAGTCATTAGTCTTGCAAAATCCAATCATAAAATTTCTGGCATGTTTCTAGCACCAAGGCCATATTTTCCAAATACTGATTCTTCTTCTTTGTTTCCAACATTTGCATTCCAATCACTAGTAATTATCAATTCATCTTTATTGTATGTTTGGTCAATTTCAGACTGTGTAAGTTGGTAAAAATCTTCAATTTCTTCAGTTTTGGCTTTGATGCTAGGTGAATAAATTTGAATAACAGTCATATTAACTAGTTTACCTTATAGGCATATGCATATTATCCTATCAAGGACAATATTACACTTCAAAATACATCTCCAAATGTTCTTTTTGATGAATGTGAAGCCAGATGCTCACTCCCGGAATAGTAGGCCATATGATTACCCAATTCAGAATTTCTGATACTAGTTCATTTCAGCTGACTAATTTCTAGGATATTAATCTTTATCCATTCCATTTCATTTTTGACAACTTCCAATTTTCCTAGATTCACACTTCATACATTCCACATTACAATTATTAATGGAACTTTGCAGGTGTTTCTTCTCATTTTGAGTCATGCCATATCAGCAAATGAAGGTCCTGAAAGCTTTACTCCAGCTGTATCATTAAGGTCACCTCTCCCTTGAGGAGGAAGCACTTCTCCTGTCATATTTTGAGTGTCTTCCAACCCGAGGGGCTCATCTTCCAGCACTGTATCTGACAATGCTTCACTGCTACTCATAAGGTTTTCAGAGGCTAATTTCTTCAGAAGTGGACTCCCTAATCCTTCTTCCCAGTTTGTCTTATTCTGGAAGCTTCACTGAAACCCAATCAGCGTGGATGATCCTGCTGGTATTTGAAATACTAGTGATATAGCTTCTAGTATCACAGCAACATATGAGTCACCAATGTTTGACAAACTGAAAGGCAAATGGTGGGAAGACTGATTAAGAAGTTAACTATAAATTTCAAAGGACAAGGATGATACAATTTTTTCTTTAATTTTTCATTGTGAAATATAACTTTAAAATATCTTTTTGTTTTTGTAAGCATATCTTTCTAAACTTTATTTTGATCTCTATCCTTGTTTTTGCCTTTTATTTTTTTGTCTGAATTAGAATTTATTTTTGTCTAATGTTTTAACCCAACAGCCACTCCTCGGAAGGAAGATGGGGCAATCTACTTCTGTAGTGATACTGCCTCAGAAACCCAAGGAGGGGTTGCTATGAGTCAGGGCTGACTCGATGGCACATAACAACAACAACAACAACAACAACGTTTTTACTGAGAGATGAAATATTTTCTCCTTAGTAGACATTAATTTGATTATTCACAAATTATGTGTTTTGGTTAGGTTCTTCCTTTAAAAGTTCTTTTTTTTTTTTTTTGTTATTGGTTGGCTCAATGCTGAGAACTACAGTGCTCACTTGCAGAATAGAGCCGTTTTACCTATCTTTATAAATTTAATCTAACAGTTTTACTGCTCCTCTATTGTACCTTTTACTTGCCATCAAGTCAGTTCAACCTTTGGTGACTACTTGGGGGCAAAGTGGAATGGCTTCCTGGAGTTTTGAAGGCTGTAACCTTTCAGATGCAGATCACTAGGCATATCTTTTCAGATGCCTCTTGGGGTATTTGAACCTCAAACTTTTGTCCTGTAGTTAAAAGCTTAATCATTGTATGAACTCTTAGTGGTCATTGAGGGCTTTTTAACATTATGTTTTCCTTTCTATTTTCACCTTCCTCCAATGAAATGAATGCTGGGGCTATGTCTTTATGACTAATAGTGTTTTTGTAGTCTCACAAAATTCTGTTTTCATATTCTTGAGGATCATACTTAATGTGATTTGAGGCAAAATAGATGTGTTTAGTTTTTCAGTGTATTGTCATTGTTATTAGGTGCTATCGAGTTGTTTCCGACTTACAGTGACCCCATGCACAGCAGAACGAAACACCACCTGCCCAATCCTGCACCAGTTCCATGATCCTTGATATACTTGAACATATTGTCACAGCCACCGTGTCAATCCATCTTGTTGAAGGCCTTCCCCTCTTTTTTCAACCCTCCACCTTACCAAGCAT
>NW_006921748.1:3054733-3069586 GCF_000298275.1 Orycteropus afer afer
AGTCAGCACACCAGGGTTCCAATCCCTCAAAGAATGTGTCTCTTCCCAGGATGTCCCTGGATATCTTGGAAGCAGGCCACACCCCTAGGGAAACTCCCCTTGGGCAGACTGGCCACTCAGAACACGGTCATCTGATCCCATCATGGGAACAACCACACAGAACTGGGGTCCACCCAAGTTGACACACAGCTGCAACTATCACAACATCCTTCTCTAGGGAATAGTCCCTTCTGACAACATGACCAAAGTAGGTGAGACAAAGGGTAGCCATTCTCACTTCTAAGGAGTATTTCGGCTGCATTTCCTCCTTCAGTGTGCTAGAGCAAGAGAACAGTGTACAAACCTGTTCTATAACTTTAGTTAAATCGCCCCTTGTTTAGGATTAATCCAGGGATATCATATATCATAGGTTATATAATGGGTCAGAGTTTGATTGAGATGCCTCTATAAGTAGAATATTTCTCTACTGTTTCATCACATATGGATATTCTGGGAGAGGCAAACTGAAAAAAAAAATCTACTTTGTCAATGATTCCTGATCATTAACTGTGAAATATATTCTCCTTTGGTGCTCCTTTCCCCAGATTTTATTTTTTCTTGGAAACTTCCATGAGTCAAAAATTGGAGGAAAAGCAAGTTAGGCTTCATGCATGACAAAATTCTTTCTCTCTAGCCTGATTAAAATGAAAGAGAAAGAGAGAACCCAAAGGAGTATTTTTAATACATTTTCCCCTGACACTGCATAAATCTAGGAACGTTTATATGCTAATCAAATCAAAATAGGAATTATTAGTGACTGGAGAGCCCCAACATGGCTGTTATTTTCCCATCAACATATGATAACAGCTCTGACGCTGAATTAAGGATCTGAATATTATATAAGCCCCAAAAGGTTATAGTACATGACAGGTTTAAGCAATATTAAAACCTTCGAAACCCTGCCCCACCTATTACATATTTATTCAGTATTACAAATTGTAAATATTTAAAAATACACAAAGACATAGTGTGGGTAAATTCTTAATGTTTAATGAAATTATTCATGATATACAAAGAGTCAAATAACTCAACAAATACCATGAAGGTTAATGCATGCGAATGAATCTGAAGAATCCAGCAATGAGAATAGCACATTGTGTCCTTTCCTAGGATGATAATAAAATGAAATTATAGTAACTTTATTTTCACAGTTTAGGGATATCTCTGAGAATAAAAGAAAACAACTTTCATTGAAGAGATAGTGCTAGGTAATCCAGATCCAATGCTAGGTCTCCATTTCATGGAGTGTAACTCATTGATTCTTTGTAATGTTCACATTATGGTGTCTTTTACAGAAATCTGTTCCCTGGTAAAAATCCACACATTTAGGCCAGTATATCTACATTCTAACTAAAGGGTCAGTATCTGTTGGGAAGAGTTATAATATGTAATCACAGAGAAGCAAATTATGAAAACTTAAGGAAAAAAAAACAACAAAAAGAGCTGTTGTAATGGGCCCAGTGAGGAATTGTACTTTGATTTCTGGGGTTTTGAGCTGGAATAAACTCAACAACAACAATAACAGAGATTCTAATGTTATTTAAATGATCACAGATTATAATATGTTGTTGTTTTATTGGGTGCCATCAGGTTGATTCTGTCTCATAGCAACCTTAAGTACAACAGAAAGAAACACTGCCTAGTCCTACACCAACCACACAAACATTGCCATGTTTGAGCCCATTATTCAGCCACTCTGTCAATCCATCTTGTTAAGGGTCTTCCTCTTTTTTACTGACCCTCTCTCTACTTAACCAAGCATGATGTCCTTCTCCAGTGGCCTGTCTGATAACATGTCTAAAGTATGTAAGATGATGATTCTGGCTGTACTTCTTCCAAGAAATATTTTTTTTTGCACCTTTAGCAGTCTATGGTATAATTAACATTCTTTGCCAACACCATATTTATTCCAAGGCATTTAATTCTTCTTCAATATTCTTTATTAATTCTCCAGCTTTCTTATTCATATGAAGCATTTGAAAGTACCATGGTTGGGGTCAGGTGTACCTTATTCCTCAAAGTGATACCTGTTCTTTTCAACATTGTAAAGAGGTGTTTTGCAGCAGATTTTTGCAGTGTAATATGTTGTTTGATTTCTTGACTGCTGCGTCGCGATGAGTGGATTCAAGTAAAATGAAATTCTTCACAACTTCAAACTTTTCTCCTTTCATTATGTTGCTTATTGATATAGTTGTGAGGATTTTTGTTTTCTTTATATTAGGGTGTAACTCATACTGAAGGCTATAGTCTTTGATTTTCATCAGTAAGCGCTTCAAGTTATTTGTGCTTCACCAAGCAAGGTCGTGTCATCTGCATATCACAGATTGTCAAGGGGTTTCCTCTAATATGATGCCACATTCTTCTTCATATAGTCCAGCTTCTCAGATTATTCGCTCACCATAAAGACTGAATAAGTATGGTGAAATACCCAACCCTGACAAACTCTTTTCCTGATTTTAAACCATGCATTATCCCTTTCTTTTGTTCAAATGACTGCCTTGTGGTGTTTGTACAGGTTCCTCATAAGAACAATTAGGTGTTCTGGACTTCTCATTCCTCACAATGTTTTCTATAATTTTTTATGATCCACACCATTGAGTGCCTTTGCACAGTCAATAAAACGCAGATAAATATCTTTCTGATATTCTCTGCTCTCAGCCAAAATCCTTCTGATAAATGCAAAGATACACCTCACTCCATGTCCACTTCTTAAACTGGCATGAATTTCTGAAAGTTTCCTGTCAATGGGATGATGCAACCCTTTTTGAATTACATTCAGCAAATTTTACTTGTGTGTGATACTAATGATATTGTTCACTAACTTCCACATTCCATTGGAACACTTCTTTGGAATAGACATAGATAGGGATCTTTTCCAAACAATTGGATAGGTAGCTGTCTTCCAAATTTCTTGGCATAGAAAAGTGAGCACTTCAGTATTCCATCCATTTTTTGAAGCATCTTAAGTGGTATTCCATAAATTCTTTAAGTCTTGTTTCTCACCGACGCCTTCAGCACAGCTTGGATTTCTTCCTTCAGTGCCATCAGTTACTGATCATTTGCTGCCTCTTGGGTGTTGACCAATCCTTTTCAATACAGTGATTCCGTATATTCCTTCCATTTTCTTTTCATGCTTCTTGTGCCATTTAGTGTCCTGCCTGTATATTCTTCAATAGTGAAACTCAAGGTCTCAGTTTTTTCTTCAGTTCTTTCAGCTTGAGAAATGCCAAGCATGTTTTTCCCCTTTGATTTTCCAACTTCACGTATTTGCACTTTTCATTATAACACGTTACTTCGTCTTTTTAATGACCTTTTGATTTTTTAACGTATGATGTCCTTGATGTCATCCCACAACTTTTCTGGTCTTCAGTCATTAATATTCAATGTTTCTTTTATATTCTTGAGATATTCTCTAAATTTAAGTGAGACATAATCAAAATTATACTTTGATCTCATTGACTTGTTTTAATTTTCTTCAGCTTCAATTTGAATTTGCATATGGGCAATTGATGATGTGTTACAGAGTAGCCCTTGGCCTTGTTCTGACTGATGATATTGAACTTTCCCATTGTCTGTTTCCAAAGATATAGTTGATTTGATTCCTATGTGTTCCATCCAGCAATGTCCACATGTAGAGTTTCTGTTTATGTTGTTGAAAAAACATACTTGCAATGAATAAGTCATTGGCCTTGAAAAATTCTATTGTGCCATTTCCAGCATCTTTTCTGTCATGAAAATCATATTTTCCAATTACCAATCCTTTTTTGTGAACTTTCATATTCTAATCATTAGTAATTATCAATGCATCTTAATTGCATGTTTGATCAATTTCAGACTGAAGAAGATGGTGAAAATCTTCAATTTCTTCATCTTTGGCTTCAGTGGCTGGTGGATAAATTTGAATAATAGTTTTATTAACTGGTCTTTTTGTTGGCATGTGGATATTATGCTATCACTGATAGCAGTACCCTTCAGAATAGATCTTGACATGCTCTTTTTCATGATAAATATGATACCATTCCTCTTTAATTTTTAATAACTGGAATGGTAGACCATAAGTTGTCCCTTTTAAAATGCCCTACACCAGTTAACTTTAGCTCATTAATGCCTAGTATATTATTCTTTATGAGTTCCATTTCATTTTTGATGACCTTCAATTTTCCTAGATTCAGACTTCGTATATTTCTTGTTCTGATTATTAATGGATGTTTGCAGCTGTTTCTCTCATTTTGAGTTGTGCTACATCAGCAAAGGAAGGTTTCAAAAGCTTTGCTCCATCCATATCATTGAGATTGATTCTACCTTGAGGAAGTGCTCTTCTAAGTTGTATTTTGAGTGCTTTCCAATCTGAAGGCCTCACCTTCTGGCACTATATCAGATGATATCTCACTGTTATTTGTAAGATTTTCACTGGCCAATTTTTTTTTTTTTTTTTACAAGTAGATTACCAGGTCCCTCTTCCTAGTCTGATTTAGTCTAGAAGCTTCACTGAAACCTGTCCACCAGGGATAGTATAGCTTCCAGCATCACTGTCACACATAAACCACTACAGTATGATAAACTGACAGACCAGTGGTGGCATCATAATATAGCAGTCTAAATTTACACTTCATACACAAGAGTGCCCACTCAAGAGAAACCTTACTTTCAATCAAAACATAACCAGAAAAATTTCATTGTTAGACATAATTTATATCTATAGTCAAAATTTCCACTCAAGAAAATCCTTGCCTTCAGTGAAAAAGTAAGCAGAAATTTTGCATTGGTAGACGCAAGTTCCATCTGTATTCAAAATGCCATTTTCAAATTTTGACCTTCAGTTACACTAGCAGTTTTTTAGAGACTTAAGAAATGGAGACAAAACAATTGTAAATTAAGTTTCAGTTAATGCCACATAAAAAGTCCAATATCTGTAACACAGCATAAAAATTAATTTAGATTGATCTGTTAGTAAAAGAATGTTAAAAATCTTCATGAATATTTTAGTTTCTAGGATATATGTTTATATTTATATAATCAGAATTCTTTTTTAATTGAAAACAAAAAATAAACATTTATATGCAGTTTTGTATTCTTTCATGAATCAAAATAGTTATGTTGAATTTCATGGGAGTTTTACATTTTGTAAGACACAAATTTCTATACAGAATTCCTTCTTATAATTATTCATTTAACTGTATGTAATTTTTTCAGTGCTATGAAATCAATATCCATATTTTTAAAAGAAATTATTCTCATTAGCAAAACAAAAATCCTTTCATTTAGTTGGCAGTATTAAGTTTAATTTTTTAATGTTAATTGGACAGGAGTGGCTTGGACCATTATGAAATGGGTAAAATTCTATCAATATTTTCAGACACAAAAAGTCTTCTTACCAAAAAGAAGACCAGGACTCTGGTTCTATGTAACAGATTTTACAAGAATCATTAGTCTTTTCCTGAAGAAAAATAATAATATTTATATTTCATCTAATTTGTATTCTGGGGTGGATTAACAAGTGTTTAGTTCAGGTTTAATAATCTTTTGATTACTAGTACATGTGCAGGTATTAAATGGAAAGACATTCTGCCATCCCATCAGCTGGCTGCTTCAGTTTCCTACCTAATACATGAACAAATAGATACAAATAAACACGTAAAATATTAAGGTTTGTACTTAAGAACTAGACAAATTTGATTTTAAATTTAAATATGGCAATTACTAGCTGCAAAAACAATCAATTTACCTAACCACTCTGAACATTGGGGTTCCTGAAATGCAAAATAAGGTAACAATGCTACCTAATTTACAGGGTTATGTTAACTAAATTATTAACAGTTACAGGACCTGACTCCTGGTAGGCATGCTATGAATGGTAAGTGCTTATATCGGCTTACAAATGGATAATAGTCAATGCCTGTACTGACCAATGGATTTTGAAAACTAGCATACTGTTCATTGACTCAGCAACAGATTAGATCCATAAATGGAAGAAAGTAGATAATCTTACAGATCATTTTATAAAAATTCCTCATCTTTTTCATAAATCCTGAATATTTAAATCAAAAAATCATTTTTCACAGATACATGCATATCCAGAACAAAGTTTTTAATGTTGCAAAGAATAGCTCCATTATGTCGAGAACCTTGTCTCCACATATCCCACTATACTTCAGGACCTAGCAGTCACTCAGGTAAAGAGAAAGTGCTGAAATATATTTGTTGAATGAATTAACTAAATAGATAACTTTTATTCAAGTACTCAATAGAGGCTATGTCCTGTTTTTACTTAATATTTAGAGTATTGAGCTCATACATAAAGAAGGAAATGATATAAAAATTTTCCAATAATGCCAAAAATATTTACTCAATAAATTTCATAGAAGTTAGCCTGGCATACAAAGTTCTTCAGTCTATTTTGATTAAACTTTTCGTCCTTTCCTCCCATTATTGTAACAAATCTACTACACACTAATTTATCAGACCAGTATTCATTCCCTTTGTAATGTTTTACTTAGTATATGGAACACCCTTCTTAATTAATGTATCTAGAAAAATTGTTTTCATAATTCAAAGTCCAGTTACAATATCACTAATTCTGTGTGGACTTCCTAAGTCTCTGCCTAAAATGAACCATCCTCCATTCTGTCTTCCCAGTCATTCTATTGCTATCTCTGCACATTTTTTAGGGCAAGACTTTTTTGATATGTTCATGTTTGTGACACCTAAACTTGTCATGTTAGCTGATGCTTAATTTTGGTTAATCAAGTTTGTTGATGTATTGAATTAGAGTTAGAAAGCGGAGGCAATCAGGAAAACATAACAAAAATGGGCTAAGAGCTTAACATTTTAACATTTCTAAGTACTCCTCCAACTCTCTGGTTGTTCACTGGATGAACCAAATTCAACCTCTTCTCAATTAAGTTGTGAATTTTCGTGGGTAAATAACCATTCTATCATAATTTTCAGCAACAATCTGATGGGATTAAAATGTAAATCAGCACATCCATCAGATTTCCTGCTATTGATACCATCTCACCACGTGCCTCTGGATTTTTCAAGTAATGGATATGCCTTTATTGTCTTTCTCTTCATTGAAGAAAAGTGTAGCTTTGCTCTGAAGAATACTCTCAGCAGTTGAATGTCATTAAAATGTAAAAAAATACTTATGGAAGAAATGAGCAGATATAAACAAAGAGCAATTTACACACTAAAAACAGTGACATAAGGTGGAGAATAATGGAAAATGAAAAAAAAAATATATAATGATGACTGGTTGACAGATTGCAGTCGTTTTACTCTCTGGGGTGTTGTCACAACCTTCAGTAGGGAGATAACATTGAACATCTGGTGGACAACCAGTGCGGAACCTCAATGAAGCTGAGCATGTGCGGTAAAAGAAGAATGAGCTTGAGGCAGTGGCTCATCTCTTCACACATACCTAGGAAAAGAAAATGAGCCGAGAATAATATTAAATAATAATAGTTTCCTTCTAGGAAAACATTTGAGTCATAATATTACAACTATTTCTACAGCACCAAATAACAGAAAATCATCTGAAAATGCTACTCTTCTTTTCCTCACATGTAAACTATATGATGTGGCATAACACTTAACCTTGCTGACACTTCATTACCTCATATGTAAAATATGGGTAATATCAGCTCCCAGTGATTTTTATTGTAGGTGCTCTGGTAGCATAGTGCCTAAAGCATTTGACTGCTAACCAGAAGGCTGGTAGTTCAAACCCACCAGCCACTCCTTGGAAGGAAGGTTGGGCAATCTACTTCAGTAGTGATATGGCCTCAGAAACCCAAGGATGGGTCGCTATGAGTTGGGGCTGACTCGATGGCACATAACAACAACAACAACAAGTGATTATTGTAGTAATTAAGTTGCTATTACAGCCTGTACTTTATTATATAAGGACATATAGTGCAATGTAATATTTTTTTCTTGTAACTAAGTAATCACCCACTCTTTTGATTAATTTGTTTTATTTTTTGGTACTTGAGGAAAATTTTCTGATAGTGTGCCGTTGAGTTGATTCTAACTCATAGAAACCGTTCATGGCAGAGTAGAACTTCCACATAGGATTCCTTGGGTTCTTATCTTTATGGGAACAGATTACCAGATCTTTTATGCTGAAGAGCCTCTGGGTAGTTTTGAACCATAGACCTTTTGTTTAGCAATGAATGCTTAATCATCATACAACCAGAAGAATAGAGTTTCCTACATAAAACTTTCTTTATGATACTTATTAGGCTGAGTTGTCACTCCTTCAGTGACTTAATTTTACTCCAGTCTTTCAGAGATTGCTGTATTTTATCATTTCTTATTGTCATCACCTATCATCACCTGTGTGCTGGTAAATGTTTAACAACTGAGTCTCAATCCCTGGGGAAAAAGCCCTGTTTTTTTAGCATTTGCCACATTCTGTAGTATAAATACTTTCATTATAGTCAATATCAAGCTACCAACATGAACTCATATTGCAGGGTGGGACACAGCCATACACAATAAGAACTGTCTCCAGTTCACTACTTCCTAATATTCAATATAAACTATTTTTTTTCTAATAATAAATGAAAGTTGTCTCTAAATCAAACAAATAATCCTCTTTTAGATTTTTAACTAATAAAAAGGAAAATTAAAAACAGAAGTGAAAATTGGTAAAAATAACAAATCATTAAGTAGTGCAGATTTCAAGTTATAAGGAATTTGAAGTTAATAGTTGCCTCTGAATTTCTTTCAGATATAAATTAATCCAGGTTCACCTCTGCTGAAATGCTAGGAATCAAGTGTCCTAGTCTTGTTTCCCAGGCTTGCCTAGGATTTGGTTTTGCTATATACGAAGTGTTTGCAGACAGGAATTAAATGTGTAATCTCATTAGAGGCACATCAGCTGTTCATCTTTATGGTTCAGGTGACCAAGCACAAAACAGTTGAAAAGAAGATTGGTTGTCTTCTCCCTAATTTCTATGTGAAATTCAACCTAATTTGGCATTGTGTGATCTGAAGGGAACAGAGTTTGATCTATTATTTCAACAATTTTCACTGAGAGATTTAGGATACAAAACCTGGAAAGAGGCAGCCTTCTCCTTAAGCATTGACCTCCTTTGTGGGAGCAGTGATGCCCTCATTTCTAGATTATTCTGCCAATTCTGTTTCATGCTGTTTTCTACCCAATAATACCCCACACACAATTAAATAGTGCATTGATCCCTTCCCTCTTGTGCAAAGAAGAGAGTTACGTAGCTATGTCCAAAAGATTTCTTTTCTGGCATTCAATGATTCTGCATTTGACTTTTCTCATGGCCTGTATTTACTATAATTTCTGGGGTTATTCCTTCATTTTTGTCTTTCTTGTTCTATTTTATTTTTTCATTGTGGTGAATATATACATAGCAAAATACCTTAACACCATAAGTTAACACCATCTTAACAATTTTGACAAGTACAATTAATTCACTAAAATTTATTATAGTCTTTCAGTTGTACAATCATTCTTTCTGTACTTTTCCAAATTATTCCACTATCATAACATAAATTCAGTTCATTTTCTTTTCATGAAATCCATTCAAAAATCAATTATTAAGACTAACTCTAGGCTGAGTATATTCTCCCACATTTCTATGGTCTATCCAGATTATATATTTTCCTCTGACAACCTACAGCGTTTGTCTATAATTTAATTTCTTGAAATTATTGGTCCCTATGCAAACCCATACCATTACGATTGCCTTTTTATTTTATTTTCAGAGCATATATCACTGATAAACCATGCACATAGTGAATAGTAAGGACATTCTTGATCTGACATTTGAGCTTCTTTCCTTTTCCAAGATGGGCTTTCCCAATCTCCCTACCCTGTGTTCCTCTAGGATGCTGCAAAGGACCTTAATGTTAGACATACAATAGTTAGACATATAATAGAAAACAACACTAGACTAAATTTCTTCCCTCAAGAACAATTGAAGGTTTACTTTATGCAAATAGCATGGTGTTCAGGACTAATTGGCAAATATATTCCCCAAATGATAATGTTAGTTCAGACTCCTGAGAGAGGAGCAGAGAAATGGCATACCTTTTTCTGATCCCCGGAGACTATATGGCTTTATTAAGATAATTCTGCTTCATAGAAACCCAGTTCTGCCAAGAACACAACATACCTTGTCCTCTTTTATGGTGCTGAAATGAGCCAAAAAACCTTGGTATGAGATGCTAAAAATTATAACAGATGTAACTCTCATAGAAAAGTATCAAATATTTCACCAAATTCACCCAGTTCCTATTGAGAGATATGAAATAAGATTATGTTTCATTAGAACAAGTAAAAATGAACAATGCAACAGCCAGAGCTACCTTTTTTGTTTGTTTGTTTTTCTGTTTTTAACACCTTGGTGTTTGTTTCTTCGATTTTCATTCACTGTTTCTTCCAACTTACATTTCCATGATTTTACTTTAATCAGTCAATACTTAAGTATTTATAGTGTCTGCTTATAAATTCAGACACTTCTCTGTTTTAAAGTACTTTCATGCTCACATGTATGTTTTATCATTGGATCCTTGAAAAGAACACTGAAAGAAATTCAAAAACAAACAAACTCACTGCCATCAGGTGTATTCCAACTCATAGCCACCCCCTTTGTGTTTCTAAGGCAGTACATCCTTATGGAAGTAGATTGTCCAGTCTTCCTTCCACGGAGTGGCTGGGGGTTTTGAACCACAAACTTTCTGGTTAGCAGTCAAATGGCTTAGACACTACGCCACTAGAGCTCCTTGAAAAAAATTCAGGCAGATATTAATCTGGTCACATTTAATAGAAGATGGAGCCCAGAATCAAAATCCACACTTGCCAAATTCAAATTCTAAGCTCTTTCTCTATGCTCAAACTGTGACCTATGTTTAGATGTTTGCTTCTCTTTCTCTTAATATATATACTTTTTTCTTTTTTTCTGTATCCCATATTGGAAGTAATTTTTAAACTATATAGTACCTTAATTATTCTCCTATAAGAAATCTCACACATTCCTGTGGTTTTAACTTTGAGGAAATCTTATTCTCCTAAAGCTGATAAAATTCGCAATACATACATCAAATGAAAATGGCCCAGGAGACAATAAAAGTTGATGAGCTTTCAGAGAAATGTGGGCAACTTTCAGTCATAGGGGTAGTGGGTGTTAGGGGAGCATATTTCTTCAACATATCTAGTGAAAACCTAGAATATAGGAAAAAATAATAAAAGGAAGAGAGTGTTTTTTTCTCTGTTATAGTCATAGAATGTAATGCCTGTGCCCTCTAAGAGGGGGTAGTAGAATAAGTGAATAAATACATTAAAAATATTCATCTTTTTAATAATGAATGGAAGGCAAATTAAAACAACAAAAAGTTATATTCTAACATTTCAAACTTATAGTCTTTAAAGAAAATGATTGTATCTTTTCTCACTCAGAAATTTCTAAGGAAAAGGAAATTCTCTACACTATTAAAAATCATATGTTAGTTAATACAAGTGATATGGCTAACAAGAAGTCTTGGGATACACTTTAGGCCTTGGGATAAAACTCAGGCCCAAGGCCTGGCTCTCAGCCCAATAGTAAGATTTACATGAAGAACACTCAAGCCAGGGCGATGCACCCACCCACATCCTTTGGAGCAATTGGCCATGGGGCACCAGAGGGGCAACATTTACATGGAGGAAAAGTGGGACACTGGAGTGCATAACTAAGAAGGGTATAGGGAGGGGAGATGTTACTGGGAAAGGAGAGGAGGAAAGTGGGTTAGAGTTGGAGATGGTAATTGGGGAGTGAAACCAAATGTACACAAAATGTTGAATGCAAAAAAATTCTGCTCTGTAAATTTGCAGCTAAAGCACAATTAAAAAAAAAAAAAAGTAAGTTATAGGTGGTAATTTCTCATAAAACTTACTAACAACTCGCTGCCATCAAGTCGGATCTGACTCATAGCAACCTCTCCTTGGATTTCTGAGGAAGTATCACTATGGAAGTAGATTACCCAATCTTCTTTCTGAGGAGTGGCTAGCAGGTTTGAACCACCAGCCTTCTGATTAGCAGTCAAATGTCTTAGGCACTATGCCACCACAGCAAATGTTGTTTAGTTACCTTCTTATTGACTAATTATAGTACAGTAGTCATTGACCATTCAATCATCTTAGAAATATTTGTTGCAATATCACTATACTGTTTCTAAAATGTTTTTCATGATACTTTTCATCTATGATAAAAGCATGAGCAGACTCTTCTAGTTTAGTTGGTTTGAATCAGGATCTTGAGCACTTTGATAAATAGAGACCTAATTCATTTTCTTTTCAGTATTTGAATCTTATACATATACTCCTCAGGTTAGGAACATGATCATTCCTGAGTATGTTTTTAGGAATGTATAGGCAAGTCAGAACAGGTGCATATGGTTCTTAATTTAGTCTCCCTGTAGTGCAAAAAAAGGGAGCTCTGGTGGTTTAGTGGTGAAAGAACCTATCTGCTAACCAAAAGTTAGGCAGTTTGAATCCACCAGCTGCACTGCAGGAGAAAGATGAGGGCTTCTGCTTCCCTAAAGATTTACAGCCTTGAAAACCCATGGAGCAAAGATCCAGCAAGATGGTGCAATAGAGAGACAAGCTACACAGACCCTTTGCAACAAAGCAATGAGAAACCCATTGAAGCTGACACAGAAGATGATCCCAGAACCTTGACCTGTGAAGTGAATTAAAGACCAACTAATAGAAGAACCTGAGTGAGAACAGTGAGTAAGAAAACAAATGGAGCTGCGGACTGCCAGGTGTCCCAAAGCCACAGCCATTTTGAATATTTTCCTGGTAACAACCTAACAATTGGCTCTGCACACTAAAGACTACTTGAAAAAGGACTACATTGATGCCTGACAACCAGAAAGGAAAATAGAGAAGAAGGAGACAAACTGACTTGTGGACTGCCAGTGGCTGTCCTGAGTTTACAGCCATTTTGAATATATGCAAGTGGTGTTCTTACCTGGACAGTGACCTATGAATAGTCTCTATTTGTGTAGGACAGCACTGGCAACCACACTGGAGGCTGAAGACTAGAAAAGTATGATACTCCCATTGTTAATCTTACACTCCACACTCCGTTGGTGAACAGAGGTTTGGCTATCTGCCACCTTCACCCACCTTCTTGACCAGCAGGAATTCCATCCCAATCTCTGCCCTGACAGAGTGACAGAGCCTTGGTGATGTGCCCCACTCCCCACAGTTTTGTTTTTGTTTGTTTGTTTTTAAAGATTTTATATCCTCCTCTTGTCTTCCCTTTTTTGTCTTTTTCTCTTCCTTACCCCAGGATCTTATTTTTGTTTTTCTTTTTTTCCTCTTCCCTTTTCCTGCTGGTTCCTTTTTTTTCCCCCCATTTTTTTCTTTACTATTGTTTTATTCTTACCCTGTTCTCTCATTCCACCCTCCCCAGATATCAAAGCCTTTTTCCCCATTACCTTTCTTTCATCATCATATATATATATATATATATGTATATGTATGTATTTTGTTGTTGTTGTTATTTGCCATCGAGTTGGCCCTGACTCATAGTGACCCTTCCTTGGGTTTCCGAGGCAGTATTACTACGGAAGTAGGATTGCCCAACCTTCTTTCCAAGGAGTGGCTGGTGGGTTTGAACCGCCAGCCATCTGGTTAGCAGTCAAGTGCCTTAGGCACTATGCTACCAGAGCTCGCTCCTATATATATATATATATAATATATAATTATTATTATTTTTAATTTGTGTGTGATTGCTCCTGTTTGTTTATGTGGTTTCAGTTTGTTCTCTTTTTTATATTTTTCTGGTGTTCTTTTTTTTCATTTTTTCTTTGTCTTGCTGAGTGGGTGACAGCAATTGTTCCAACACAGCCCAACCACATCTGCACCTCTTGTAGCCTCATCAACTGAGTGAGGGTCACTACTTGCTTTTGCACCAACTGGCCAATCATAGATGGCAAGCAATACCGGCTCAACTCACCCTCAATTGCTCATTACTAACAGCTAACAGAGATCTGTACACACAATCCCATTCTCTGTCATACCCAGCAGGAGGCAAGTGATGAGTGCTTAAATTCTAACAACTAGTGAATAGAGAAAAATAGTATCTTGTTCACATAGATACATCAAAACAAAATAAAGGGGGAAAAAAAAAAAAACTTAGGTGAATCCACCAACATAAAACCACAAATCAAACATAAATATAATACTACAATGTCTTTGAGACAACAGACAATCACAGTCCACAGGAAAAAAAAAAAAAAAAAAAAAAAATTCAGATCAAACAGTAGAAACAAGGGGCCAGGATAGAAACCCAGAGAACATCACTGAGGAAGCAGCATTGAACTCCCTGGTAAGGAATTCAAAAGAATTGTAAATGGGTACTATCAATGGATTGAAAGATTGATCAAGGAAAATACTGACAAATTTAAGGAAAACACAGACAAAACTCTAGAACAATTTAGGGAAACAATACAAGAACAAATTGACAAAATAAACAAAAAATTAGAAATGATGCAAAAACAACAAACAGAAATCTAGAAAAATAATACTAAGATTTCAGATATAGATAACACAAAGAAGGAGCGAAAGAGTAGAATTGAATCAATGGAAGACAAAACTAATGAGATTGAAGACAAATATCTCAATACCACTTTGTTAAGTAAGTAATCAGAAAAAAGATCACAACAAAATGAAGAATGCCTAATATTCATATGGAGTGTCATCAAGAGAAATAACTTATGTATAATCGGAATTCCAGAACAGGAAGAGACAATTAAAACCTCAAAGAAAAATGTTGAAGATTTGTTGGA
>NW_006921748.1:3070693-3071734 GCF_000298275.1 Orycteropus afer afer
TTGCAGATTGGATAAGAAAACATGGCTGATCAATATGCTATCAATGAGAGACTCACCTTAGACACAAGGACAAAAATAGACTAAAAATCAAAGGTTGGAAAAAGATATACTAAGCAAATGGGAACAAAAAAAGGCAGGGATGGCAAAATTAATTTCTGATAAAATTGACTTTAAGGCAAAAATGACCATAAAACTCAAGGAAGGACATTACATAATGATTAAAGGATCAATTGAACAACAAGATATAACCATAATAAATATCTACCTACGTAATGAAAGAGCCTCCAAAATACATAAATCAGACTTAAAAAGAATTGAAAAGGCAAATAGATGACTCCACAGTCATAGTTGTTGCTGTTCTTATATGGAATCTTGTCGGACCTGACAGTGGGAGACTTTAATACACCACTTTCAATCAATGTTAGAACAGCTGGAAAGAAACTCAACAAAGATGCAAAAGAACTAAGCAATAAGATCAACCAACTTGACCTTATAGACATTTTCAGAGATGAAGTTACCCTGTGATTTGTCATTTTTTCCCAAAATTTAAAACTTCACCCAACAACAGCAAAATATACACTCTTTCCAGCATATATGGAACATTCTCAAGGATAGATCATATGTTTGGCCACAAAGCAATCCCCAATAAATTTAAAAACATTGAAACACTGCAAAGCGTATTCTCAGATCACACTGCTATAAAATTAGAAATCAACAATAGGAAAATTGAAAGAAAAAGAGCAAATACATGGAAACTGAATAACACCTTCCTCAAAACAATTAAGTAATAGAAGAAATACAATATGTAATTTGAAAATTCCTTGAATCAAATGAGAATGAAAACACAACATACCAAACATGTCAGGACACAGAAAAAGCAGTGATCAGATGGAAACTTATAGCAAAAGATGCACACATCAAAAAATAAGAAAGAGCCAAAATCAACACCTTAACACAACATCCCCCAAAATTAAAAAAAAAAAAAAAAATCAGCAAAAAAAAAGCCTACAGTCAACAGAGGAAAAAGATTCAACTAGAAAT
>NW_006921748.1:3072547-3100992 GCF_000298275.1 Orycteropus afer afer
ATGGCAAATAACAACAACAAACAACAACATGTGATGATGGCTTGACATTAGAAAAACAGTGAATGTAATCCATCATATAAGTAAAATAAAGGAAAAGAATCACATGATCATATCAATAGATGCAGAAAAAAACATTTGATAAAATCCAACACCCAATCTTGATAAAAATTCTCAAAAAAATATGAATAGAAGGAAAATTGCTCAACATAATAAATGGCATATATGCAATACCAACATTATTCTCAACAGAGAGAGACTAGAACCACTCCCCTTGTGAACAGGTACCAGAGAAGGATGTCCTCTATCTCCACTTGTGTTCAACTTTGTGTTGGAAGTCCTACACAGGGCAATAAGGCAAAAAGGAAAATCAATGAAATCCAAATTGGTAAGGAAAAAGTAAAACTAACCCTATTTGCTGATGATATTATCCTATATGTAGAAAAACCAAGAGACTCAGCAAGAAAGCTACTGGATTGTGTTAGAAGATTTAGCGTAGTGGTAGGATACAAGATCAACTGTAAAAATCAGTTGGATTCCTTTATACCAGCAAAGAGGTCTCTGAAAAGGAAATAAGGAAATCAATACCATTTACAGGAACTATCAAAAAAGATAAAATACTTGAAAATAAATCTTTCCAGGAACACAAAAGACTCATACAAAGAAAACTACACAACACTATTTCAATAAACGATAAGAGAGCTACATAAATGGAAGAACATAGCATGCTCATGGATAGAAAAGTAGAGCATTGTAAAAATGTCAATACTACCCAAAGCAATCTATACATTTATGTAAGCCCAATTCAGATTCCATCAACATTCTTTACATACATGGAAAAACCAATCACAAATTTTACATGGAAAGGAAAGAGACCTTAGATAAGAAAAGCATTTCTAAAAAACAACAAAGTAGGGAGCATCACACTCCTTGATCTATAATGGCCACAGTTGTCACAACAACCTGGTATTGGTACAAGGACCAGTGGAACAGAATTAAGAACCCAGAAATAGATCCTTCAACCTATAGTCAGTTGATCTTTGACAAAGGGCCAAAATCCAGTCAATAGTCTCTTTCACAAATGATGTTGGCAAACTGGATATCCATTTGCAGATAACTGAAACAAGATCCATACCTCACACCATACACAAAAACTAACTTGAGATGTATCAAAGACTGAAACCTTAAACTTAAAACTCTGAAGTTCATCAAAGAAAAAATAGGGGCAAACTAAGGGCCCTAATTTAAGGCACAGATAGACTATCAAGCATAAGCTAAGATGCACAAATAGCAGAAGATAAGCTTGATGATTGGGACTTTCTAAAAATTGAATTCTTACGTGCATCAAAAGACTCCTCCAAAAGAGTAAAACAAGAACCTAAAGAATGGAGAAAAAAAAATCAGCAATGACTTTTTGGACAAAGGACTTTTCTCTAAAATTTATAGAAAACTCCAACACCTCAACATCAAAAAGACAAACAATCCAATTAAAACAATGGGCAGAAGACATGAACCAACACTTCACCAAAGCAGATAATCAGGCAGCCAACAAAAACATGAAGAAATGTTCACAAACATTAGCCTTTAAAGATAGCAAATAAAAACAACCATGAGCTACCATCTCACCTCAGCATTAATAGCAAAATTCAACAAGACATGAAATAATAAATGCTGGCAAGAATGTGGAGAGATTGGGACTCTCATACACTACTGGTGAGACTGTAAATTGATACAACACTGTGGATAACAGCTTGGCAATTCCTTTAACGTTTTGAAGTAGAGATACTTTTTTGATTCAGCAATCCCATTACTAGGTATATATCCTAAGGAAGTGAGAGGCAGGGTATATATATGCAGGGAGCTCTGGTAGCATAGTGGCTAAGACACTTGCCTGCTAACCAGACGGCTGGAGGTTCAAACCCACCAGCCACTCCTCGGAAGGAAGGTTGGGCAATCCTACTTCTGTAGTGATACTGCCTCGGAAACCCAAGGAGGGGTCGCTATGAGTCGGGTTTGACTCGACGGCACATAACAACAACAACAACAAATATAAATATATATATATATATATATATATATATATATATATATATATATATATATATATATATATATGCACACCCATGTTCATTGCAGCAGTATTCACTGTAGTAAAGAAATGTGTCCCAACCAAGGTAAGGATAAACAAACCGTGATACATGCACACAATGGAATGCCATGCAACCCTAAAGAATAATGTAAAATCCACAAACCACTGCATAATGTGGGTGAACTTGGAGCACTTTACGCCAGGTGAAATAAGTTAGTCACAGAAGGACAAATACTGTTTTAGTTCACTATTGTAAAAAGTCAAGGATAGGTTTATACATGGAAGGAAATTTTTGTTGGTTACTAGGGATGAGAGGGGAGTGGAGGAAAAATTCCTAGATAAGTTGGTAAAAATAAATAGATAGATAGATAAATAGATAGATAGATAGATAGATAGTTAAATATATGTATGTATCTGTATCTGTACCTATAACTATCTATCTGTATCTATCTCTCTATCTACCCATCTCTCTCTCTCTCTCTCCCTCTCTCTTTCTCTCTCTCTCTACATATATATAAAGAGAGGGAGAGAGAAAGAAATCAAAGATTATTAGTGTTTACCAGGGGTAGGAGGGGTGGGGAAAGGGGAAGCTTTGTTTGGGGGGGCATTGAGTTTAGGCTAATTGTGGTGGAATATTTTGGAAAAAGATAGTAATAATGATGGCACAACATGAACAATATCAGGGTCTTTGAGCTGTAAATGTGGTAATTGTTATGTTGGAGAATGTCTTGTTGTATGTGTTTTCACCATAATAAAAGTAAAATCAAAACGAAACAAAACCCATGGAGCAGTTCTACCCCATCCTATAGGCACTCAATAGCCCTAATTTAGGTTTGGTTTTTGAATTTAGTGCAAGAAAATTTCGAAGCCTTTTCAATGGTTTAAATGCTGCTTGTGCACCAAGTGAAGGTGATTGTGGTGAAGAATTGGTTATGAATAGGGTTTGGGTCAATCGTTTCAAAGTATTGGCAAATTTACATAACATTAATAGGCAAAACTTTGAGTTTTCTCTAAGTCCAATATTCAGAACCAGAACCCAGGGACTGGCTGTATTGCAAATCAACTAAGAATGACTTTTCATTTCATCCATTCTTAAGCTAAAATATTTATGTGACAATATTTTGGTAGAGACTATTTGAATGGCCTAATAAGATCCAAGTGACTATTGTAACAGTATATTATTTGGTCTTACATTTACTTTCCATACTGAACTTGAGTATATTCAAACGTGTTGTTTTTTATTTTCAGTCTAAAGCGTGTTCCTCAATACTCCTTCAAACATACTTAAGGTTATCCAGTAAAATGCAATCTAGCTATTCAAAAGAAAAACCTTGAGGCCAGAGAGAGCAAATTCACTTCTGCGGCCTTAGAGGAATGTGGATATCAAGAGTCATTAATTTGTCCTTAAAATTTTGTCATTGTAGTTACCAGTAAGACACTTTTGTTTCAAATAACCAGCATTTTTAATGAATATGTTGTTGTTGTTGTTATGTGCCGTCGAGTCGGCCCCGACTCATAGAGACCCCTCCTTGGGTTTTCGAGGCAGTATCACTACAGAAGTAGGATTGCCCAACCTTCCTTCCGAGGAGTGGCTGGTGGGTTTGAACCGCCAGCCGTCTGGTTAGCAGGCAAGTGACTTAGCCACTATGCTACCAGAGCTCCTTTAATGAATATAGCTAAATATAGCTAAATTTATTATTTGTTTTGTTTCCTCCTATTTTCTGAATCTTTCAAGTCAGATACACATAAAGAAAATAATGGTAGAGCAATATAGTATATGACATCATTCTAGTCCTTAAATTCCCAGGTACAGTACATTTTAAAGAATCTATGGGTACAGATCCAATCCATTGTCATTTTTTATGAGTTACATAAGCCCCCAGCTTGTTTGCTGGTAGCTTTTATATAATCTTCCGTTTTAGATCATTTCTTATTTGTCCAAGGAAACAGTATTCTTCAAGACAAGATTGATCTCCTACAACCAAAGATTTTTCGACACCAGAATTGCTTATAATTCCTTTTCTTCTTGCCATTTTTTTTCTTTTCTTATTTTGATAAGGACTATGTATTATCTATTGAGAGACTTCTCTATTTCTGCTGCATCCAGTGTTGACAGATTCTATTATCTATAGGAAATCAGATCTTCAGGGATATATGGACACCAACTAATGTAGTAGTTTCAGCTTTACCATACTAATGTCTCTTATCTATAATTACCATTATGAAACTTCCTAACCATCTTGATAATGGTAATATCTACTATACTTCATGTACATATGCAAGTTCATGTAATCTACATGATCTCATTGCCTAACTTGTTTCTCTTAATTCTCAAATGGCATTTTTTTGTGCTGTCTATGAAGGAATCAATCCACTTTTATGACCTCTTTTTTGGCCCACCTGCTTGTACTCCTAGAAAGACTACATTAATTCTGTTTTTATCTTACAAAACTGTTCAGATGACTTATTGTTCTATTAAAAACTCAGTAATTTAATATGATACCAACACTGTTTCGTTAATAAATTTGCAATTTGGGCAGAATTCAGTATGGAAGTGTCTTGTCTGTTCCATATAAAATCACCTCACGAGGTATGAGGCTGAAGTATCCACTTCCAAATGGTTCACTTGTATGCCTAAAAAGTTGGTATGCACTGTCAACAGAGAGCTCAGTCAGGACTATCCAATGAAGTTATTTGCTCTATGAATGGGTCTCTCCATGGGGCTTCTAGAGCTTCCAAATCTTTTGGTCTGAAGGAAAATTTATTTGATTTCACATACACACATACAATAGGAGGTAAGATACCTTTAGTTAGACATTCCCATTGAAAAACACAGAATTGGGATGTCCATAAAGTCGTTGGTTCATAGCGTTTCTGAAATCTAGCTAGGCACAGTGTCAGTTCATTGATAAATATCTGGTAAATGATTTTCTATGTCTCTGTGCACTGCATTCTGAATCTTTTTTTTTTTTAATTTTCCATGAGAAACTCAACATATTTTCCACTGAGTAGTTTTCTAAATTTTGTAGTTAGTTAGTGATCTGAAAACCTATTTTCATTTTGTACTGTTTCTGCACATTTTAGTCCATGAATGAATAATTATTTAAAACTTTCATGGAGTTCCTGTAGATCAAATTATAGTCTGCTCTGATAAATAAAATCCATTCACTGCCAAATTATTCAATATAGTTTCTTCTCTATTTTGGAGTGTAAGGAGGCTACTATGGGACAGCACTTTCAAGATTCTCAGAAACTTTACTGCTTAGTTGAAATAGTTCACAAGGCACACTTTTACGGCTACTAGAAGCCCATTAGTCATGTCCTTAAATCTCTCTATGATCTAAATATAGGATCTTACTAACTATCCTGGAGGTCTTTACCATGAGGCCATACTTCTCTCCCCATGGATTTGGTCTTTGCTTTAAAGCCATTCCTTATTTTAAAGATCATTTTTTTCTGAGAAAGTTTAGAAATAACAAACATTCATATTTAAAGTTCTAAAAGTCCTCATTCTCTAAACTCTGCTCAATAATTTGTCACTTCAGTATATCCCTCCTTTTGTCATATTGTATCAGAGACAGCTAGAAGCCAATTGACACTTTCTATATTGTGTTTTGAAAATACACCCAGTGAAACTATAAGTTCATTATGTTGTTGTTGTTATGTGCCATTGAGTTGAACTCGACTAATAGTGACCCCTCCTTGCGTTTCCGAGGCGGTATCTCTACGGAAGTAGATTAGCCAACCTTCCTTCTGAGGAGTGGCTGGTGGGTTTGGACCTCCAGCCTTCTAGTTAGTAGTCAAGTGCCTTAGGCACTATGCTACCAGAACTCCTTGAGTTCATTATATCTCCTCTCAATTCCCCATACCGTTAAAGATGACAGTGTTGACAAACACTTGACCATTTCATAAAGCAGACTTCTCATCTCTAGTCTTCAGTACACATGTTTTAGAACAGAACCAATTCTGTACAGCTGTCTATTGCTGAATAAGAAACAATTCCAAATTTGGTGACTTCAAATAAATATAATTTTATTGTATCCTATGATGTTGTCATAGGATATCATCATAGGATACAATAAAACTATTTTTATTTGAAGTCACCAAATTTGGAATTGTTGATCGGAAGGAAGGTTGGGCAATCCTACTTCCGTAGTGATACTGCCTCGGAAACCCAAGGAGGGGTCGCTATGAGTCAGGTTTGACTCGACGGCACATAACAACAACAACAACAACATGATGTTGTGGCTCATGTATTTGAGTAGGGCTCAGTTAACCAAAAAATAAGAAAAAAGAAACTCACTGCCATTGAGTTGGTTCCAACTCATAGCGACCCCTCCTTGGGTTTCTGAGCTGATATCTGATAGTCAGCCCAATCTTCCTTCCACACAGTGGCTGGTGGGTTTCAACTGCCAGCCTTTGAGTTCACAGTCAAATGCCTTAGGCACTATACCACCAGAGGGCTCAGTTGAGGCACTTAGTAATATTTATTTGACAGCCAGTCTGATCTGGTTGGTACCTAATGGCTTCATATGCTGGGTACTACAGTGGGGATTGTTGTAAGAGTGGGCAGATATGGGCCTCTCTTATTCTCCATTTAGTTTCTTAGCATGTCCAAGTATTCTTTTCATAAGGGTAGTTGAATTTCTTACCTGGTAGAATAGGACTTCAAGATAAAGTGTTCTAAGTACCAGGGCATGGAAACTACAAATTAAGTAAGAGCTGAGCTAGAAACTGGTGCAGAACCATTCTATTAGTCAAGCAGTCAGGAAGATGGCCTAGATACAAGGGCAAGGACCATAGATACCCCCACCATGACCTTTCAAATGGGACGGGAACCAAAAATTTGTGGCAATCTTTACTCTACCATATGGAATGTGCAGATACCAATACAGTATACAGCAGTGTTCAAATTGAATGGCTTAGCTTGTATGATTTATCATAGGTCTATAATTAAAAGTGATGGTTTGGGTGTAGATCTGCATATTTTTTAATGAAGAACATTTAGAATATATTTTCATCCATCCTGTATTTTATTTTTAGAAAATGAAGTTAGGTTTGAAAAAATCTCTCTCTCTTAGGTGGTAATATTTGGAAATTTCTATTTAATTCAACTCTTGGACACTTGTCAAAAGTTTACCTTTAATGTGCCTTTCGCTCGTTGTTTCTCTTTTGTGGATCTATATCAACTATAGGAAAACCCTCTCAATCTTTCTACATGAAAGTCCAGATTCATTTCCTCTGGTCATTTCATGTTTTATGCTTTCTTCTCCTATTAGTTTCTGCTGAGGCTGACAAACTTCAGATGATATCCTTTGGTGCAAGCTAAGAGATCTTTCTGTCTCTTCCTGAAACTATTTATCTGTTATATTTTTGCCTTAAAACCACTGAGCCTGCTGGTTTTTTATATCTAAATTAGTTTTCTTAATTTATCCATATTTATTCCCTAAAAGATGGCAGGATAAATTTTTCAATTTCCTCCAAACCTTATAGATTTCACAACATTTGCGTTTACAATATATTTTAACAGGCATATTTCTTTTTCACTTCTAATATCGTCTAATAAGGCCCCATTCACTTTTACTTTCTGTTGCGTTCTGGTTCTTGAGAATGATTACTATGTACTTCAAGACAAAAGAAAGGGTAGAACAGAGTTATATTTTTTTCCTTGTTTTAAGAAAAAAGTTGTAGTGACTAAATTTTTATTTTCAGATGTTACTGGTTTCTTTTCTGTCTTGAACTCTAATTTATCAAATCTAGAAATTGTGTGGGATGCTTGACCCACTATAATCTAGAAATATATTTAGACTGGACAAAATGCTTTGGAAGAAAATAAGACTATGACCTTCTCTGAACTCTGTCCTATTCGTAGAATAAAAGCAAAGAGGAGAACAGAAATGCTGAAACACTGACAGAAAGCCTCTGAAATAAGCACCAACTTAAATAAATAAATAAAAACAGCTTCTGTAGAGATATGAAAATCCATTTTGTAGCATTATTCCAAGTGCTCTATGGGTCACTCCACCGTACAACCAGTACAAAGTTATCAAGGACTAAAATAAATTCTCTTATTATTATTCTTCCAGACAGTAAGTTTGAGACAAAGGAAAGGGGAAAAATAAATAAATAAAGGCAGACCGGTCCTAGTAAATCAATGGAAGATTCCTTTTAAGTATTGCTCTCATTGAACAATAATGGGAATAGAAAGGCAAGGTCACTGTTCACCAGACTCTTTTATATTATCTTTTTTCGTTGATAATGGACACATACACATCTAAATGTTTAGGCTACAAAGCAAAGAATGCTTTTATCATTGTCATTACCATAATCAGAAATCCATTAAGCAATGCAAGCTTCATACTGTTGAATACATGGGGACAATGTTCTCAGGACAGAAATTAAGAGACACTTATTGAGCATTTACTGAGGCCTCAACCTTGTGCTAGGCACATTCATTTATGTCATCATTATTACAAGATTTGCCCTGTGGCAATACCAGGCAAACAGTTTGCTAAATAAATACAATGGTCATAAATAACAGAAGCCCTAGGGAATTAAGAGAAGCCTGGTTTGATGAGTGGTTATTCATAAAATATAGATTTTATGAGAAGGCAAGAAATTAATGTGTACATTCTACAAAATATTTATCTGAACCAAACCACATTAGGATGGGCACCAAGTAAGTGCTTTACTGATGATCAAAGAGTGTAACTTACTTTCTGAAGAAAAATCAAGGCCAAGAGAGATTACATGTTTGTTTGATGACATGGATCTCAGTGGTTAGCAGCACAGCCAAACCTTAAGCCCGGGCTTTGCACAATTTGGGTTTTTCCCATTATGCCCTACAGATTCTTTTGGACCCTAAAGAATAGTTTCCTATTTCCTCAGTGATTTAATATTAAAATTATCTTTGGAAAAATCAATGTAAGCCCTACATAAGTGTAGTTTTCTGAAGATAGGATACTGGTTGATATGTCTAGTTCATGTCCTTGCTTGTGTCAGAATTCAGAAACTTTTCCTCATTTCTACATATAAATGTTGTTAGGTAGTTTGTTTGTTTGTTTGTTTCATAGGCTTCGTTTTTCTATAATATTATGTAATGTGTTCAAACTGATACTTAATTTTATCACTTCCATAGGAACTATTTCAAGAAAATTTTAGTATAGTCTATTTGAATACAAATTAAGAAGTTGAGAAAGTTTCTTACTTTTACACGGTTGAAAACATCAAAAGAAGAATAATATTTCATGTTGGTTAAGAATTACATGAAATTCTAATTTCAATGCTCATAAAGTTTTATTGGCACATAGCATGTACACTTGTTGGCATATGGTCTATGGCTGCCTTTGTGCTACCACAACACATTTGAGTAGTTGAAACTGAAGACAATGGGCCACAAAGTCATATTTACGCATTTACCATTGTGCCTTTCCCAAAAAATTCTACTCATCTTTGTAACACATGCTCACGTTATTCTTTCAGATTGGAAAATTCTCTTATTCCAATTTACATTGCTAATCTTGGACAATGCAAGACCTTGATAAATACTTCATTGGACCTGGGTTTAGGATATTCTCACTTACAGTACTAATCTTTGCATCTTGTGGGCAATGTCTGCTGACAGTTGCTTGGGAATCAATTATATGCCAATCAGATGAAAAAAGGTGAAAAGTTGGCTTGGAATAAAGAGCAGACTGCTGTAAAATTTCTAGTTTATTCTGCATACATTAGTCAAAAGGGAGGGATAAATGAGGTTTATAGATTCAGGGATAGGAGACATTGTCAATATTTTTGCAATAAATTTTACAGATGCATTCATGATAATAGAGAACAATGATATTTACTTTTCCAAAAACCACTTTTTATCTGCATATTGTAAGGCATTATGCTAGTAAGCTTTAGAATTTCCATGTTTTATTTGTTTGTTTGTTCAGTTAGTGGCATAAATAGGATAGTTTCTTCTTAGTTCAAAAACAGATATTTTTATTTCTAGAGGAGTGTTCCTTCCACAAATTATTCCAATTCATCAACCACTGATCTCTAGAATTCTCTTCAGTTATTTACAAGGGGATCAGTTATTACCCTGGCTTTCTGAGAGTATTTTCCAATCAGCAAAGATGTTCATGGGAATACCTGGATGGGGACTGGCCACTAAAGTTACGCTGAGGTTTTTCAAATGATTATGATTATTATTGCCAAGATAAGTGCTTAGAAAGTAGTATAGCCAGGAACCCAGAAAATATCAGTAAGATATTCGCCAACACAGAAAACGTAGTGAAATGATTTGTTATACTAATCACTTATGAACGTAATGTGACACGACATTGCCAGCCTCTGAACAAATTCAAGAACAATAAGGTAACCTGGATATTCTGTGGGTTCATTTCCATAAAATTATTAAATAAGATTTTGAACTTTGATTGATTAAAGTCCATATTATTGTCCATATGTGCAGTTGAACATGTAGTCCTCATTTGAAATGTAAAGACTGAGAAAGCTTTATCTTGTTATATATTATTTGAAAGTTACACTACTGCTGTGAAGTAGATTGGTAAATTGGTACTGATGTCTATATGACTGCCATTTATGTGAAGATATCAGCACCAAATGGGGTTAAGGAATGGATAGGAAGCTAAATCATATGTTTCTATGTAAAAATGAAGAAAAAAGTGGGGCCCTCATGTCTAATGAGCAGTTGTTTCCTTCGTGAATGTTTATGGTTTCCCCTGATCCTTAGTGGAAAAATGTACAACAAGAAAATAGATTATAATTATGTGTGTTTAAGTCAGTCCAGATTAAAAAAAAAAAAAATCAACATCATTTCATTTGAAGTTGCTACATTTCCTGTAGGTGAAAACAATTAGCCTTCTACTTACTCTTGAACTAAAGAAACAACATTATTTCTGGCTTCCTGTTATGTTGTTGTTACTTGCCGTCAAGTTGGACCAGACTCATAGTGACCCTTCCTTAGGTTTCCATGGTGGTATCACTATGGAAGTAGATTGCCTAAACTTCCTTCCAAGGAGTGGCTGGTGGTTTTGAACTGTCAGCCTTCTGGTTAGCAGTCAAGGCTTGGTGAATTTGAGATTCTCACAAGGGTTCTCCCAAGAATAAGTTGGCACTGTTGCAGATAAAGGCTCAAATATCTGCTCCCTCTTTGGGTGGCTGTATAAAATCACAGAAGACTTACAGGAAAATCTGTGTGATTTTTCCCCAGCACTTGCTTTCACACTTCGTTGTGCTACTGAGTAAGCATTTAACTGAAAGAAAAATAACAATTATTTTTTTCAACCTGTAAGAAACTGAACATGTGATTGTCTAGTTGTAGCTTTCTGAAACTAAATATGCTCAGTTAATTTTATGTATGGGAGCTCTGGTAGCATAGTGGCTAAAGCACTTGACTGCTAACCAGAAGGCTGTTGGTTCAAACCCACCAGCCACTCCTCGGAAGGAAGGTTGGGCAATCCTACTTCCGTAGTGATACTGCCTCGGAAACCCAAGGAGGGGTCGCTATGAGTCGGGGCCGACTCGACGGCACATAACAACAACAACAACAACAATTTTATGTATGTGTGTGTGTGTGTGTATTTTCATATAATTTATCAACAAAAAGACATAGTCACAATTTAAGTATTTATGAGAAACACCAGAAAATGTTTTCAAAGGGAAAGAATATATTTAACATTTGTATATATGCATATATACAAATAGTTGTTGCTACAGAAAATTAAAAAACAGTTACAAGAAGTTACAGTTGTTGCTACAGAAAATTAAAAACAGTCACAGAATCAATCAATGTACCTAATACAATCCTGAGTTTAAAGAAGGCATACTCTGTGCTCTTAATAGAAGAGCCCCTCAACACACCAGATCCCGAACCATCCATCACGGCTCCAATGTCAATAATGCAGTTCTGAATACAACACAACTAATAGGATATTTCATTCATCCCAGCTAGAGTGTTCCTTGTACCACCTCATAAACTTTGAGTTTACCTGGGCAGTTTTAGATATTCTAGCTACTGACACAAAGCTTCATAGAATTACAAGACCAAATTTGCCGTGTCTGCCCAAGTTGTCAAACATATAGAGATGGCACAGAAATTTTTATGGTTGTTTAAGTTTTTCTTTTTCTTTTAAATGAAATACTATACAAGGAAAATTTTCTGAACTATAGTAATAATTTTGGCAAATACACTTTGCATTTGTGAAAAAAAAAAAAAAAAAAACCTCACTGCTGTACAGTCGGATCTGACTGATAGCAACCCCTCCTTGTGTTTCCAAGGCAGTATCACTATGGAAGTAGATTGCCCAATCTTCTTTTCAAGGAGAGGTTTGTGATTCGAACCTCCAGCCTTCTGGTTAGCAGTCAAATGCCTTAGGCACTACGTCACTGGGTCTCCCTGCATTTGTATAGTATTTCTATATGTCATTTACTTTTCAAAGCAAGTACATGAGTTATATTATAATTAGTTGTTACAATTTTCTGATAATTAAGGAAAAACCAAACCCATTGCTGTCAAGTTGATTCTGAGCCATAGTAAGCTTACAGGCAGAGTAGAACTGACCCATAAGGTTTTCAAGGCTGTAAATCTTCATGGAAGCAGACTGTCACATCTTTCTCTTGCAGAGTGGCTGATGGTTCCAAACTGCCAACCATGTGGTTAGCAGTGAAATGTTTCAACCACTGCACCACCAGAGCACCTGATAATTTAGGAAGATAGGTGCTGTTATCTTCAATATAAGAAGGCATTTAAGCCCAGTGTGAACAAAGCAGTTTCTTACATTAATAAAAACAAGTGTTAAAGTTAGGACTCAAATGGAAGCTTTTAGGTTTCCAGTCCACAAGTTTTTCACAGCATGTGATAAATTGCTAGCTCTTTGATAGTAGAGAAGAGTCTATCTTAACATTTATTATAAAAAAAAAAAAAAAAAACACCTCACTGCTGTTGCGTCAGATCTGACTCATAGTGACCTCTTCTTGAGTTTCTGAGGCAGTATCACTATGGAAGTAGATTTCCCAACCTTCCTCCCAAGGAGTAGTTGGTGGATTTGAACTGTCAACCTTCTGGTTAGCAGTCAAATGCCTTAGGCACTACACCACCAGAGCACCTAACATTCATAACATTCATTATAGCCTTAACATATAACACACAATATCTGACTCATGAATAGAATTAATGAATGAATAAAAAGAAAAGAATCTGAGTATGGAGGCATGGTTTTTAATGTTCACCTCCTATCTGAATCTTCACTTGTTCCCACCATGGGCATACAGTGAAGATGGCAGCTGTTGAATTGTTTTTGTATTATCTTTTAGGGACCATTTCTGCAGATCCAAGAAAGATATAAAAAACATTCCTATGAATAAATACCATGACTTTTATAAGCAAGAAATTGACTGTAACACCATGGGAAGGTCCATGGAATTTTCATCTTGACCTGAGTATAAAGATGAAAGGTTTGTCCTGCATTTTTTAGTGCTTTTTAGCACTTTATTAGAAAAGTGTAAGACAATTTTGAAATTTTCTTATTTTGCAAAATGCAATGATTTGTGTTTAATGATTGCTATGTGTTGACTCTCCCTTTGTGGAGTAAGGCTTATCTTTAATGTCTTAAACTTAAATTGACTGAGTTTCAAGACAGCCAGGCTTGTTAATTGGTCTTCTAGGATTCGATGGTCAAGGTTGTACTCCCTCAAGCCAGTCCCTTCACCATTTTAGAAGCAGTGGTTGTATTCCCCTCTTGGCCTTCATTTTCCAGACTGAGTCCTTTACTCTTTAGTCTGTTCCTCCGAGGACACACTACAAACATAAATCAGGCATCCAAGGAAGCTAAAAGAGGTCATTATTATTTGCATTTTGGGCATTTAAAAACTCAAAGCTCAGAGGTGAAGATACTTACTTCTAGCTACTTTACCAGATTAAAATTTTCTCCTGGGATCATAGTCCCTTCTGTTTGTTTTATCTATATCTCTGCTCCTTAAGATTCCTGTGACACAGCCATACAAAAAACCCTGACTCTAGGGCTCTACATAAGGAATATATTAGGATCCATTAATTTACTAATCTCTATACTAGCTAGTAGCTATCTAAAGGCCAAGAGAAGTAAACTAGTACATTATCTAATGGATTATTATGTAGTACTGTTATCTCTTTCTAGAGAACGAGTCTGTTTAGATCACACGGTGAGGAGAAATTCACTTTCATTTTCCGTATTACAGAAGCATTTCAGTCTGGATCATCAGGATCCAAGCCCACCTCTCTTGAGTGATGTGGGAACAATCCAGGGGTAGGAAGAGAAAGTATCTTCCCTAACCCGAGTCACTTCTCATGGTTTTGTTGCTTTCAAAGGATAAAGCAGAAGTTTTCGACAAGATCTTTTTTAAAGTTTGAAACAAATTTAAACTTTTTTTTTTTCCTTCTTTGGCCTCAAAGTTACATTTTAATTACAGTGCAATAATTTGAGGAGCATTGGTAATAGGGAAAACTTTTAGACCTTTTGTTCTTTAGTGCAGTCAAGGGAAACCTCATTAGAGAGGATTTTCTTAGTTAGCAGGGCTTCGAGGTTAATGAGCTGTGAGTGATAATATATAGTAGTAATCCCTCCTGGCAGTAACAGGTTGTATTTTATACACTCCTTAATCTCAATAGGAAAAGAGGTGATAGGAGAGGGTGAGAAGGAAACCAATTTAAGGGACTAGGGAATATTCCAAAAATCGCACTTCTGGTTTGAACCACAATTGAAAAATTCACATGCACGTACCAGAGCAGCTCGGAAATGAGTGGGTACAAATATTTTCCCCATAAGCTGATTTCAGGGACAAAATGGTGGCTTTTTGTATTTCACAAGCTGGACTGCACAATGTAGCCCAATATTTAGCATTACTAGTGGTTGATTTCCTTTTACTGTCACAAGAGGGAGTCAGCAAAGTTTAGTCATAAATCTCAGATTAATTAGATAGAGGTTTTTCACAGCAGAAGAGGTGAAAGTAGATTGAGGTGGTGTTAATAAAGGGATATCCCAAGCTGGGTGCCATTTGGGGGCACACTTCATATGACTTAATTCCAAAGGGAAGTATCTTTGAAATGGGCCGAGGCTGTTCATCAGATAGTCTTATTATTAGTGGCATAATACTGGTCTAAAGAACCTTTTTGCTCTGATGGGGGTCTTCTAGAAATTAGCTCAGTTTGGGCCAGAAGTTTGAAGAGACAGGATTTTTTTGAAAGCAAGCTTCAGAGCTCATCTGGCTGAGACACAGTGTTGTCAGCTTATTTGTGCAATATTGCAACATATGCAAAGAAAGGAAAGACAGGAAGAATAAATGAAGTTCCCTTTCTATTCCTTTGCCAGTTTTGGTTCTGCAGGTTTATAGCCCTGAATCACCATCAGTACTTTCTGCTCTTAACAAAGTAAAGTTCAGAATCCTTGTCCTGACATGAAAGGTCATCCACAGCCTGGCATTATCTAATCTTTTCACTTTGTGCTCCATTTCTTGCCTTCACAAACTCCATTACAGCCAAGCCGGAATACTCACTTTCTCCAAAACATGCAAAGCCCTTTCCACCTTTGCTCATAGATTACTGCTGCCTGGAATGTTCCCCTTCAACTCTAGTTAGCTTTCTCCTTTTATTCTTTAGGATCTAGCTAAAAAGAAATATTTCTTTAGCCATTATATCTTCCTCATAACTCCTTTTATTTTAAAAAAAAAGAAGAAGACGAGGAAGGAAACAAAAAACCTCCCGCTTTGATCTCTTGAAGTACTACTTTTGTGCTTCTGTGAATATATAGGGAAATTATGTTGAAACTGCTTTATAATTCAGATATTTCCAAAATTATTACCACTGTAGTTCCTTCTTCATGAAGTAAATTCTGTTTTAATACTGAAAACATAGAAAGAATATCATCTGTGAATGAAAGACAATCCTACAAATCAAATGGATTTTCATGAAAAAGCAAACTCATTGTAATTTTCTTTCTCTTCTTTTTTCTCATTGTACTATAAATAGGTGAAAACTTAATGATCCACCAGTCCCTTGGTCCATTCTTAGATGAGTTTGAAAAACCACTATTCCAAAGAAAGATTTATGAAGCTGAGAAATATTTCATTCAAGCCATTAAAAACACAGGAAGTAGTCCTTTCCAAACAGAGGCCTTTTCTCTGGAGGTTGAATGGATGTGAATGCTCATCAGTCTCATCAGTCAATATTTCTCTTCTGTGACATGTCCTGGAGAAATCCCACGGCATGGTTATTACCTACGTTGGGTCTCCCCACCATCAGAGAACACTCTCATGTTTATCTTTCTACAAATCTGATAAAACAAATGCTCATAACATGCTTTTCCATCCCAGCATCAGGCTCAGGAGACACCAAGGAGTCCCTTGAGAAAAAGATGTATTGGCAATGGAGTAAAATTTTGCCATCATTTCAAGAATGTTCTTAAAGACCTGTGCCATTTCTAAAACTTTTCTGAGATAGTTGAAGTAGTTACTGAGTGCATTTTGCAAGCAACATTAAAAAAAAAAAAAAAAAAAAAGTTAATCTCCTGAATTTTTCCTAGTGGTTAATATGGTAGCATTCCTTATCTTAGATCAATTGTAGAGGATTTTTCTGAGATAGCTGAGTTGCTGAGCTCAGTGTAGGTGATTGCAGATGGAGGAAAGATGTCTGAATCTTCCTTCTGTCCTGTGGACAGTCTGACCATAATTCTCCTCTTCAGACTCTTACAACTACTGGTCCGTATCTCATCATAAATACAAATGTCTAGCTATTTCATGCACAATCTACTTTTTTCCCTGTATGTTTTGGTTGAGTTTAACATTGGCCTTGATATGCACCTTAACCTGAAGTATAAGAATAAATATGATTCAACAAGGGAAGAATTCAAAAGGGTGAGCCAGCACGTTATGCTAGTTGCTGTCACCAAACACTTCAAGTTTGGCCTAAGCATCCTCCTGTCCCCACAAGGGGGACTGAAAAATGTTATCTAGAACAGATTCCTCAGAAACAGGTGAAGTTGACCTTCAATATTTTCTAAAGTGAATTCATTTCCAAACTCCATTTTTACTTACTTTATCCAAATTACCAAGACTAATAATTACCAAGATTTCTGTTTTAACTTTTATTTTATTTATTTATATTTGAAAATATTGCAGACTTCCTATACCTTGAACTGTTAATGTAGAAATTGTCTTTCACATTAGCTTCTCTTATTGTCTTAATAGCATTCATTACTATTTGAATTTATTTTTTATGTGTCTAAAACGATATGAAATTGCAAGTGAGCTCCTAAGACAATAAATGGCACAGTCTAAAGTGGAGGTTATACACAGAATTTGCAAGAGAATGTTCGGGAAAATGTTCTCCTATTAGATCATTCAACTCCAACATATAAAACTTAAGTTTACAAGGCCTAGAAAAGAGCTATGCAATAGAAGAGTTGGGTGCAGAGGCAAGAGCCAGGCATGTTCTGGGTCTCAGCCCGCTCAGAATGAGTTACAAGAAGGCATACTTTCTCCATCATCACAAATTAAAAGCAAAGAACTTTACAGAAACAGCTACTAAATGAAAGGTTGTCAGTTCAGATCCACCTGGAGTTTCCTTGAAAGAAAGTTCTGGCAACCTACTTCCAAGAGATCCGCCATTGAAACCCCTATGGAATATAGTTCTATTCTGAAATACATGGGCTCATCAAGAGTTGGAAATGACTCCATAACATATTGTTGTTGTTGTTGTTATGTGCCGTGAAGTTGGACCTGACTCATAGCGACCCCTCCTTGGGTTTCCGAGGCAGTATCACTAAGGAAGTAGATTGCCCCATCTTCCTTCCGAGGAGTGGCTGGTGGGTTTGAACCACCAGCCTTCTGGTTAGCAATCAAGTGCCTTAGGCACTATACTACCAGAGCTCCCCCATAACATATATATATATATATATATATATATATATATATATATATTTGGTTTTATGAAAACCTCTTGGACAGTTACTATGTGTCCCTTGAAGAGTGTGGGTCACTAGATTGTCATCTGAGACAATCTCAAAGGTAAGATACAGTGGTTACCTCCTCTGACAGTAATGAAAGGAAGGTGAGGTGGCTGTCTCAGGCAATTCGTGCTCCTCTAGTTTGAAGACAAAAGTGATGTAGGTATGAGCACTTCAAAGTTAAGAGTTGCCTTAAAATCAAACTCACTGCGATTGAGTTGATTCTGACTGATAGGGATGGTTTTCATTATCTATTGCTGCTATAACAGAAAATATCACAGATATATGACTTTAGCAAACAGGGATTTATTCTCTTACACTTTAGTGGGCTAGAAGTCTGAGTTCAAAGTGCCAGCTCTAGGGGCTGGGTAAAAGTCCCTCAACCTCAAGCTTCAGCTGTGCCTCTTGTTCCTGGCCCAATGAAGCTAGAGGCTTCTCTTAACTCAGACAACTACTGGCTAGAGGCTTCTCTTAACTCAGACAGCTGCTGGTTACTGAGGTTGATAAACCTAAAGTCAACAAGTAAAATGGCATAGTTCCAAAATTATCAAACAACATGGTAGACCATTTAATCAAATCCAGAAACAGTCTCAAGATCAGCAGACAACATGGCAGGCCACTGACTTGAAGATTTGGCCAAATTCAACATCCAGATGTGCCAAAAAAGCTCAGAGACCTTTCTCAAAGCTTCTTCTTATATATTGGAAGCAGACCACATCCCGAGGGCAGATATTCACCTGCTCTCTGTAGTTCCACCATGGAGTTGATTTCCAGTCTGTTCATGGGGAATAACTACATCTGGCTGCCCAGCCCCTCAAAACCATGTCCAGACAAGTTCACACATAACCTTCACTACCACAGTGACCCATAGGTTTTCTGAAGCTGTACATCTTTACAGAAGTAGATTGCTTCGTCTTCCTGCCTCAGAGCAGCTGGTGGATTTCAACCTCCAACTTTCTGGATAGTAGCCAAATGCCTTAACTGCTGTACCACCAGAGCTTCTTAAGGATCCCCTTAGGCTCACTGAAAAGTTCGGCCAGGGGGGCAGAAAATAATTTAGGGGAAAGGATTGGTAGTATGCTCAAGAGCTAAGAAAGGTGCTTGAAGCAAACAGGTACATGAGAGGAACCAAAGAATCAAGGGAACTGCAAGTCTCTCAAGGGTGAGCTTACCAGCCAGCCTTCCCAGAGAGTGTGTAACCACCACACATTGTTCAGATAAGGGTTGCACACACTTCCTCCTCCTTCCCTCCTCCCTTCCTAGATTTGACTCTGAATGAATAAGTTCAAGTTAGAGTCAATAAACAGAAGGAAACTCACAAACCAAAGACACAAGCCAAAGCCATGCCACTCTTCTCCCATTCCAAAGAATTAGTGGTGGTCTTTTGATTACCTCTAGTGCCACTCTGACTGGAATATACTACAAATGGGATGGCTTTAACGAACAGGAGTTTATTATTCTACAGATTGGAGGCTTTAAGCCTGAGTTCAAAGTTCCAGGCTCTAGGGACTGGGTGAAAGCCCATCAACCTTGGGCTTCAGCTCTGCCTCCTGCTCATGGCCCACTGACACTGGAGGCTTTTCTTCACTCAGACAGCTTCTGGCCACTGAGGCAGACAAACCTCAACAAGTTAAAAGGCATGGTCTTAATGTTACAAAACAACATGGCAGTCCATTGATTCAAAAGTCCCAGGATCAGCACAGCATGGGAGACTGCTGAACAATGACTTGACTACATGCAGGGTTCAAGTGTACAAAAAGCTGGAGACCAATCCCAGAGCTTCCCCTTATATACAGGAAGCAGACCACATCCCTAAAGCAGCTACTAAGCCACTAGAGGCAGATTTCACCATGGAGTTGATTACCAGTCTCACCATGGGGAATAACTACATCCAGTTGCCCAGTCATTCAACCAGGCCCAGCCAAGTTGACATATAACATTAAATACTTCAGGTGACATGCTGGTTTGGGAAAAAAAAGTAACCATAACTTTACGTAGATTTAAAGTTTCAGTCTTACTGTATTTGGACTTTTTAATTACTTATTAAAGGAACTTTTCATTACTTGCAAATCTCAGAAAAGCCATGGGCATTTTCCTTCATTTTTTGCAAGGATAAGAAAACAAATTTGAAGTAACAGAGAAGGAGACAAAAATAAATAAATAAATGTACTTTCTGATTACATTTTTGTAAGGCATGCTAAACATACAGGTTACACTTAATTTCTTCTGAGCTCTAAGCACTAAGAAACATGGGTCTCATCTATTATTGTCCACTTAGATATTCCTAGAGTCACTGAGTGGTGAAAATGGTCAATACACTGAACTATTAACCAAAAGTTTAAAGGTTCTAGTCTAGCCAGACACTACTGAGAAGAAAGTCCTGGTAATCTACTTCTGAAAAGTCAGTCATTCATAACCCTTTGGAGCAGTTCTACTTTAAAACATATGGGTTTACAAGATGCACAAACAACACAAGATGAATTAGATAATTGAGGCCTTCTAAAAATTAAATTCTTATGTGCATCTAGAGACTTCTCCAAAAGAGTAAAAAAGAGAACCTACAGAATGGGAAAAAATATTCAGCAATGACATATCAGACAAAAGACTTATCCCTGGAATTTATAGAAATCTCCAGCACCTCAACATCAAAAAGACAAACAACCCAATTTAAAAATAGGCAGATGATATGAATAGACATTTCACCAAAGAAGATATTCAGGCAGCCAACAAACACATGAAGAAATTTTCACAATCATCAGCCATTAGAGAGATTCAAATCAAAACAACCAGGAGATTCCTTCTCACCCCAGCATTAGTAGCAAAGTTCAACAAGACAGAAAATAACAAATGTTGGTGAGGATGTGCAGAGGTAGGGACTCTCATATACTGCTGATGGGACTGTGAATTTATATAACCACTGTGGAAATCAGTATGGCGATTTTTTAAAAAGTTAGAAATTGCAATATCGTTTGATCCAGTGATCCCATTACTAAATATATATCCTAAATAAGTGAGAGGCAGGACACAAACAGATATATGCACACCCATGTTCATTCCAGCACAATTCACAATAGCAAAGAGATGGAAACAACCTAAGTGCCAATCAACTATGGAACATATAAATAAACTGTGGTACATACACACAGTAGAATAACATGCAACACTGAAAAATAATGTAGAATCTGCAAAACACTGCATAGCATGGATGAACTAGGAGGGCAATATACTGAGTAAAATAAGTCAATCACAAAAGGACAAATATTGTATTAGTCCACTATTGTAAAAAATCAAGGAATAGTTTATAGCTAGAAGTAAACTTTCTTTGTCGATTATGAAGGATGGATGGGAGGGGAGGGAAAACTAAAGTCCTAGATTGTTTGAAAAAAAAATACATATATACATATATATGTGTGTATATATATGTGTGTGTGTGTGTGTTACCAAAAATTATTAGTGGTTACCAGCAGTAGGAGGGAGGGGGGAAAGGGGAATCTTTTGTTTGCAGGGCACTGAGTTTATGATAATGGTGGTGGAGCATTTTGGAAAATTGTAGCAACAATGGTGGCACAACAGGAAAAATGTCATCAATGTCTCCCAGCTGTGAATGGGGAAATAGTTATGTTGGTGAAAGTCTTGTTGTATATGTTTTCACTACAATAAAGGTAAGGAGAAAAAATGGGCCACTTCCAGGCTGACATATTAAGAACCTTCCTGGTTCCTTCCTTCTTCCTACCTGTGAGGAGGACAATGCCCAACCAGTAAAGAAGCAAGATTAAATTCCCTGGATGATGATGAAGGACAGAGATACTCATCTACCTGGAACCCAGGACACTAGATGAGTGAGAAATAAATATCTTTGTATGTTTTTAGCCCTGGGGTGCAGGGGGGAGGATCAGCTATTAATAACCCTATGGAGCACAGTTCTGCTTTGAAACACATGGGCTTACTGTAAGTTGTAGTTGACTAGACAGCATGTGGTTTTTTAAGATATCTCCAGACCAAGCTTGGGAGCTCAACAAAATCACTGAATGAACAAACAAGCGAAAAACAAATGCATGAACTACAAAATATTAATGTAATTGTTAGACTTAGGGTTAAATGATGACTTTTCCACATGATACTAATTGTATGATAATTACTAAACCTCTGTTAATTTCATGGTAGGAATGAAATTAAAGCTCTTACCTCTGAGGTGATTCTGGAATGAAATAACGTCTATAAAATGTGTTATACATTGCTTGACCTCTAATTATTATGATGATCATTATCATAATTTATTTTCAGAAGAAAATTATATACATGTGGAATATTAAATCAAAACACAAGACAAAAAATCTTTTGGAAACTATATATATATATGTTGGATTCAAGTTGTGAACTTTTAAAATTTAGTAGGATTTGAAGAAATGGATCCAAGAGAAGGGAAGGAGGTCTAATGTGCAGTGTTAAGAAGGACAAGAGAAATACCCCAGGTGTCTATAAACTTGGGTAAAATTCATGAGGGTTCATACCTTTATCATCTTATCATCTCACACCTGAATTAACTCATCAGTCTCCTAAATGATCTTGATGTCAATCTCTACCATTTTCTTCTCAAAATACTACTTTAATGATGACACTTCCAAAATACAAAAATAAAAAAAAGGAAAAACAAAACAACCAAACAAAAATTCCAAAATATCTTACAGAGGCTTTGGTTTCTGCATAAAGTTCAAAGTCTTCATATCTTCATATTGGTGTTCCAAGTCCATTTTTATGAAGCAATAGTGGTTCTGTGGGTGAATTCTGTCTTCCATACAGGAGACCCCATTTTAATTCTCAGCCAATGCACTTCACAGTCAGCCATCATCCATCCATCTGTTAAAAGAAGCATGCATGCTGCTCTGAAGATGAACAGGTTATAGACTAAAACAATCTAGGATAAAAAGTCTATAAACCGACTTCCAAAAATCAGCCAGTGAATGCCCAAGGAACACAGTGATCCAATCCCAGTAGGTCATGGGATGGTGCAGTATTGTGAAGTGTTTTGTTCCTTTGTGCATGGAGTCACCATGAGCTGGGGTCTGATGGGACTGGCAGCAAACACCCACAATAGGCCCATTGTTACAGAGCTGAATCCCTCTCTCCTGCTTCAATTTTACTGCCTCTTACTATGCACATTCTTTGAGCCTGATTCACCTCTTTTCTGCCTCAAATATAATAAACAATAATTTTTGGAGGTGTCTAATTAATTTTGCCTTCTCTGCAGTGGAAGCCCTTCTCTTTGCTCTCAGTACATTGGGCAGCCTCCTTCCTTAGAGCTTGGCTGTAGCTACCACTCCCAGAGTTCCCCCTCCTCTTCCTCTGAAGTGCCATCCTCTAACTGATTATTTATCCCATAACTTGGGATACCCTATTCAGTTATTTCACTCCAGTAGTTTAGTTATGCATGAATTGTTATTAATTTTTATATGGTTCCTTTATTTCTACTACCCAGAAGATTTTAAGTGCTTTGACAATGGAGACTATATGTTTTAGTTCTGTATATCCTGCCTGATAAATAATCAATATTGCAAATATGATTTAATAGAATCCCACTGTGATGTGGATGTTGCATATCCTGATGACTTAGGCTTGGGGCACTATTAAAGTTGTCACTATTCTTCCAGGGGAAGTCTGTCTTGTGAAATGTTGTATTACATTTTCCTTGCAGAAAACAGAGGGAGATGTATTTTCCACAATAACCTTAGCTCAGTCAGAGGCTAAGTCTTCATATAAGAAGGCTCATTATGCCCCGTCAATATTGGGAATATCTGTTTATGGCTAATTGTAAAAGGAGTCATGTACTATTTGAAATTTTGTAAATGTTCAGATGGATATTGAAATGTCATCCGGCTTGCTGCTATGAGTATGAAGTAGAAAGAGGAAGAAAATTAAAGAAGTTTTGCCTTGGTTACACAACACCAAATACACTCTAAGAGAGCTAAGGGCAGGTAAGGAGGGCTTGGGTCATTGATGTTATTTAGAATAAATTATTTAAATATCCATGATAAAACAAGTTGAAACAAATTTGGAAATAAAGTATAATATTACCACAGAGTCATATTGTTGGTGACAAGAGAGCTAAAAAAATTGGGAAAAAATAACTGGCTGGTAATATTTTAAAGGGTAACCAATGCTCACTAGCAGCTGCAGTAAGACATTAAGTAATAGAGCACAGTAATGTTAACTGCTCTCCTGGTAAGAGTGGTAAATGAAATAAACCCCAGCATCCGGGGTATCATTAATCTATAGTGAATAATGGCAGTGGTAGTGTAAGGAGATTAAAAAGGGCATTGTAAACATTTGTGGCTGTATAATATACAAATTAAAAATGTGAGAACGCTTGCAGCTGCATAATCTACAAATTAAAAAGTGTAATAGCATGACATTAATTACTGGCTGATCAATTCTCCCATAATTGCTGGCATGTAGATGAACAATTATAGGTCCAAAATGTTATTTGAGAAAGAGACATTGACCTTGGAACTGTAAGGAATGATACTCTGTTACAAGGTAATACAGGATCCTATCAAATTCGGTTCCAGTATTTGTAGCAGCCGCCAGCTCAGTGCTGGGCTGTAATCACCACACTATTTCTTTCGATTATGGTGCCAGAGGGGTTACACATTGTTTTCTCTTTTTGAACAGAAACACCCAGTGACCTTCAGCCTTCTGAAAATGGGACCATCAGGCCTCATTTCCAAGTTCAAATAGTTTTAATAAAAATGAAATAGCAGGAGATAATGTGCTTTACCCTTCTAGGCCAAAGGAACAGTTTGGAAAGTTAGAAAGACAAACTTCATTCCGATGTGAACATTCTAACTAGGATTGTGGCCATAAAGCTAAACATTTTCAGACCAAACATTTTCTAGTTGACACATGATCATCAAGTAATCAGAGATCCAAATATTTCATTGATAGTACAAGTCAGAATGTTGTTGTTGTTATGTGCTGTTAAGTTGGACCCGACTCATAACGACCCCTCCTTGGGTTTCCAAGGCAGTATCACTACAGAAGTAGATTGCCCAAACTCCATTCCGAGGAGTGGGTGGTGGGTTTGAACCACCAGCCTTCTGGTTAGCAGTCATTGCCTTAGGCACTATGCTACCAGAGCTCCTAGTCAGAATAGTTACTTAAATTCTCTAACTCTTAAAAAACAGACAATTTAGCAGTGTTCTCTGATTGACAATTTGCTATTATGTTGTTGTTGTTGTTATGTGCCGTGCAGTCAGACCCGATTCATAGCGACCCCTGTTGGGTTTCTGAGGCAGTATCACTACAGAAGTAGATGGCCCAACCTTCCTTCCAAGGAGTGGCTGGTGGTATTTGCTGTTATAGTGACCAGTAAGGTAAGTGAACTCGGATCCAACAAAGTGATCTCTATATCAGACATGTGACCTCAGAGGTAGTTATGTTCATCCCCTTCTTGACAATGAATTATAACTATGGAAAGGGTTTACCAACATTTTCCCTTCATTCATTTATTAAGTGTCACACTCTGGAGTTTGCTCACTTCCCTTCTATTGAAACTATCCTCATCAAGCTTACAGTCACTGCCAGTCCCAATGGGCACATCTCAACCCTAACCTCACCTGATCTTCCCTGTGGAATTGGACTCTGCTGACTATGCTCTTCATCCAGAAGCTCTCTCCTTTTTCAGTCTTTGCCCCTCATTTTTCATGGAGTCCTCAATTTTCTTTACATTATTCCTTTTAGTGATTGTATATATTAATCAAATACACTTCTTCCAACACCAAATGTGATGATGATAATCAATGTAAATAAAAATCCCCACCACCTTCTACACACACATGCAGCACTTTTTCCTCTGACCCTCAACACTCAGAGCTAGATTAGACTCAATACATTAAATAACATAATTTTCTAGACTGCCAACTACCTCAAGATTACAGATACCAGCCACAAACTTGCAAGTTCCCACATTCCTTTAAGTTTCAAACTACTAGCTCCCACTACTCCCTTGAGTTTAATAGTTTGCTGGACCTACTCATCCACTAAACCACTGTCGTTGACTCGAGTCTGACTCATAGAGACTTCTCCTTGGGTTTCTGAGGTGGTATCACTAGGGAAGTGATTGCCCAACCTTCCTTCCAGGAAGTAGTTGGTGGATTTGAACCACCAGCCTTCTGGTTAGCAGTCAAATGCCTTAGGCACTACGCCACCTCAGCTCCTGGACCTACTCATAGAACTCATGGAAACTGCAATAGTTAGGATTATAATTGTATTATAAAAGATAAAAAGGAGGATCAGCTTAAAGATTAGACATAGGGTGAAGTCTAGGAGGGTTCCCAATGAGAAACTTCTGGGCCCAAAGAGGGCATATCATCCTCACAAAAACAAGAGTATTTTGTCAACTAGAAAGCTAATGGAGATTCGGTGTCTGGTGTTTTTCTGGATAATTATTTGCATTTCATATGAGGTAATCATCATGAATTGGCCATCAAGATGGGTTCCTTCTTGTCTTGTCATCATGGAGTAATCATCTTGAGCTGGGATGGTCTGGCCTGGGTAGCCCCAACCCCAGAGGCACTTCACTGGCATAATTTGCCAGGTTTGGAGTCTTTACCAAAATTCCAAGGTTTTAGGAATTGTCTCTTAGGATCCAAGGTCAAAGTGCAAAATCTTTTAGTAAAGTTAATGTAAACCCCACAGTAACAATAAAAGATCAACCTCATTCTTTTTTTTCCCCCTCTGCCTTTCTTTTTTTGCTTTTGAGGTGCCATATCTTGACACTTCTAGTGAGTCTCAGAGCTGTATCTCTAATCCCAAACTCTTCTCTACACCTCAGAGTTTAGAATACAAGCCATCCTGAGCAACTACAAAGGGATAACTCAGCTCCTCAGAATTAGCCCTTGCAACTTCAGACCCAGCCATGGAGGGAAGTCACACCTCCACTGTTCACCAGATCATGACTGGCAGACAGAGAGCCCACTACATTCCATAATGTCCCCAAAGCCATCAAGCCGAATCAATTGCCACAGTCTGTTTATATTATCCTCTAAATTTTTTCAATGTCTTCCTTCTCATTCCATTCATACTCTTCCTCTTTTACCAGGACTCTCATCATAGCCTCTTCATTTTTCCTCTTCCTCTTCAATACTTCCCCTAACACACATCAGTCATAATTCTCTTAGGGCCATCTACACTTACCCACTTGTGACCTTTCAATGGCTTTGTATTTTTTTTAGAGTAAGTCTAAGTTTTCATCATGCTTCATGATTCCTTTCATAAACTGGTCTCTGCCAATTTTGCCGAACACATGCACATTGCTTTCTGATCTTGCACATTTGCTCCAGGAATAATTAACAATAATGAGAGCTTTAAACAAGGTCTGCTTTATTAAACCTCTAGACCTTCACATGTACTGTTTTCTCTGCTTGTTGCTCCCTCCTTTGTGCCCTAGGGAATTTCTCTTCACCATTTTTTAAGGATCAATTTAGATGTCATTTCCTCCCAGAATCCTTGATTCTCACCTTAGACAGAGCTAACCATCTCTTATTTCATTATCCCCATTGATACTTCAGTTATCATACGTCTCAAAATATGCTGTTTTTCTACATGGTCATTTCTCTCTCCCATGAGAGACATGTCTTTGTGAATATGTTCCTCTCAGAGAGTATGATGGAGCTCTGGTGGCATAGTGGCTAAAGCATTTAGCTGCTAGCCAAAAGGTCATCCATTTGAACCCACCATCTGCTCTGTGGGAGAAAGATGTGGCATTCTGCATCCATAAAGAATTATATTTGGAAGCCCTATGAGGCAGTTCTGTTCTGTCCAACAGGTTTGCTGTGAGGAGGAATGCACTGGAAGGCAGTGGTTTTTTTTTTTTTTTTTTTTTTAAATCAATTAGCGTGACATCTAGTAATCATTCAGTAATTTTTATTGTGTGAATTATATTGAAGCTGGTAAAACCAAACTAAATGCTTTGAAATTAGAAATATAAAGGTAGACAATGCACTGCTTGGTTGGGGGGAATTGGCTTATGTAAAAGCATTAGCAGTGGAAATAACAAGGACAATTATAGTAATAACAAGTGCTAACATATTCTAATCACTTGTTATATACCACACATTGTGTGCTCTTTTTTTTTTTTATTTTACATGAAACATTTCATTTGAGATCCACAACTATTTCAGGACCCATTTTGCAGGTATGGTATCTAAGATTTAAAGCTTTAAAAAAGCCTGTTTGGAATCACAGAGCTAGAAAATGGTGAGGTTAGGATTCATTCCATGGCTATTTGATTTGAGAGTCCCTGGTGGTAACCAGGGAGCTTTGGTGACATAGTGCCTAAGGCATTTGATTTATAACCAGAAGGCTGGCAGTTCAAGCCC
>NW_006921748.1:3101442-3105212 GCF_000298275.1 Orycteropus afer afer
GGTCGCTATGAGTTGGGGCTCACTTGACCTCACATAACAGCAACAACAACAATTGCAATACTATTATAAATTCCATCTCCATTAAAAATCTCACATTTTAATTGCAAGTAAGAATTAAAGTGTTATTTTGCATCTGCTTAAACACAGGGCATTTATACTAATATGGACATACTCTTTGCCTGCCTATTTTTCTAGTTAAAAAGAAATAAACACACACATAAAAAAAAAAAAAACTTTCAATACATAGTATGAAAATAGACTCACCTCAACGAAGCATTCATTTGAAGTATTTTAAACAATCACATATCACATATACACACCAAATAACTTTTCAAATAATACCAGTTCCTTCTCCCAAAGTAATATTCATCAATTTCTCCACTTGACTGTTCTGTCTATTCAATATAATTATGGAGATTTGAAATACACAATAGATATTGATTCAGTCTCTCACACACAGACCATTTAAAAATAAGAATTTGAGAGGACATTTTGAGTTTAACGATTTACATAAAAAATAAAATCTTGGAATATAGCTTGAGTTTAGTCTTAGAAGAAGACATAAAACATAAAATTAAAGAAGCCACTATTTTCAGGAACTGTAATAGAATTTCTCAGTTTGTACTATTCAGAATAATTAGCATTCCTATTATTCTTTGGGAGCTCTGGTGGTGTAGTGCCTAAGGCATTTGACTGCTAACCAGAGGGCTGGTGGTTCAAACCTACCAGCCACTTCTCAGAAGGAAGGTTGGGTAATCTACTTCTGTAGTGACACCATCTTGGAAACCCAAGGAGGGGTCGCTATGAATCAGATCCGACTCCACGGCAATGGTTGTGTTTTGTGTTATTATTCCTTCGGAATCTCACTATAGAACTTTTCATTAGAGAAAGGAATTTAGTGGTTAAAAAAATGATCAGCATTTATATTATTACACGTACAACACATTAGAATATTATTTCCTACAGATTAGAATTCAGAATTTTGAGGGCTAGCTTTTCTACCACTATATTGGAAGTTTATTTAAATTAATTCACTATAGAAAACAGTTTGCTGAAGTTCATGAGACTGAACCAATAAAATAAAACAACAAATAAAAAACAGGCAAACAAAAATGAAAGGAGAGTGCTTTTGAAGAAATGAAATTAACTTGTCCTTTGGTGGTTCTGTACACAAGGTAGGCGTTTGATGGCTCCTCAGAATGGCACTAGACTCTTGATCCATGAGACCAGTATCATTTCTTGCATCTTCCCTAGAGGTCTTGAGATTGTGAGGAAACCTAAGAGAACAGAAGGGAAAATATCACACTTCCAGTCCTTTATTGGACTTCCCATATGAAATAGCTTTAATTTTAAAAAGTTAAATTTAAAATAATTATGGGTTATTTAACAAATCTTGATATAATATGGCAGCACTGGTGGCATAGTGCCTAAGGCATTTGACTGCTAACCAGAAGGCTGGAGGTTCAAATCCACCAGCCATTCCTCGGAAGGAAGGTGGGGAAATCTAGTTCCATAGAGATACCATCTCAGAAACCCAAGGAGGGGTCACTGTGAGTCAGATCCAAATTGACACTGAGTTTTTTGTTTGTTTGTTTGCTTGTTTTGATATAATATACTTATTATTGCAACTAAATAATGCTTCTTTTCCACAGTATCATTGTTAATTTTAAATATTACAAACATTAATTTCTCTATAAGGTTCCTCACTATGAGCTCTACTCTCTTTACATTATTTGGACTATAGAGAAAGCTCCAGCCTATCCCTCATCTCTATTTCTACATCACTCAGGATGCAAAGAGGAAGCACATGGACAAGAATGAATCATGTTCAAGGTCAATGATTATAACAAAGTGTCAGAGTCATGGTCTATCTCTCTTCAAGGTTCCTTTATCTGGGATCCTCTTTCAACGATACCACAGCAGGGTAATATTGGATGAGCCTTGGCTTCCATAAGTGATAATGAGATGGTCTCACCTGAGAAAATCCTGAAGAGACTATTTAGATCTATCTGACTACACTAGGCCCAGCAATAACACTTTCATTTGCTTATTTTTCTGACAAAATTTTTGTCTTCTTCTATAACAATGCAATCAAACCAGCAAAATCTTTCTTAGCTTGAAATAATTCTAGATTAACAAGATGCTACAAAAATAGAAGTCCCCTCATGTACCTTTCATCCTGTTTCTCCAATGATAACATCTGAAGAAACCATAATGTATCATCAAAGCCAAGAATTTAACATTGGTACAATATTATTAACTAGTCAAAAGACTATTTAGAATTCACCAGGATTTAGTCACTTTTTTGTCTTTTGATTTATAGTTCAATGAAATTGTAATATAATATATGATTGTGTAATCACCACTACAATCAGCACTCTGATATGTGAAATTTATTAAAAGAGACATGCACCCTTTCCTTACATCTTAATAGCTACATTTTTTATTGTACGATGTATTGATGTGTGTGTATTGCAAAATTTTCTCAATCTAGGTTTTGTAGAGTCTAGGAAGAAGTGTGGCTGTGGACAAATGTGTATAGGAAATGCAGCATACAGTTTCCTATCTGGTAGATTCATCATGGACAGTTGTTATTAACAGGGAGACATTTGGATAAGTTTATTTAATCCAGGTTTTCTCGGGCATTTTAATAGTAGGCATTCTTTATGTGGTATGTTAGCTATGTTGTATACCAGGATGATGGTACACCTCATTGAATGACTTTAGAAGCAACTTCCCTACATGGCCTTCTGTTCTCCTTGTTATCTACACTTGCTATTGACATCCTCATCTCTACTTTTTTCACATACATTATTCATTTGCCTGAAATGCATTCCTCATATTTTTGGCTTATTTAAGTCCAGCACAAGGGCCTTAATGAAATATCTCTAGAAGGCTAGGAGAATGGAAAGAATAGTCTTTGGAGCCAAAAAAGTTGCTTAGGGTTGAAACTCTATTCTCTTATTTTATTTTCTAATAACTTTGTGGACGTTGGGACGTTGGTCAAGTTACTCAATATTTCTAAGACTGTATTGTTATTTATAAAATGTGAAAAATAATAACCTCATAGGATCATGGTGATTATTAATCTGGAAATGTATACAAAAAGCCCAGTACAACTTTGTTCAGTAAATACAAATTTCTTGATAAATTTATTTAAATATTAAATTATTAAATTTATTTTTGAACTCTAAAGGTATACCCTACTCCTGATATTTTTAACACTGAAGACTTGTAGGATCCTCTGGCAAAGATATCCTAAAACATTTTCTATGATTAACCCATAATGTATCCTTTATTGCCATATGATTATACCCTAAGGATGGAGTTTTTCTTTTTTTTCCTTACTTCATCCTATCCAAGCCACCATCATCTTTCTCTGGATTACTAAAATACCATCCACACTGCCTTCCATCCTATCTTTCACCAGTTTCCACATTGCAAGCAGATAGAACATTTTAAAATTCATCTGATCATATCACCCACAGTTTAATACTTGTTTTAGTAAAATTTTCTTACTTTCAGGATAAGTTTTGTACCCCACAACTTTGCTTGAGGTGACTCCTTTATGACTTTCCTTTTATGTTTATGTGGGAGTTCAGGTGGCATAGTGCCTTAGGAATGTGACTGCTAACCTCAAGGCTGGCAGTTCAAACCCACCAGCCACTCCTCAGTAGGAAGGCTGGGCAATCTACTTCCATAGTGATACTGCCTTGGAAACCCAAAGAGGGGTCCCTATGAGTTAGATCAGACTCCATAGCAGTGAGTTT
>NW_006921748.1:3105312-3116296 GCF_000298275.1 Orycteropus afer afer
TTATAAATCATAGGGTAACCTCAAAGAAAAATGATAAACCTTCACATCACAATAAAAAAGAGGACAAGCACAAATATTCAGCAAATACTAAAACAACAGCAATAAAGGAAATGATAACACAATTCATAAACATAATGAGAAGAAAAGGATAAAGGAAAGATAATTTGAGAGCCTAATACATGTTGTATGGAATATATATATTCTTTCAAATATTTTATTCCTGAGAGATGGTCATTAATATCCCCATTTTATAAATGACAAAAATAAGATATGGAAGATTAACCTATTTTCTGAAATTCACACAGCTGGGAATGAAATAAAAAAGAATCCATTAAACCAATGCTTCTCAAAGTGTGATCCACAGACTGATACTGACTTGCATATTTCGTTTAGTACTGGTTATCAAGAGATTAGTCAAAAAGTCAGAATAAAGGATCATAAACTTTTATATCAATTTGACATGGGCATAGCATTTTTATTGTACTTTACAAAAAGTACTGGTCCACCACAGATTGAAAGAAGAAAGAAAAAAAAATCCACTCCTTCAGCATAATAATGTGAGAAACACTGAACTAGACTATAAGCACCATGAGGGTGCTCTGTGTTGTTCACAGCTTTATCTTCAATACGTGTTGATTTGCTGAAGTAGTAAACTGAGGTTCAAATGCAAATCTTTCTGACTCTGGAGTCTATTTCTTTGCCCAAGAGCTTAGTAACTAATTTGCAGATGGTTAAAATTTTCTTAGAAAGTTTCTATTTCTATTAAAATATGTCTGTCAGAAAAGATTAATAGGTATAGTTTGCTTATCTCAGAGATATATTTTGAGTTTTCCAGAAAAACAGATGTTTTGAATTTTTTTCTTTCTTCCAATTATTTATAAAATGGTGATGTGCAGGGCACAGCAGCAAAGATACATGGAGTTTATTTTGAAATATTTCTAAGTTAACAAGTTTGAAACTCAACAAATTAAATACTATTAAAGCTCCACCTTTCATCAAATTATTGTAAATAATCTATATTCTGTCACTTAATATAAAACAAAAATATCAAATGCCTTAGGCACTACATCACCAGAGCTCCTGTCACTTAAAATACTGGAGCCCAAATGCTATTGTGTTGGGCTTTTTTAAAATTCATTACAAAAAAGAATTTAACAACAGTCAAGAGTTATGAGAAACTACTCAGAGGGCAATAATTTCTCAATGAATTAGCAATGTTAGTAATGTTTTTAAGAAAATGTTTCTAAAAACTGAGCTTTTTTTTTTTTTTTTTTTTTTTTTTTTTTAATATCTGGATGATTCCTATTCTTATTCAATCTCTAATTCTCAGCTTCAGTGTAACTTCCTTAAAACCTCTAGCTCTCATCATAAAGGAGCTTTGGTGGCAATGTGGTTAAAGCATTGGCCTGCCAGCCAAAAGGTTTAAGGCCACCAGCTGCATCAATGGGAGAAAGATGAGGCAGTTTGCTTCCATAAAGAATTACACCCTTGGAAACCATACAGAGCACTTCTACTCTGTTCTGTAGGGTCGATGTGAGTCAGAATAGAAGACTCAGTGGGTGTGGGTAGTGGTGATGTTGGTTATCATCATTGTGACAGGTGTCCCTTCAGTTGCCCCCCCATAGTACCCTATAATTTCCCTGATATAGCACTGTCCACACTCAATATTCTAAATGTCTAACACTTGTATGTATTCTTTACTACAATGAAAACCTTAAAAGAGGCATTATGTCTTCCTTGTCCATAATTAAGAAGCTCTGGTGGCTTAGTGTCTAAGGCATTTGACTGCTAACCAGAAGATGAGTGGTTCAAATACAACAGCCACTCTGTGGAAGGAAGATGTGGCAATCTACTTTTGTAAAGATCTACTGTCTCAGAAACACAGTGGAGTGTTGCTATGAATTGGAATTAACTCAATAGCAATGGACTGTTTTTTGTTTTTTGTTTTTTTTGGTTTTGTCGACAATTATATTTCCAAAATCTCACTCACTGAATGAAACATAGAATATGCTTAGTGCATATGCGTTGAATAGTTTCTTGGGTGCTTTCTCTAGGAAATGAACAGTATTAGAGAACACCACAGGCAATGGAGAGTAGGCAGTCAAGAGGGTCTAGAGCACTGATAAAACCAGAAAACCAAACTCACTGCTGTTGAGTTGAATCTGACTCATCGTTTCCAAGGCAGTATCTCTACAGAAGTAGATTGCCCAGTCTTCCTTTCGAGGAGTGGCTGGTGGGTTTGAACTGCCAGCCTTCTGTTAAGCAGTCAAATGCCTTAGGCATTACATCACTAGAGCTCATAGAGTGCTGATCATAGGAATAAACAAACAAGAAAAAAAAAAAAAGCCAACAGTTGTCATAGAGTTGATTCCAACTCATGGTGACTCCTTGTGGTACAGAGTAGAACCTGCACAGGTTTTTCAAAGCTGTGACTCTCAGAAGGAGATCACCAGGCTTTTCTTCTAAGGAGCTTCTGGCTGCATTCCAACCATACAATGTTTGGCAAGCAGTAGAGCGCTTAACCCCTTGTGCCACTCAGGGACACCAGTGGGATGGATAAAGGGAAGTAAACTCAACAGTTTCCCACCACCGTGTTTTCCATAAGCTATTACTATTTATATATGTGGTGATTCTCCTTTACAGTAATGGCATCCGTTCTGTCATACTTTATGTCACTATTTCAAAATGGTCAATGAAATTGTACTTTGTGTGGTCAAAACTCATGCTCAAATTGGTTGAGAACTATTTCTTATTGTGAGGAAAGAACTCTCAGAAAAACTCAACTTCACAACTATAGGTGAAATGGCACCACTTTAGTGCCAGACTGGGGCAAAATGAAACCTGCCCACCCCTAAATTTATAAGATGAGTCCTCAGTATCAACATGAGTGAATAAAGTTAGAAAGCCTTTCAGTTCAGAATACCAAACACTCCATTGCACATTTCATATTCCATATTTCTAGACTAACTTATCAGAGATGCATATAGCATTTTCAGTTGCTTTGTGACATTGGCAAATGCTTTTAAATTTTCTAAATGCTTTTTTAAAATGTGTGAAATGTGTTCTTTTCAAGGACGTAAAAGTGAACTGAGGACAAGTGGCAGTGGGCGTGTTGGCTATAAATCTACTCAATACATAAATATATGCATATTGAATTTTTCATCACTAGGCAGACTATAAAATATCTACCTTGTTGAATGTGTTATTTGTAATGTGCAAAGTTCACACTTCTAAGAGAATCGCAACTTTTGCATTCATATTTTTTCTATGACATGCAAAAGTGTGTTTATTTTTACTAAGACATTAAACTAGACTTTAGTGAATGTAATACTGCATCAGATTAAGAGCTAGATGATGTATAAAATGTTCTGATGGTTCAAGAATAAATTTAGTCTTTCACTTTATATTAATTGTAAGATTAATTCTTCTGTGTTCAACATGCGTCCTAAAAGACAAATCAAAGTCACTGCCATCAAGTTGATTCCAACTCATAGTGACCCCAATTGACTGTCCAAGACTGAAAATCTTTACAGAAGCAAACTGCCTCATCTTTCTTCTGCAGAGCAGCTGGTGAGCTTGAACCATCAGCTTTTTAATTAGCAGCCAAATGCCCTAACCACTACACCACCAGAGCTCTTTCAACATGCTTACCGGACTCATAGCGACCCTTCTTTGGGTTTCTGAGGCAGTATCACTACAGAAGTAGATTGCCCAACCGTCCTGCCAGGGAGTGGCTGATGGGTTTGAACCACCAGCTTTCTGGTTAGCAGTCAAATGCCTTAGGCATTATGCCACCAGACCTCCCAACATTCTTACAGTATACTAAATTTTACTTTAATTTTCTGAATGCACGTAATAGATAAGTTTTTCAAAAATTTAATGTACAAATTATATATTTACACATTATGCAGTATATATATATGTGTGTACACACACACACACACACACACACACACACACACATATATATATATATAAGCTCTGGTAGTATAGTGGCTAAGGCACTTAACTGCTAACCAAAAGGCTGGTGGTTCAAACGCACCAGTCACTTCTCGGAAGGAAGGTTGGGCAATCTACTTCCCTAGTGATACCACCTCAGAAACCCAAGGAGGGGTCGCTATGAGTTGGGTCCGACTCGACGGCATAACAACAACAACAACATATACATATATGCACACACTCTCTACTATACGTGTATTATACAGTGCTGAAATTTGCAATATTTAAAAACTGAGGAGATGAGTTGTTCTACCATAGTTATTTGCTACTTGATTCCCTGAAAGGAAAAAAAAAGAAAGAAAAGCTCTTACTTCAGTTAAATAGATCTCAAATAAGCTGTCTCCTTTTAAATAAGTAAAAGGATAAAAAATCAGCGAAGACAGCAATGTCCTTTGGAGAATGGACCTTGCCTTTAGGTTTTTGTAATCTATAACTGATTTAATAAGATTTATTCTTTTTTGTGATTTATGAAACACTACTTGTAGTTGAGAAATAATTCAGCATTATTCTGGACAGGATATGAAGAATGACTCTTTTCAGCCTTTAAAAGGAGCTTATTCTGCTATTCTTTTAGGCAGAGAAATAAGCTGCTAATCTTAGGCACTATGCCCCCGCAGATGGTCCTGGTCAGATCTAGTTCCTTTGGATGAAAATGTGAATTTTATACCTTTATTACAGTAAAAGGATTGAGTCACAGCCTAAAAAAGAGTACGTGTTCCTAGGTAAATGGCAAACTGCTTGACTCCACTCTGGACTGCAGTACTTGCTGAAAGCACTTTTCTATAGTTGGCTAGGAAAAATAAGAAAGACTCAAGATGAGTAAATTGTAGCAGATGCTTCCTTAACTTACCCCAGTGAAGTAATTTTGATGGGTGGTTATGAATTTGTAAGTAATGTTTACTTCTGAAATGCCATAATTGCTTTTGGAACTATTTGAGGCATTTTGAATTGTATCTGTTTTTTATTGTAATATGGAATTGTATTGCTGTTTTATGAAGTGGTATCTTTTTGATGCATGGAGGTTCTGGATACATTTGTTATCCATCATGAGGAAACCAGATAAGTAAATATTACAACTATAACTGAAATGCTTCTTTTTTACATGAATAAATGAAAGCCATTTTGAATCTGAAGGCAGAAACACTCTATCTGCAGACTGACAAATTGCATATTTGTTTGGTTTCAAAAGAAAAAAAAAACAAACTTGTGTCTGACTTCGACACTGTGACTGAGAAAGATGTCTGTTTCTCGCATAATGAAGCCTCTAAAATGGAAGGTTTCTCTCCTTGGTGGAAGCCAGAGAGGTCAACTGAATGGGCAATAAAGGAAAGAGGGCCTTTGTCTATACAATTGCTGTTGAATGGGACAAAACCATACAGTCTTCCTATCATAGATGCTAAAGCTTATTTATATCGTTATGTTCCAAAATCCTTCTCTATTTCTTAATTCTTTCCATAAACATTTATTGAACACATAACTTTCTGCGAAAACCGTATAAAGAAGTACTTTGTTGCTAAGATCCTTTTGAGGACTGCTAATTTATAATTCTGTGATTAATCTGCCTTTAAGATAACCCCTAAACATTGACTATATTGAGTAATACTTTTTATATGTGATTTAACATAGTAATGTTCCACCTGAGTTTCTAAAGGGCTAAAGAAATGCAACCAGCTTTTGGAGAAAGAACTATGTCATTGAAAATTGGCTAAGCAATTTGAAGAAACAACCAGATTTTCAACCTCTGATAAGTTATGGAAGATAAAAGCACTTTTTTTCTGGGAGGCTGAAATGAAATTAATTGTGAGACAAGGACTATATCAAGCAGAGTGACATGTTGAGGATTGTTTGGAAACAGAAGAAATATGGAATACAGTGTTGATATTTTTAGTGATTAAGTAGGATAATGATCAGGATAGATGATTGACTGTAGAGGTACTTAGAATATAGGGAACAAAGCTGAAGACAGACACCGAGACCATCTACACTAATGCTTCTCAAAATGTAATGCTAGAGTGAACCCCCTGGGGATTTTTATTAAATCCAAAATCTCATTCAGGAATTCTAGAGTCAGACCCAAAAATTGGAATTTTTTTAACAAGCTCCCATGTGATGTCAGGACCCATTGACCACATGTGGAGCAGCAAGGTAGACAATATTATAAAGAACCCAAGAAACATGGATGCCATTTACACCAATACAAGGAATAGGGCAAAGTAATAAGTTAATTGATAAATAAATGTGACGAAGTACAAACTGTGTTCTATTTTCTTTGCTCTCATTCCAGTGTCTGCCCAGTCAGATTTCATCTCTGTGTACTGATGAAAACACTAAATCTCTATTTTAGAAGTGTAATGACATTAACATTTTGTTTTGTCTTAGTCATGTCTTTATTATTTCATATAAAAACAGGAGATATGAAAATGTTACAACCATCTTCAAAGGAAAGATCATAGAAGCTATTTATTATGAACTTTAGACCAGTAAGAATTATGCAAATTCCAGACAGTTATAGAATAATTATTAAAGGACTGGCTTGTAAATGCCTATAAAAACGCAGCCAAAAAACCAAGATTTTCTGTGGATTTACCAGAAACAAATCATATTCTAATATCCTAATTTCTTTCATAGTAAACATGACAGGTCTAGATTTCCACAGGACATTTGACAATGGATTTTTCATTAAATATGAGGGAAAATATAAAAATAAAATTTAAATGAAAAATTTGATAACCATATCCAGAAGAGTCATATTAACTGAGATGCACTTGTGGAAGATTGTAAAATTGGACTGATGGGTTATGGTTATTACATTTTATTTAAAACTTTTATTAATGTAATAGATGATAATTATACTAAAGAGAATATTAGCAACAAAATTGTAGATAGAATTTTGCTGTAAAGGGTAAAAAAATTATTAAGAGGATAAAGTGAAAAGCTATACATTGAGCTGGTATATAAATGAAGTCAATGAATGCATTTGTCTAAGGTCAGTTATAAGGTGTAGATATAACTTTTAAATCAATTAAATGTAACGTTGCTGTTGTTAGGTGCCATTGAGTTATCTCCAACTCATAGCGACCCTATGCACTGTAGAGTGAAACACTGCCTAGTCCTGTGCCAGCCTCATGATCATTGCAGCCATTGTGTCAATCCATGGCATTGAGAGCCTTCCCCCTTTGTGTTGATCCTCCACTTTACCAAGTATGATATCATTCTCCAGGGAATGGTTCCTTTTAACAACATGACCAAAGTAAGTGAGATGAAGTCTAGCCATTCTCGCTTCCAAGGAGCATTCCAGCTGCACTTCCTCCGGGACAGATTTGTTAGTTCTTTTTGCAGTCTATGGTATTCTTAGCACTCCTCACCAACACCACAACTCAAAAGCATCAACTCTTCAGTCTTCTTTATTCATTGTCCAGCTCTCACATGCATATGAGGCAATTGAAAACACCATGGCTTGTGTCAGGTGCACCTTAGTCTTCAAGGAGACATCTTTGCTCTTCAGCATTTGGAAGAGGTCTTTTGCAGCAGATTTGCCCAATGCATTACATCATCTGATGTCTTGACTGCTGCTTCCATTTGTGTTGATTGTAGAACCAAGTAATTTGATGTCCTTGACAACTTCAATCTTTTCTGCATACATTGTGAAACTATTTCTTGGACCAGATGTGAGAATTTTTGTTTTCTTAATATTGAGTTGTAATCCATACTGTAGACTGTAGTCTTTAATCTTCATCAGTAAGCACTTCAAGTCATCTTCACTTTCAGCAAGCAAAGTTGTGTCATCTGTGTATTTCATGTTAATGAGTCTTCCTCCAATCCTAATGCCACATTCTTTCTCATGTAATCCAACTTCTTGAATTATTTGCTCAGCATACAAACTGAATAAGTGTGGTGAAATGATACAACCCTGATACACTTCCTCTTGATTTTAAACCATGCAGTTTCCACTAGTTCTGTTCGAATGACAACCTCCCAATCTATGTACAGGTTTCTCATGTGTACAATCAAGTGTTTCTAGAATTCCAATTTTTCTCAATGTTATCCATAATTTATTATGATCCACACAATCAAATGCTCTTGCATAGTCAATAAAACATAAGTAAACATCTTTCTGGTATTCTTTACTTTGAGCCAAGATTCATCTAACATCAGCTATGATATCCCTCACTCCACATCCTCTTCTGAATCCAGCTTGCATTTCTGGAAGTTCTTAGTCAATATACTGCTGCAACAGTTTTTGAAATATCTTCAGTAAGATTTTACTTGCATGTGATACTAATGATATTGTTCGATAATTTCCACATTCTGTGGGATCACTTTTCCTTGGGCTGGGTACAAATATGGATCTCTTAGAGTTAGTTGTGCAAGTAGCTGTCTTCCAAATCTCTTGTCATAGCCAAGTGAGTGCCTCCAGTGAGTCATCTGTTTGTTGAAACATCTCAAGGGGTATTCCATCAATTCGTGGAGCCTTGTCCTTTGCCAATTCCTTCAGTGCAGCTTTGACTTCTTCCTTCAATACCATTGGTTCTTGATCATATGCCACCTCCTGAAATGGATGATCATCTAATCAATTGTTTTTGGTATAGTGACTGTGTGTATTCCATCCATCTTCTTTTGATGTTTCCTGCCTCATTCAACATATTGTCCATGGAATCTTTCAATATTGCAATTTGAGGCTTAAATTTTTTCCTCAGTTCTTCTAATTTGAGAAATGCCAAGTGAGTTCTTCCTTTCTGGTTTTCCAACTCCAGATCTTTACACAATTCATTATAATAATTGGCTTTGTCTTCTCAAGATGTTCTTTGAAATCTGTTCAGCTTTTATCTTATTATTTCTTCCTTTTGCTTTAGCTACTCTCCACGAAGGGCAAGTTTCAGAGTCTTGTCTTACATACATTTTGGTCTTTTCTTCTTTTCCTGTCTGTTTAATGACCTCTTGCTTTCTTCATGGGTGATGTTCTTGATGTCATTCTATAATTCCTCTGGTTTTCAGTCATTGGTGTCCAATGCATCAAATCTATTCTTTAGATGGTCTCTACATTCAGGAGAGATATATCAAGGTCATATTTTGGTTCTCATGGACTCGTTTTAATTGCCTTTAACTTCAACTTGAACTTGCATATAAGCAGTGGATGGTCTCTTGTATAGTCAGCTCCAGGCCTTGTTTTGGCTGAAGATATTGAACTTCTCCATCAGCTCTTGCCACAGATGTAGTCAATATGATCCCTGTGTATTCAATCTGGGGAAGTCCACATATATAACCACCATTTATATTGTTGAAAAAGGTATTTGCAATGAATAAGTTGTTGGTCTTGCAAAGTTCTATGATGTGATTTCCAGCATTATTTGTATCACCAAACCATATTTTCCAACTGCCAGTAACTCTTCTTCATTTCCAACTTTCACATTCCAGTCACCAGTGATAATCAATGCATCTTGATTATCTGTTTGGTCAATTTCAGACTGCAGAAGTTGGTAGAAATCTTCAATTTCCTCATCTTTGGCTTTGGTGGTTGGTACGTAGATTTGAATAATAGTCGTATTAAGTGATCTTCCTTGGAGGCATATGGATATTATATTTTCATTGACAGAATTGTACTTCAGGACAGATCTTGAAACAGTCTTTGTGAAGATGAATGCTACTCCATTCCTCTTCAATTTGTCATTCCTGGCATAGTAGATCATGTAGTCGTCCGATTCAAAATGGCCAAATCCAGTCCATTTCAGCTCACTAATGCCTAGAATATTTGATCCTTATGTGCTCCATTTCATTTTTGACAACTTCCAATTTTCCTAGATTCATACTTTGTACATTCCACGTTCCAGTTACTAATGGATGTTTGCATATGTTTCTACTCATTTTGAGTCATGCCACATCAGTCAATGGAAGTCCTGATAGCTTTACTCCATCCATGTCTTTAAGGTCATCTCTACTGAGGAGTCAGCTCTTCCCTAGTCATGTTTTGAGTGCCTTCCAATCCGATGGGCTCACCATCAAGCACTATATCGGACAATGTTTCAATGCTGTTCATAACGTTTTCACTGGTCAATTGTTTGAGAAGTGGATGGTCTCTTTCTTCTTCCAAGTCTGTCTTAGCATGGAAGCTCCACTGAAACATGTCCACCATGGATAACCCTGCTGGTGTTTTACAAAGCTGGTGGCATGGCTTCCAGCTTGACGGCAACACATAAGCCAATACAGGAAGACAAACTGACAAACTAGTTTGCTTCCCTTGTTGTTGTTGTTGTTTTGCCGTCGAGTCGGCCCTGACTCATAGCAACCCCTCCTTGGGTTTCCTAGGCAGTTATCACCATGGAAGTAGGATTGCCCAACCTTCCTTCTGAGGAGTTGCTGGTGGGTTTGAACCGCCAGCCTTCTGGTTAGCAGTCAAGTGCCTTAGGCACTATGCTATAGTTGTCCCTAACCACTTTGAGCCCATATCTCCAGGGCCAGTCTTTAAAGCTGGCCATGAAGCCAAGCCAAGTGTTCCTGAGCCTGCAGTGGCAACCACCCTCTCTAGGTCCAGGCCTTAAGATAAGTTATATATACATATATTCATTCCAGCTTACAGTGTTCCTATAGGACAACACAGAACTGCCTCATAGGTTACCAAAGCTATCAGTCTTTAAGGAAACAGATTGTCACATCTTTTCCTCATGGAGCTACTGGTGGGTTTGAACTGCTGATGTTTTTGTTCGCAGTTGAGTGCTTAACTAGTTGCACCACCAAGGCTACTCTCTCTATATATCTACCTTTCTCTATATATATTTGGATAGATAGATAGATAGCTATATGTGAAGATTGGACAATCTACTTCCATAATGATACCCAGAGAAGGGTTTCTATGGGTCAGATCTGACTCCACAGCAATGAGTTATATATATATATTTATTTATTTATTTATATATATATATATATTTATATATATATATTTATATATATATATATTTATATTTATGTATGTATATGTAAGATCTTTATA
>NW_006921748.1:3116396-3130923 GCF_000298275.1 Orycteropus afer afer
AATATGCTTTGTTGTTGTTACGTGCCATCAAGTCAACCCTGACTCATAGCGACCCCTCCTTGGGTTTCCGAGGCAGTATCACTACGGAAGAAGGATTGCCCAACCTTCCTTCCAAGGAGTGGCTGGTGGGTTTGAACCGCCAGACTTTAATATGCTTTAACACCTCATAATACAACTTTGTAATAAAAGGATGAGAATCTAAAGCATTAAATAACACAGGATATGATTTTTTTTTCTTCTTCGTCAAGAAATGCCACTCCCTCAGTGAAAGGAGATTATTTAATATTTCCGTCTCAAGGTCAAATGTAGGGACAAGGAGTTCATATACAGCCTATCTCCTTGTTCCATAGATCTGAAAACTGTCCGTCTCCTTTATTCTTACCCACCTTTTTTACCTGCTTCTAAATTCTCTCCAAATCATTACTGGCCTCTTCTTGGCTTTCACTGGCTGAATATTTCAACATAAAGCAAACCAGATTGAAGGATTGTTAGTGTGTGTGTGTGTGCATGTGTGTGCGTGCATGTACGTGTGCATGCACGTGCAGGCACGCATGCACACACATGCATACTGAATGAAGTACAGCCTTGAAGTCACAGATGGCACATTAGAGAAAAGAAATACAGTAAAATATATTCTCATTCACAATTTCCTAGAGGCCCCTTGGTTGTTAATTGAAACTTTTGTCTACTTTATTGAACAATAAAAGTGGCAGCAACTGCTCCCAGGTGTCCTTCAGTATTAAAAAGAGGATAAAGTGTTCCTGGCAAAGGTGACAGAAATTAATGCTGTGAGCCCAGCTATCAAACATTCTGATATGTGAATCGCCTGATATTTCTATAATGCTGTCTTATGATTGGAAATGTTATCGCTTCTATTGAATCAATAGAAAATGTTAAAGCTCCACAGAACCCCAATTACAAACTAAAGCTGGAAGGTTAACATCTGGGAGCAGCAAAGATAGAAACAATCTCTATTGTCATACCTTCCTGACAAGTAAATGTCAGAAACATAACACCTTCGCCTGGTCTCAGCACAGAGCACATGTAAAAGAGTGATTGTAAGGCTGCCTCAAGTCAAATCGCCTGTCATCTCAGCTTTGACATGGAATTACTTTTGTTTTATGCATCTATTAACCTTGAACTCTCAGCATTTGTTTTAATGTTCCAGGCTGAAGTGACCTAAATGTTCTTCTCTCATGCAGAGGGTGTCTATGAGATGAGAGAGCATGTGGTCTGAGCAGGTACTTGTCTTTATGAGAAGGCTGAGTGAATGTCATGTGTAGGTCCACTTCTTTCATATGACAATTCTCTGCATCAAAATCTGTGATAATAAGGGCTTTCCTTTGTGTTTGAAAAGGTTCCTTTTCCCTAAGAGTCCCCAGTGACAATGCAAACATCACAGGAAGGATCCCACACCATCAATGATGACATAATTACCACAATCTGCTTAGAAGAGTCCTTGACACAAACAGTAGTCAAGGGGCAAAGGGAAGAGATGGGCTCTGTTTCTCACTTTGGAAGCTGAGGCAAGGGGAGATTAAATAGCTTGACCTGGATCTGAACCCAGATATCTTCCTATTTCACATCCTTTTTCACTCTTACTAGGCCTTACATGCTAAATTCTCTTTATCTCTTTACCTTAGTTGGCATTGTTTACAGAACATCCATCTTAGGTACCTTTCAGCATCACAGATCAATACTAGATAAGGCAAACATAGGTAGAAGTTGTGGAGACATTGATGGTTCAGTGGTAGAATTTTCACCTTCCCTGTAGGAGATCATGGTTTCATCCCAACCAATGTACCTCATGTATAGCTGACACTCGTCTGTCAGTGGAGGCTTGTGTGGTTTCATGATGCTAGGCTGGTTTCAGCAGAGCTTCCAGCCTAAGATGGACTAGGAGGAAAGGCTTACAGTTGCATGTGTAAACATCTGCCAATGAAAACCCTATGGATCACAAAGGTCTGATCTACGACCAATCTGTTGTACATGGGGTTGACAACTCTACAGCAGCTAATGAAAACAACAACAACAGGTTGGGCAATTTTGTGATTGGCACTAGGCCTTCAGCTATTTATTTTAAGCTAAATTCCTAATCACCTTTAGTTTATTCTGATTTCTGATGCCAAATTATGAAATAATTCATTTTAATTGATTTCTTAGACCTCATGATTGTATCTAATTCTGCAGTCTGGAAGTCTTACTTTGCCCTTAATCCAGTAATCCTGGTACTACTACTACTATTATTATTTTGAAACACACTGTCACAGATAAGCATCTTCCTTTCTGAGGTCCATCTTCTTCACCTTACAAATTAAATGCAGTCCCAATCTTTCCAAAGACAACCTCTGCCCCAAAGTCTATTTTTAAGTCTATACAAAAACTCTATGCCATCAAAAGGTGACTTCTTCATCTTCCTGTTTATGCTCACCTCAACCCTTCATTAAGTGACAATTGTTTTGTCTGTGTGAAATCCTGAATTTGTAAAAAAGAAGTGACTTACATACTGTCCTGGTTCAGGATCCTGGCTCTGTTCAGTTCCTGAAGCTCTCCTTCATAACTTACCATGGAACATACACCTGCCAGTTTCCCAGCCATCATCAACCACAATCTCCGGGTACCAGGGACTTAAGGCACATAATTTTTCTATTAAATGGCAAGCAATTCTGTGGCATTTAATATTTGCCACTCAATTCTCTAAGCACCTAACATATAATAACTCGTGTGTTTTCCACAGTAACATATGAGAGAGATCATATCATAAAATATTATGTTCCTCATTTTATAGTTTAGAAAAATGAGGCTTAATAAAAATGTTAACCTCAAAGTCTTAGAGTTACAAGTAGTAGACCCTGGATTTGAACTCAAGCAGTCTACCCCAGAGTTTGTAGGTCTATAGTTTACTACTTTGTTATATAGCCACCTCACAAGTTGCCTAAGGACTTTCAGGTTAAAAAAAGAGGAGGAGTAAAGCCACTATTGAACAGTTACCACAAAGGAGACACTCAGCAAGGAATTCATTTAAGTATTTTATTAAATTCTCAGAAAAATTTTATTTTACACATTCATTGAGGTACTATGGCTTGTACCAGGACACACAGTTGCTGATAAACGTACAAGGACTCAAGCCTATGTCACTCTGATTCCAAAACCTATGATCTTTTCAATCTAGTTGAAGAAGCAGTATATTAATATAGATAAAAAGATTACACTAGATGGTGGGCACATTAGTTGTACTATGGCCCAGAGATTATGTGTTTGAGTAATTTGGGTTTTTCACTCTAACCAAAAAAGGAACCACAAACTCACTGCCGTAGAGTTGGATCCTACTCATAGCAACTTCTCCTTGGGTTTCTGAGGTGGTATCACAAGGGAAGTAGATTGCCCAACTTTCCTTTTGGGAAGTAACATATGGGTTTGAACCACCAGCCTTCTGGTTAGCAGTCAAATAAATGCCTTAGGCACTACACCACCACAGCTGCACAGGTAAAGAAGTAAGCAAAACCATACAGCATTTCCCTATGAGCCTTGCTCCTGGACACCAAAACACAAGTCTCTGCTTATTATCTGAGAAAATCTTCCAGTGACCCTTTCCTTTTCTAGAATCATTGTCTATATTATCAGCTAACTTTAACTCTATTGCCAGAAGCAATAGTCAGGAGCATTGCACAGGCAAATAAAAACAAAATATGATGTCTCAAAGTGAAATTAGATATGTGTTTGGTAAGCTTAACTTTACACAAACAGATGCCAATATTCATGGTATGGCTCTACATTTGAGTTTTGATTGCCCTATAATCAGATCTAGCATTTAGTATTTACATTTATCTTCTTCCTTAGTGAGAGCACCAGCTTTTGTGAAATGTTTCACATCAGCTAGGTTCTAAAAGCAAGGTGGCTTACACCAACCTCTATCGAACCACAGCAACATAAAAATCAAATTGTCGTAAGTGATTTCGTTTTTCTATGAGCAACTATAAAAATACTGCCCATCAGTCTGGAAAAGTACTGTCTTGGTGAAATAATGCCTGTGGCCTAGAAATGAATAATTACTGTAGCACTTATTCGGCAAAATTCCCTTTGAAGTTAGTGAAAGTTTACATGGAAGGAGGCTGGAGAAGTGAAACTGATGGTGGCAATATTTCTCTGTTTCAGGCCAGGGGATGTTTAGGAAGATGTGTACTGCAGGAGTGATTGGATGAGTGCATTGCTAGATAAGGCGGTTTTAGCCCTGATGATGGGGATAAAAGTAAAAAGACACAGAGTTACTCATATCACAAAGGTCTAATTCACATTTATGCCAGCAGTCCAGCATACCAAATTGCTTGTTTTCTCCATTATACCCGTGGGCCTTAGGATCAAAGTACTGTCAGTTTTGCAGGCAACTTTACGAAAACTCGGAATTCCAAATAGTTTGAGGAGAATTGTTTCCCATGAGTGTCGTTCTGAAATAAGAGTATTGCTCAATTGTTTTCTCTCTTCCATTTTAATTTAAACAGAGCACTAATGATTCTGAGGTATTGTCTCTGATGACAGTGAGTTAAAATACAAACAAGCCTGTGCTTTATAGATATGTAGACACATGACGTGGCAGTGTTTCATTCTGTTGTAAATAGGGTCACTATGAGTGGTAGCTGACTGGATGGCACCTAACAACAACACCTATCTCTCTCTATATGTCTATAGGCTTGCTGGGGGCCTAGTGCATAAGGCATTTGACTGCTAACCAGAAGGCTAGTGGTTCAATCCCATCAGCCACTCCTCAGAAGGAAGATTGGGCAATCTACTTCCATAGTGATACTGCCTCGGAAACCCAAGGAGGGGTCGCTATGAGCTGGATCCAACTCAACAGCAGTGAGTTATATGGCTATACATACATGAAGAGACCTGGTGGCACAGTGGTTAAGCACTCAGTGGCTACCTAAAAGGTTGGCAGTTCAAATCCACCTAGTGACTTCACAGAAGAACAATGAGACAGTCTGCTTCTGTAAAGCCCTGGAAACCCTGTGACCAGTTCTAGGTATTAGTTGAAATCACCTCTATGATCATGGCTACATGTATTTATATAACCAAAAAAAAAACCTCACTGCCATTGAGTAGATTCCAACTCATAGAGATCCTTTTTGGGTTTCCAAGGTGGTAAATCTTTATAGAAGTAGATTGCTCTGTCTTCCTTCTGCAGAGTAGCTTGTGGGTTTGAACTGCAACCTTCAGATTAGCAGTCAAATGCCTTAGGGACAACATCACCTATATGCTGTAACATGAATAAACATAAAATATATATACACATAAATGTCCAAACAAAAAAAAAATAAAAAACAAACTCACTGCCGTTGATTCAAATCCAATGCATAGCAGCTGATCCTTGGGTTTCCAAGACTGTATCACTATGAAGTAGATCACTCAATCTTCCTTCCCAGGAGTGGCTCGTGGGTTTGAACCTCCAGCCTTCTGGTTAGCAGTCAAATGCTTTAGCCACTGCACCACCAGGGCTCCCACATGAATGTCACATATAGTGAAAATAGACATTATAATTGTGTATAAAAATATATAAATATAAATTAAATGCTGTTTGTGTCTGTGTGTGTGAAGAGAGAGAATTCAAAGGACATAATCAATGAGCTTTAATTGTAAAATTACCATATATTTTATACTGTACAACTCTTAGTGTGGTTGGATGTGTAGGAAAGTTTATTGTTTAGATTCAACTTCTAATAAATCTGCCATTTTACTACAAGACAAATGTATGCACATGAAGCAATCAGAGAACGTTGCACAATAATACATAGCTGCATTGTATACTTTGTCACTCAGACTCAGTGTTTCAGAAATTCCAAAAAATATAGCTAATTTTAAAGTCTTGGCTAACAAGAAATAGGTGTATTATAATAACTATGCAGTTATCTGTAATTAGCTCATTTATTCCACGTTTATTGGAAACTGCTGTAAAAGGTGGGGAGTTATTGAAATAAAAACAATGAATATAATATAATCCCTTCCCTCAAAAGACTTACAGACAAGCCACAAGCAAACAGTACAAAATACATTTAAATTATTTTAAGTTCAGATTGCTGCATTTGTCATTCAAATAAAAAACAAATTTGTACCAAATATATCTAGATAGATAGATAGATAGATAGATAAATCTGACTTCCATGTGGAAATCTTATTTAAAAGAAAGAAGCAACAATAGGAAAAGAATAAAATAAAATTTAAAAAGACCCAGGAGAATAGGGACTTTTCTGTATCACTTTTATTATGAAATTTACAGCCTATATGGAATATCCACATGCGGAAAACTGCAAAGGTCTAGCTTCTGTGTTATAAGCATCAAATAATAAAAGAGAGATAATTCTTTAAACACTGTCTTAAACCTCTTGATATCACATGCCTGGAGCAGCAATAGAATACACAAAAAGTAATGTGATAAATGAATAAATGAATGAAGCTTTTCTCTTTGAAGATATAACCTCAATGCAATTAATGTAAAAACCAGAAAAAACAAACTCATGAACATTGAGTAGATGCTAACTCACAGCAACCCTGTAGTACAGAGTAGAACTGTCCCATAGGGTTTCCAAGGTTGTAATCTTTATGGAAGCCCACTGCCATATCTTTCTCCTGTAGAGTGAATGGTGGGTTCCAATTGTTAACCTTTCATTTGGCAGCCAAGCACAGAACCACCAGAGCTCCTGCACTTTATGTCATTAAGGTTCATTCTTCAGTAAGTCATATTTTGTTTTTTAATCTCTGACGCTGTAATTGAAACTTTATATTTGTCCTTATTTCTGAACGCTAAGCTCCCCAAGGACAAGTTCTGTTTAATAAACTTTCAAATGCTATTCGGACTATAAAATAGTGATATGTATATAATAATTGTGGAGTCTTGGTGGTATAGTGGTTAAGCACTAGGCAGCTAACAAAGATCTGTCATTCCAACCCACCAGCCTCTCTACAAAAGAAAGATGTGGTAGTCTGCTTCCATAAAGATTAATCAAAAACTAGATAGAGATAAGTATTGATTTGGGTGAAGAGAAGGGCAATGTAACAAATGTGAGTGACCAATATGGCAGCATTGAGGATGAGAAAGACATAGAGAGGTATATGGGAGGTACAGACAACCAATATGAACCTTTTTGTACATACAGTACTGCATTGTCAGTGAAGGCTAACATGGGTATATGGGTGGATAGATGGGTGGACCAGATGAACTATTAGGTATGTCTATGAAATGGGGAGTGTATCCAAGAACATATATAGGGTTGGCAGACAATGGTCCTATAAGTCTATGTGAATGATCAGAATTCCCAGCTGTATAGTAGAGCTGAAAAGGGGCAAGGATGCAGTCACGGCTTGGTCACAGCCAGCTACCCAGAGGGACTGAGTAGTCGAACCTGCAGGCTTGGGACCATAGTCGCAGGGGACATCAAGCTCAACTGGCATAACATACTATACAAAACATTGTTCCACCTCCTATTTTGGCAAATAGTGACTGGGATCTTAAAAGCTAGCAAGCTGTCATCTAGATGCAACGATGGGTCTCTCCTCATCCAGAGCAAAGAAGAATGAAGAAAACCAAAATTCATGGAAACAATTAGTCCTAGAAACTGGTACACCATTTGATCTGCAGCGTATACAATTATGAGACCAGAGCTAGATGGTGCCTGGCTACCACTGTCATCCACTTGGAAGGGGATCTATGTAGGAGATCCTTGATAGAGAGGGAGAACAATGTGGAACAAAACTCAAAATCATTTGGAGAAAAAAAAAGGGAGGGGCAGGTTTGCTCGTCTGATAGAGCCTGGTGGAACCGCTAAGACTATGGCCCCTAGCTGCCCTTCAGGTCTGGAATTGAACCCACACCTGTGATTCCCAGCCAAAAAGAAGACAGGCATACGAGTTGAACATTTACCTCAAGTAGATACACTCCTTGGAAAGAATAATCATGGGAGAAAGAAGGTCTGCTTATGCACAGGGAGACAGCTCATGGGGCAAGAGTGCATGGAGAGATGGAGACAGGGAAGAGATAACTATGGGGAGGAAGTGGGAGGGAAGCTGTTGCATTGTGGTAAACTGTGGTCAATGTCATGAGACAAAGTATAGGTGAACCTCTGTATGGAAAGTGAATTTGCTCTGTAAACCTTCACCCAAATCACACACACACACACACACACACACACACACAGAGATTAATCAAAAACCAAACCAAACCCATTGAAGTAGACTCAGTTTTGACTCATAGCAGCCTTATATGACAGCAGAACTTCCCCACAGGATTTCCAAGGCTGTAATCTTTATGGAAGATCACCACATCTTCCTCTGTAGAGAAACTGGTGAGTTAGAACTGACCAGCTTTCACTTTGCAGTTTAGTACTTAACCAGTGTGCCACCAGGGCCCTTTCTCCATAAAAATTACAGCTTTGAAAACCCTATCTAGTGTTTCACTCTGTCCTATAGGGTCATGATGAGTTGGAATGTACTTGATGGCAATGAGTTTTTATACTACGGTAATGCCCACCCACAAAGAATCATGCAAAAAAAAAAAAAAAAAATCTTGATTTATCAAGATATTAAAGAATCTGGATATGAAACCCAGTTTTACAAAAGACAAATTGAAGACCTTGGCCTGGAGATGATTTAAGTCTTTCATCATCTGTTATGTGGAAAAGATGATGTTGTTTTTGTTAAATACCATCAAGTCATTTCTGACTCATGGCAACCACACACGTGCAGAGTAAAACTTCTCAATAGGGTTTTCAAGGTTGTAACCTTTCAGAAGCAGAACTTCATGTCTGTCTTCCAAGCTATCGCTAGGTATGTTACAACCACCAATGTTTCAGCCAGTAGCCAAGTGCTTGAATGTTTGCCCTACCCAAGGACTCCTAATGAGTATTTTATGAAGATTACATAGAATGACATCTTTAAAGAGCCCAGAACAATTCTTGACCGAGGCAAAGGAAGTTTTCTTTCTTAGGCATGCCACACACTTATCCGTATGATGAGTGTTCCACCCCAGGCAGTGTCATACATATAAAACACAAGGTTAGCAATGCTCTCTGGAATTATGAGAAGCGGTAGTCCTGAACAGAGTCTATTGGATTCTAAGTTATCAAAATCTGCAATAGTCATTGTTCTATTTAAATGAAGGAACTGGAGCTAAGTCCAGTGAAATGAATAAATGTCTGGAACGTTTTCATTTATAAATAGCCCATTGAGGGTAAGTCATGCAACATGCATAATGTCACTGTGCTGTCACTGTAGTATTTTAAAACAAAATATTCATTTTCATGAGATGCTCCTAAATAAGGTTAATATTGTCATAAATTCCTTTATGTTCTCCTTTAGCAATTATTCAATTTCCCTGTGCACTATCTTCTCATTATTCTGAAACATATGTTATGCACTTTCTTTTTTTCATCCCTTTCTTTATGTCATTGCTTCTGAATGAAATTGTCTTGCACATCCTCCACTTTTCTCAACTTTTCCAGGCTTTTGAATTCCAGCTTATTCCAAAATTCCAGTCTCATTGGGGTTCATTCTCCTTTCTGCATCACAAAACTGATCATTCCCCGGGCAGCTTCAGAACTCACCATACATATCTCTCATTTGGTTCTGAAATAACAACACAAGGCATCCCATTTATTCTAGTTCTATATATCTGGTTATCTAGTTTTTTAACTGCTGTGACCTGCTTTTCAACTTGGAGAACAAATATTACAGCAGTTTAATATTTCTAATTAATATTTTATTCCCCACAAGAGTTACTAACATGAATTTATTCTCTTTTCAAGACTCAGCTACCTTGCCTCCCATAACCAAAGCTTATGGGGGGGGTAATTAAAGAAGTCTAATCAAACTACTTCCATAATTTCTTCTTGCACTCATCATACCATTGAAGAGTGATCCTTCAGAGCTGGTTTTTGCAGCAATGTCTTCCTGGTGATTTCAGATTCCATGGAAGTTCCTTAAAGAAAAGACCCCATTCTTTTGAGACCAATTTCCAACAGTGATGTCCTATGTTTTAACTACCTCTGTATTTACTCAAAAGAGCTATTCTATCTGTTGTTACATGATAATCACAAAATATTAGATCACTCTTACATATCCTACCTCACTGCATGTACTGCGTCAAAGAAAACTTCTGGTCTCTACCACTTCTTTGACTGTAACCAGCTCTCCTTCAAGTGCTTCTTACATCTTTATCTAATGCTTGATCCAACATTAACACATCCTTTCCTTTGGACAATTTACTTCAATGTTTCAATATTTTCCTTCTCCTGGGCTTGGGAGATCACTTTGTCCACTGACTAGGTCTACCTCAAATTTTGAACATAAGAAAGTAAAGCATTTCATTCTTCACAGATAGAAGACTTTTACAAAATGATACTCTTTAGGCAAAATGATTCACCCGATTTTTAGGGATAAGATTTTGAAGAATGGGAATTCCAGAACATTTAATTGTGTTCATGAGAAACCATACATAGACCAAGAAGCTGTTGCTCAAACAGAACAAGGAGATACTGAATGGTTTAGAATAAGGAAAGGTGTGTGTAAGGATTTTATTTTTTCACTGTACTTATCCAATCAGTAAACTGAGCACATAATCCAAGCACATGGATTATATGAAGAAGACCATGGCATCAGAATTGAAGTAAGAATCATTTACATCTGGTGATATGTAGATGACACAACTTTGCTTGCTGAAAATGAAGGTGATTTGAAGCACTTACTGATGAAGTCCTCAATATAGATTATACCTCAACATAAAGAAAAAGAAAATCCTTACAACTGGACCAATAAGCAACATCATGATAAATGGAGAATAGATTAAAATTGTCAGGGATTTCATTTTACTTGGATCCACAATCAACACCCATGGAAGCAGCAGTCAAGAAATCAGATGTTGTGTTGCACATGTTGTGGAAAGAGACCTCTTTAAAGTGTTAAAGACCATAGATGTCCCTTGAATGCTAATGTGTACCTAACCCAAGCTATGGTATTTTCAATTGCCCCATATACATGTGAAGGCTGGACAATGAATAAAGAAAACTGAGAGGAGTTGATGCCTTTGAATTGTGGTATTGGTGAAGAAACTGAAAACACCATGTACTGCCTGGAGAACAAACAAATCTGTCCTGGAAGAAGTGGAGCCTGAATGCTTCATGGAAGTGAAAATGGCTAGACTTTGTCTCACTTACTTTGGTCATGTTGCCCAGGCACCACTACCTGGAGAAGGATATCATGCTTGGTAAAGTAGAGGGTCAGTGAAAAAGGGGAAGACCCTCAATGACATGGACTGACACAGTGGCTGCAACATGGGCTCATGAATGGCAAGGACTGTGGGGATGGTCCAGGAGCAGGTAGTGTTTCATTCTGTTGTACATAAGGTCACCATGAGTCAGAACTGACTTAACAGAAAATAACAATAAAAAATTTCATTTATCATGAGCCTGGGTGAGTGGCAACCTTGATGAGATGTTTCTGTAACAATATTATCTTTAAACTGGGGAAGTGTAGCAATCCTATACTGTAAAATCTACTTTCTCACACACAGACCATTCCTGTGGTAAGGAATAGCAACTTCTTTGTATTAAATAACAGAAAGAAAAAAAAAATAATAGAAAATAAATGCTTGAGTAAAAATAAATAACTATTTATAAGTATAAAAGGAGCTCTAGTGGCATAGCGTCTGAGGCAGTTGACTGCTAACCAGAAGGTTGGCAGTTCAAAACCACTAGCCACTCTGTAGAAGGAAGACTGGGCAATCTACTTTCATAAAGATTTACCACCTCAGAGCATAGCAACCGAAGGGGGTTGCTATGAGTTGAAATCGATTTGATGGCTGTGAGTTTGGTTTTGATTTTTGATATATGTGTGTGTATATATATCTGGTAGCATAGTGCCTAAGGCACTTGACTGCTAACCAGAAGGCTGGCGGTTCAAACCCACCAGCCACCCCTCAGAAGGAAGGTTGGGCAATCTACTTCTGTAGTGATACTGCCTCGGAAACCCAAGGAGAGGTCGCTATGAGTCGGGTCCAACTTGATGGCAAACAACAACAACAACAATATGATTCTTGGTTGGAAATTCTTCTTTTTCAGAGTTTTATATATACCGTACCATTCCCTTCACTTGCATGGCTTTTGCCAAGAAATCAGAGCTTGTGCATATGAGTTGTCCTTTGTAGGTAACTTTCTGTTTTTCCTGTGCTGCTTTCAGGATTCTTTCTTTCTTTGGTTTTTCATGAGTTTGATGATGATATGTCTTGGTGATTTTCTTTTGGGGTCTATCCTATTTTGGGGTTTGTTGGACTTCCTGAATGGATATATTCTTATCTTTCATCATATCAAGGAAGTTCTCTTCCAGAAAATCTTAGACAATTTTCTCTGTCATTTTCTTTTTCTCTTCCTGTTCTAGAATTCCAACTACACATAGGTTATTCCTTTTGATGGTATCCCACATAAACTTTAGGCTTTTTTCATTTTATTTTGATCTTTTTTCTGATTGATCCCTTTTCAAAGAAGTGTTCAGGTATCTGTCTTCAATCTCATTAATTCTGTCTTCCATTAAATCAATTCTACTCCTTTGACCTTTCCATATGTTACTATTTCTGAAAATTTAGTATTAATCTTATGGATTTCTATTTGCATTTTTTGTATCATTTCTACTTTTTCATTTGTTTCGTCATTTTTTTCTTGTATTTTCTTTTGAATTTGTTCTAGGGTTTTGTCTGTGTTTTCCTTAATCTTGTCAGTGTTTTCCTTAATCTTGTCAGTGTTTTCTTTGATCTTTTTCTCGATCCTTTGAAAATACCTAAGTATAATTCTTCTGAATTTCTTATAAGGGAGCTCTAATGTTGCTTCTTCCTCAGGGAAGTTTTCTGTGTCTGGACCCTGCTCCCCTGTTTCAACCATTTTATCTTGCTTCTTTGTGTGGATGGTGATGGTCTATTGTCTCTAAGACACTGTGACATTTTATTTTTATCCCTGTTAAATATTTGTAAAGAGCAGTTAAGGGTGAGTCTGGCTCTTCTTTATGGTAATTTATCATTGGCCACTTGGTGGAGAAGGAAGTGGTGGCTCTCACTCAGTAAGTGGAGCTGCAGGAGGTGTGGCTGTGGTTGTATCGTACAGGCACATTTTCTCTCTCCCACTCAATTAGACAAAAACAATAATCAAATAAACATGAAAAATGTAAAAGCAAGTGGACAAAAAACACACAGCATAAACACATAGAAACAATCACCAAAAAAAAAAAAGAAAAAGAAAAAAGAAAAAAATGCAATATCTGGGGAAGAGGCAATAAGAGAAAAAAAGTAGGAGAGTAATGAAGAAACAAATGGGAAAAATGCAAGACGAAAAATAAGAAAAAGCTGAAAATTAGGATCTGGGAAGGGCAGAATAAAGGATACTAATAAAAAGGACAAAAAAAAAAGAAGTGGAAGAAGAAGAATGCTAATGATAATTTTAAAACAGGCACAAACAAACTACAAAAAAAAAAAAAAAAAAAAATCTGGGCAGGACAGGGCAGAGGGCAGGGCACTCAGGCTACATCGGAATACCCAGACTGGGATGAAATTCATGCTGGCCCAGAAAGTGGGTGGGGGTAAGGGATGGCTGCACCTCCATTCACCAAGAGGATGTGAGGAGTAAGAATGACAAGGGGAATATCACACCTTTCCAGTCATTGTTGTCCAGAACGTCCTTGCATTCTCCAGCAAGTGGACCTCATTCTTAAGTCCCTGGAATTTGAGAGAATGCCGTCAGTTTAAATATCCAAAATGGTCAAATTGCTTGTAAACATTTCAGATGGCTGTGCCCTCCAGACAGCCAAAAGTCTACTGCTCAGCTGATGCTCTTCACTGCTTCCCCTTTTATTCACCATCTATCAGTGCAATGCCCAGTGCAGCCCCTGGCTAGCAGGGCTAATTTTCAGGTTAATTCTTAGTTCCTACCACCACTTGGCAATATCCAAGCTGTCTGTGCTGTCAGGATCGCTTACAGACTGCAGCTCCGTATGTTTCCTTTTTTTGGTGTTTTCATGCAGGTTCTTCTACTAGTTAATCTACTAGTTCTGTGTCTTTCCTTTTAAAGCTCAGGGCTCCAGGATTATCTTCTGTATATGTGGTAATTGGTTCCCCTTTTCTTTCTTGAAGAGGGTCTGTGTAGTTTGTCTTACTATTCACCATCTTACAGGAACTCTGATTTCCTTTAAAGAGGTCTTTTAATTAATGTAAAAGACTCAGATTGATTTTTGTATGTTGATTTTGTATGCTGCCATTTTGTCAAAACTTTCAATTAGTCCCAATAATTTTCATACTGAATTTTTGGGATTTTTTTTAATGTGTAAGATCATATAATCTGTAAAAAGAGATGCTTTTAATTTTTATTTGTCAATTTGACCTTCTATTTCCTTTTTTGCTTTATTGCTCTGGCAAGAACTTCCAATACAATATTAAAAAAAAAAAAAAAAAAAACACAAAAACTCACTGCCTTCAAGTTATATCTGACTCATAGGCCTCCCAGCT
>NW_006921748.1:3139320-3149545 GCF_000298275.1 Orycteropus afer afer
AAATTCTTCTGCTAGTTGGGGTTTAGTCCAAATCTGCATCCTTTCCTTCAAGGCTCAGTGGTCCAAGATTATCTTCTGTATCTGTGTTAATTGGTTTCCCTTTTCTTTGTTGAAGAGGGTCTGTGCAATCCTTCTGCCTAGTCCGCCATCTTGCCCAGCCTCCTCCTATTTCAATTTTGATGTGTGTTTTTGTCAGGAATGGGTGTTAGATTTTGTCACATGCCTTCTGCATCTATTGATGAGATCATGTGATTCTTTTATTTTATTTTATTTTATATATGTGATGAAATACATTGATTATTTTTCTAATGTTGAATCACCCTTCCATACATAGTATGAATCCCACTTGGTCATGATATATTATTTTACTTATATGATATTTGAGTCTATTGGCTAAGATTTTGCTGAAAAGTTTTGCATCTATGCTCATGAGGGATGTCAGTCCATAATTTTCTTTTTTAGTGGTGTCTTTGCTTGACTTTGATATCAGGATTATGCTTGCTTCATGAAATGATTTCAGGAGTATTCCTGCTTTTTCTATATTCTAGAATTATTTGAGTCAAATTGGTGTTAGCTTTTCTTTAAATGGCTGGTAGAATTTGTTAGTGAAGACATCTGGGTCAGGAATTCTTTTAGTTGGTAGTTTGTTGTTGTTCATTTGTTTGTTTTTATAATCTGTTCAATTTCTTCTTTTGTTATGGCCCTATTTATATTTTTAGCTTTAATATGTAAAAAGAGCTGCTTTTGCTTCTTATTTGCCAATTTGACCTTTTATTTCCCTTTCTTGCCTTATTTCCCTGGCAAAGACTTCCAATACAATATTGAATAACCAAAGAAACCCAAACTCACTTTCGTCAAGTCATTTCCAACTTATAGGGCTCCCTCCTTGGGTTTCCAAGGTGGTATCTCTATGGAACTAGATTGCCCAGATTAATAAATAGTAGTAACACTCTGTCTGATATATTGCTAGAAAACTTTATGGATAGACCTGAAACATTGTTCAATACAGTGCTGTAAGTTGCGCCTCTCAGATTGTAAGTCATTCAAAACATGACTGGAGAAGAACTGCCTCCTCAAAGTAGAGTTGACCTTAATGATTTGGATGGAGTAAAGGTTTTGAGACTTCCACTTGCAGATGGGGCATGACTCAAAATGGGAAGAAACAACTGCAAACATCCATTAATAATCAGAACATGGGATTTAAAAAGTGTAAAACTATAAAAATTGGAAGCTGTCAAAAATAAAATGAAACAAAAAAAATAAATATGCTAGATATTAGTGAGATGAAACAGACTGGTTTTAGCCACTTTAAATCAGACAACCATATGATTGACTCTGCCAAGAATGACAAACTGAAGAGGAATGCTGTGGCATTCATTGTCACACACACACACACACACAAGGAAAAAAAAAAAAAAAACCTTCTAGATCTATCCTGAAGTACAGTACTGTCAGTAATAGGATAATATCCATACACCTACAAGGAAGACCAGTTAGTACTACTATTATTCAAACTTATGCACCAACAACCAAAAACAAAGACAAAGAAATTGAAGATTTTTCCCAGCTTCTGCAGTCTGAAATGGATCAGATGTACAACCAAGATGTATTGATTACTACTATGATTGGAATATGAAGGTTGGAGACAAAGAAGAATTGTTGCAGTTAAGAAAACATGGCCTTGGTGATAAAAAATGACAGTGGAGATCACATTATAGAATTTTGCAAGACCAATGACATTCATTGTAAGTACCTTTTTTCAACAACACAAATGACAACTACATGTGGGCTTCACCAGATAGAATCCACAGGAATCATATCTACTACATCTGTGGAAAGCAGCAGTGTGAAGTTCAATATCTTCAGCCAAAAATAGGCCAAGGGCCGATTGTGGAACAGACCATCAATTGCTCATATGCAAGTTCAAGCTGAAGCTGAAGACAACTAAAGTACCCAAGAGCCAAAATATGACCTTGGTTATATCCCACATGAATTCAGAGACCATCTGATGCATAGATTTGACACATTGAATACCATTGACTGAAAATTAGATGAATTGTGGAATGACATCAAGAATGTCATACATGAAGAAAGCAAGAGGACATTAAGAAGACAGGAAAAGATGAAAATAGATGGCAGATGAGACTCTGAAATTTGCTCTTGAATGGGACAAATTAAAGTAAATGGAAGAAATGACAAGATAAAGAGCTGAGTGGAAGATTTCAAAGAACAGTTTGAGAAGACATAGTTATTATAATGAAATGTGCAAAGACTTGTAGTTAGAAAAACAAAAAGAAAGAATACACTTGACATTTTTCAAGCTGAAAGAACTGAAGAAAACATTCAATCAGACCTCAAATTGGCATATTGAAAAATTATATGGGCAAAATATGGAACAATGCATGAAACACCAAAAGGAGAAGGAACACAGATTCACTATACCAAAAAGAATAGGTCTATGTTCATCTATTTTAGGAGGTTGCATATTATCAAGAACTAATGATATTGAAAGTATTCCAAGCTGCACTGAAGGAAATGGCAAAGAAACAAGGCTCCAGGAATTGACAGAATTCCCATTGAAATGTTTCAACAAACGAATGCCTCACTGAAGACACTTACTTGTCTATGTCAAGAAATTAGAAAAACAGCTATCTGACCAACTGACTGGAAGATACCTATATTTGTGCTCATTCCAAAGAAAGGTGATCCAACAGAATGTAGAAATTATTGAACAATATCATTATTTTCACACACAAGTAAAATTTTGACTGAGAATAATTCAAAAATGGTTACAGCAGTATATTGACAGGGAACTTCTGAAATGCAAGCTGGATACAGAAGAGGATGTGAAACAAGGGATATCATTGCTGAAGTCAGGTGAATCTTTGCTGAAAGCAAAGAATATCAGAAAGATGCTTACTTGTGTTTTATTGACAATGCAAAAGCATTTGCCAGTGTGGATCATAAAAAAGTGTAGCTAACATTGCTTAATTGTGCTCAGTAGGAACCTGTACACAGACCAGGCAGCTGTCATTCAAAAAGAACAAGGACATGCTGCATAGTTTAAACTCAGGAAAAAATGCATTTTTCCTGAGTTTTCAGGGTTATATCTTTTCACCATACTTGTTTAATCTATTAACTGAGTGAATAATCAAAGAAGGTGGACTACATGAAAAAGAATATGGCATCAAGATTGGAGGAAATCTCATTAATAACCTGTGATATGCAGATGACACAACTTTGCTTGCTGAAAGTGAAGATGATTTGAAGCACTTATTGACGAAGACTAAAGACTACAGTCTGCAGTGTGGGTTACATCTCAACATAAAGAAAATGAAAATCCTCACAACTAGACCAAAAAGTAACATCACGATAAATGGAGAAAAGATAGAAGTTGTCAAAGATTTCACGTTACTTGTTTCCACAATCAACACCAAAGGATGTACCGGTCAAGAAATCAGACAATGTATTGCACTGGGCAATGTGCTGCAAAAGATCCCTTTAAAGTGCTGAAGAGCAAAACTGTCTCCATGAAGACTAAGGTGTACTTAATGATATTTTCAGTAGCCTTATATGCATGTGAAAGCTGGAAAATGATTAAGGAAGACCAAAGAAGAGTTGATGTCTTTGAGTTGTGGTGTTAGTGAAGAATATTGAAAATAACATGGACTGCCAGAAAAACCAACAAATCTATCCTGGAAGAAGTGAAGATGCAATGTTCTTTGAAAGCAACATGTCCAGACTTCTTTTCACTTACTTTGGTCATGTTGTCATGAGGGATCATTCCCTAGTGAAGGATATCATGCTTGGTAAAATGGAGGGTCAAAGAAAAAGGAGATGGCCCTCAAAGAGATGTATTGACACAGGGGCTGCAATGATGGCTCAGGTATAGAAAGTCCTGGCACAGGACTGGGCAGTGTTTAATTCTGCTATACATATGCTATGAGTCAGAGCTAACTCAATGGCACCTAACAACAACAACAACAACTAATTGTGATTTTTTGTTTGTTTTTAGTATTATTGTGAGTAGACTATTTCTCTTTTTAATTCTGTTATAGTTCAATTTATGTATTTTGGGGCTATTTCATTGGGTTTGTACATATTTATTTTGGTTATATCATCTTTCTCACCTTTAATTACTATATAATGTCCTTTCTTTTTCTCTCATGGTGGTTTGTGTCTTAAAGCCTGTTTCAGAAGAAAGTATTTTTGCCACTTCTACCCTTTTTTGTTTGCAATTTCCTTAATGTATTATTTTTCTGGCTTTTGATCTTTAGTCTATTTTTATTTTTGTGTCTAAGTTGTGTCTTTTGTAGACCACATATTGATGGATCAGGTTCTTATCCATTCAGCTATTCTCTGTCTCTTGACTGGTGCATATAATTCAGTGAAATTATAGACAAATAATAATTTATTGCTGTGATTTTGTTGTATTTTTATTAGTGTGTTTGGTGCTGATTTTTTGTTCCATATAATTTTCTGTATTGATCTCATTTTGTTTACCAATTTCCTTAAAATTTCCTTCATTACTATTGTTTTTGTATTTACTAAATACTTATGACTTTCCTCATTTTATTTTGCTGAGAAAATGTATTAATTTTCTTTGAGGTTACCCTGTGATTTATGATTTTCTTCCCAAGTTGAATACAGTACACTTGATCACAAAATTATCTTGACTTCCTCTCGTTTTGGAAGATTTGTAACAATATTATTAATTAAATCTTTTAGCTGTGTAGTTGTTTTCGTTTAAAAATGTATGACTCTTATTTCCCAAAGAAAGAATCCTGAAATTAGCACAGGAAAAATCAATTTACTTACAAAGGACAACCAATAAGGATAAGCTCTGATTTCTCAGCAGAAGTCATGCAAGCAAGAATGGAATAGGACAGTATATATAAAACCATGAAAGAGAAAATTTTCCAACCAAGAATTGTGTTCTTGTTGTTGTTATGTCTCATCAAGTCAGACCCAACTAATAGTGATCCCTCCTTGGGTTTCCAAGGCAGTATCACTACAGAAGCAGATTGCACAACCTTCCTTCCAAACCAAGAATTATATACCCAGTGAAATTGTCCCTCAAATATGATGGTGAAATTAAGAGATTTCCAGATAAGTAGAAATTAAGGGAATTTGTTAAAACCAGACCAACCTTACAAGAGATAAATACTAAAGGGAGTCCTTTGAAAAGAGAACCAATAATAGCAAACAACAACTGACCATAATAAACAAGAAGACATAACCCTGAAACTGCCAACACAGGTATGGATGTATCCAAAGTCAAATAAGCTTACAAGATTATAAACAGGGAACCAGAGACGTCAATTGCCAAATGAGGACATCTACAAACCAAAATGAGGGAAAAAACAGTGTAGTTACAGAACTTCTAAATGGTGAGGAAGTCAAGAGAGTTGCACAATAAAATGGGTTGTTATAAATTCAGGGAGAAAATTATAAATCACAGAGTAACCTCAAAAAAAAAAAAAAAAAAAAAAAAAGATAAACCTTCACATCACAGTAAAAAAGAAGGATAAGCACAAATATTCAGCATATACTAAAACAGTAGCAACACAGGAAATGATAACACAATTCATAAGCATAGTGAGCTCAGCACAGACAATTATATGGAACAAAGAAACCAGAAGCACCATGAAAAAATATAACAAAATGACAGGCCCAGAACTCATACTTATTGATAATTACACTGAATGTTAATGGATTAAATGTTCCACTCAAGAGATGGAGAGGTGCAGACTGGATAAGAAGACGTAACCTATCAATATGCAGTCTACAAGAGACTCACCTTAGAGATACAGACAAAATAGACTAACAATCAAAGATTGGAAAAAGATGTATCAAGCAAATGGCAACCAAAAAAGACCAGGAATGGCATTATTAATTTCTGATCAAAATGACTTTAAGACAAAAACCACCATGAGAGACAAGGAAGGACATTATATAATGATTACAGGATCAATTGAACAAGAAGATATAACCATAATAAATATCTATGGACCCAATGAAAGAGCCCCTAAATACATAAATCATACTTTAAAAGAGATGAAAAGGCAAATGGATGACTCCACAGTCATAGTGGGAGACTTTAACACACCACTTTCGATGAAAGATAGAGCAACTGGAAAGAAACTCAAAAAAGACAAAGAAGAGCTAAACAATACAATTCATCAACTTGACCTTATACACATCTACAGAGCACTTCATCCTACAGCAACACAATATATATTCATTTTCAGTGCACATGGAACATTCTCTATGATAGACCATATGTTGGGCCATAAAGCAAGCCTTAACAAATTTTAAAACAATGAAATATTGCAAAGCATCTTCTCAGATCATAATGCTATCAAATTTGAAATCAACAATAGGAAGATCAACAGAAAAAGAGCATCACATGGAAACAACAATGCCCTCCTTAAGAAAGACTGGGTAAGAGAAGAAATAAAAAATGAAAATCAAAAGTACTTTGACTCAAATGAGAATAAAAACCCAACGTGCCAAAATCCTTGAGACACAGTAAAAACAGTGATCAGAAGCCAATTTATAGCAATATATGTACACATCTAAAAAGAAGTAAAATCGAAAATGAGTGCTTTAAACCAACATCTCCAAAAATTAGTAAAAGAACAGGAAAAAAAAAAAAAAAGCCTACAGTCACCAGAAGAAAGGAAATAATAAGGATTTGAGTAGAAATAGATAAAATAAAAAGACAGTACAAAAATTAACAAGACTAGAAGTTGGTTTTTATGAAGAGATTCATAAAATTGACAAACCACTAGTAAATTTAACAAAGAAAAAGAGGGAGGGAATACAAATAACACAAATAAGAAAAGAAATGGGTGACATCACAACAGAACCAACTGAAATAAAAAGGATAATATCAGGATACTATGAAGAACTTTACTCAAACAAATTTGAAAATTTGGAAGAAATAGACAGTTTTCTGGAAAGAAACCACCTACCTCAACTAACACAGAATGAGGTGGAATTGTTGGACAGATCCATAACCGAATAAGAAATTGAACAGGTCATAAAAAATATTACCAACAAAAGAAAGCACTGGCCCAGACCGTTTCACCAGAGAATTCTACCAAACATTCAGAAAAGAACTGACACCAATCCTACTCAAACTACTCCAAAACACAGAAAAGGATGGAATCCTCCAAAATTCATTTTATGAAGCAAGCATAACCTTCATACCAAAACCAGGCAAAGACATCACTCAAAAGGAAAACTACAGACCAATATCCCTCATGAATATAGATGCAAAAATCTTCAACAAAATCCTAGCCATTCCAGTCCAGCAACATATCAAGAAAATAATTCATTATGATCAAGCAGGGTTCATATCAGGTATGGAAAGATGGTTCAATGTTAGAAAAACAATCAATGTCATCCACCACATAAGTAAAACAACCACATGACCTTATATATAAATTGATGTTGAAAAGGCATTTGATAAAATACAACACCCATTCCTGATCAAAACTATCAATAGAAGGATTATTCCTCAACATAATAAAGTGTATGTATGTGAAACAAACAGGCAACATTATTCTCAATGGAGAGAAATTGAAACCATTCCCCTTGTTAACAGAAACCAGGCAAGGATGCTCTGTATAACTACTTCTATTGAACATCGTATTGGAAGTCCTAGTCATGGCAATAAGGCAAGAAAGGGAAATCAAAAGCATCCAAATTGGTAAGGAAGAAGTCAAACTACTTGCTGTTGATATGATCCTATATCTAGAAAACCCGAGAGACTCAGTCAAAAATCTACTGAAACTAATTGAGGGATTTAACATAGTGACAAAACAAAAGATCAACATCCAAAATCAGTTGGAATCCTCTACACCAGCAAAGAGATTGCTGGAAAAGAAATAAGGAAATCAATACCATTTACAATAACTACCAAAAAAGAAAAATTAAATACTTGGGAATAAATCTTACCAGGGACACAAAAGACCTATACAAAGAAAACTATAAAAGACTACTTCAAGAAACTATATGAGATATACATAAATGGAAGAACATACCATGCTAGTGGATAGGAAGATTGAACATTGTGAAAATGGCAATTGTACCCAAAGTAATCTATACATTCAATGCAATCCCAATCCCAATCCCATCAATATTCTTTAAAGATATGGAAAAACCAATCATTAACTTTATATGGAAAGGAAAGAAACCTTGGATAAGGAAGCAATATTGAAGAAGAAGAACAAAGTAAGAGGTCTCACAATGACAGATATCAAAACCTACTATACAGCCACTGTAGTCAAAATGGGCTGCTATTGTTATAATGACAGACACACAGAACAATAGAATAGAATTGAGAACCTGGAAATAAATCCATCGATCTATGGTCAGCTCATCTTTGATCTGAAATCCATTAAATGGGGAAGAGAATGTCTGTTTAGTAAATGGTGCTGATAAAACTAGATATCCATTTGCAGGAAAATGAAACAAGGTCTATACCTCACACCATACACAAAAACTAACTCCAGATGGATCAAAGACTTAAATGTGAAACTAAAACTATAAAGGTTCTTAAGCAAAAACTAAGGGCACATTGGTTGCTGTTATGTGCCATTGAGTTGGACGCGACTCATAGTGATCTCTCCTTGGGTTTCCGAGTCATTATCACTATGGAAGTAGATTGCCCAACCTTCCTTCCAAGGGCACATTTAGGGGCCCTAATATAGGGCATTGGAGCTCTGGTAGCATAGTTCTTAAGGCACTTGACTGCTAATCAGAAGGCTGGCAGTTCAAACCCACCAGCTGTTCCTTGGAAGGTAGCTTGGGCAATCTACTTCCATAGTGATATTGCCTCAGAAACCCAAGGAGGGGTCACTATGAGTCGAGTCTGACTTGACTAGCAAATAACAACAACAACAACAAGTATATATGGCTTAACTAGACTATCAAGCATAACCCAAAACACACAAACAGCTGAAGATAAACTAGATGAATGGGGTCTTCTAAAATTATATTTTTATGTGCTTTCATAAACTTCACCAAAAAAGTCAAAACAGAATCTACAGATTGGGAAAAATATTCAGCAATGACATATCTGACAAGGGACTTGCCTCTAGAATTTATAGAAAACTCCAACACCTCAACAACAAAAAGATAAATAATAGAATTTAAAAATGGGCAGAAGACATGAATAGATATTTCACCAAAGAGGATATTCAGGTGGCCAACAAACATATGAAGAAAAGTTCACAATCATTTGCCATTAGAGAGATGCAAGTCAAAACAACAATGAGATACCATCTTGGGCAGCACAAGTAGCGAAGTTCAACAAGACAGAAAATAACAAGTGCTAGCGAAGATGAAGAGAGATTGGGACTCTCATACACTGCTCGTGGGACTATGAAATGATACAACTACTGTGGAAAGCAGTATGATGATTCTTAAAAAGTTGGAATTAGAAATACCATTTGACCCAGCCATTCCATTACTAGGTATGTATATATATTGTTTGTTTGTTTGTTTGTTTTTTTAACATGTCAAATTTTATTTATTTTAATCCTCTTCTTCCTCTCATTCAAAGAGAAGATCTTCCCAACAATTTATATAGACATACTCAAGCATTACCTGGCACAGGCAGTATCATATTTGTCTTAAAAAAGGGTAATGACTGGGGGTGGGTAAGTGGAGGGAGTTGGAGAGGAAAAACATATAGTACTAGCATTTATTGAGCATCTATTATATGCCAGACACTTTACAGATGTTCTCTCATTTATCTTTACAATTGCAAACGATAGGTATTTTAATCTCTGTTTCACATTTGAGGCTCTGACGGTTATGTTATTTGACTAGGTCCTACTGCTAGTGGGGGATCTGAGATTTAATCACAGGTTTCTAAACCTGAGGATTCTCTCCGTGTTCCACGCCTGTGCTTCCTTACCATCCATTTTAAGGGAAAAAAAAAACATTAAAACAAACAAACAAACAACAAAAAAACCCTTGACTGTAGTTTTCTAGAGGCTTGTGATATAGGATGAGAATTCAGTAAATCATATCTGTGGACTCCCAACTACTGTCATTCATTTCCTCTTATTCCTCTTTCCTTCCTGTTTTGTCTCCTGTCTCTTGTCCAGCTCATCATAATGGAATGTCTTCTTATCTTCTTATATCTCTTTCTTGAGGTTGATGAGTTAAAGGATGAAGCAGAGTAGTGATCTAGTTCAGCATCAAATCT
>NW_006921748.1:3151615-3152129 GCF_000298275.1 Orycteropus afer afer
TGAGCATTTCTTCATATGTTTGTTGGCCACTTGAATATCCTCCTTGGTGAAGTGTCTATTCATGTCTTCTGCCCACTTTTTAACTGGATTGTTTTTCTTTTTGTTATTGAGAAGTTGGAGTTTTCTATAAATTCTAGAGATAAATCCCTTGTCAGATATGCCATTACCAAATATTTTTTTTCCCAATCAGTAGGTTCTCTTCTGACGCTTTTGGAGAAGTCTTTGAAAGCACATAAAAATTTAATTTTCAGAAGGTCCCAATCATCTGGTTTCTCTTCTACTGTTTGTGCATTTTGAGTTATGCTTTATAGCCTACTTATGCCATATATTAGGGCTTCTAAATCTGCCCCTAGTTTTTCCTTGAGGAACTCTATATGTTTAGCTTTCACATTTAAGTATTTGATCCATCTAGAGTTCACTTTTGTGTATGGTGTGAGGTACAAATCTTGTTTCATTTTTCTGCAAATGAATCTCCAGTTTTGCCAGCACCATTTATTAAACAAACATTCTCTTC
>NW_006921748.1:3161520-3170127 GCF_000298275.1 Orycteropus afer afer
CTGTCCTGGAGGAAGTGCAGCCAGGATGCTCCTTGGAAGAAAGAATGGCCAGACTTCGTCTCACCTATTTTGGTCATGTTGTAAGAAGGGACCCTTCCCTGGAGAAGGATGTCATGCTTGGTAGGGTGGAGGGTCGACGAAAGAGGGGGAGGCCTTCCACGATGTGGATTCACACAGTGGTTGCAATGATGGGCTCAAGTATAGCAGGGATTGTTGGGCTGGCGTGGGATCGGGCAGTGTTTCATTCTGGTGTGCATGAGGTCGCTATGAGTCGGAAACGACTCCACGGCACTTAACAATAACAACAAGAGTGGGAGGAGAGGGAACACTGTTAGATAGGCAGAGACAAGTATTGATTTGGGTGAATAGAAGGGCAATGTAACAATGAATGAGTGATCAACATAGTGGCATCAAGGAAGAGGAAGACAGAGGGAGGTATATGGGAGGTACAGAAAACAAAGATGAACGCTTTTTCACATACAGTACTGCAATGTCAGTGAAGGCAAACATGGATGTACAGGTGGATCGATGAGTGGACAGGTTGAACTATCTGCAGTGGGATTGTGCCCAAGACCGTGTGCAGGGTTGGGAGACAATGTTTCTACAAATATTTGGTTATGTTCTGTAAGAATTTCCAGGTATATATTAGGGCTGACAAGGGTTAAGTTTGTAGTTACTTCTTAGCCACAGCCAACTACCCAGAGGGAGTGAGTAGTTAGACCTGTGGGCTTGGGACCATAGTTGCAGGGGACATCAAGCTCAATTGGCATTACATACTACACAAAGCATTCCACATCCTACTTTGGTGAGTAGCAACTGGGATCTTAAAAGCTTGCAAGCAGCTATGAAGATGCAATGATGGGTCTCTCATCTTCCAGAGCAAAGAAGAATGAAGAATACCAAAGATTCATGGAAACAATTAGTCCAAAAAACCAGTACATCATGCAATCCTTAGTCTATATGTGTATGAGACCAGAAGAATTAGGTGGTGCCCAGGTACCACTCTCAACCACTTGGAGGGGAATATGTGTAGGAAATTCTGCATAGAGTGGGAAAACAATATGGAACAAAATGAAAATCATTAAAAAAAAAAAGAAAAAGAAAGAAAGAAAGAGGGGGATCAGGTTTGCTGGTGTGATAGAGCCTGATGGAACCACTGCAACTATTGCCCCTAGCTGCCCATCAGGTCTGGAATTGAACCCACTCTTATGGCTTCTAGCCAAACAGAAGATGGGCAAATGAGGTGAATATTTACATTAAGAAGATACTCTCCTTGGAGAGAATAATCATGGGAGGATAGAAGGGTTGTGTATGCACAGGGAGACAGATCAGGGGCCAGGAGTGCATGTTGACAAGGACACAGAAGAGGTAACTATGGAGAGGAACTGGGATGGGAGCTGATAATGCATTATGGTAAATTTTAGTCAATGTTGTGGGACAATGTGTATGTGAGCTGCTGTATGGAAAGTGAATTTGCTCTGTAAACTTTCACCCAAATCACAATTAAAAAAAAAAAGAAAGAAAGAAAGAAAAAGAAATATGGAGGAAAAAAAATGTATGTCTCTGGTTCCCTGTTTTCAATTGCTAATTTATTTTATTTTGTATACTTCTATATCTATGTTGGTTTCTGGGTGAGATTATCACGTAAATTTACCACAGGTTATTTTTGCCTATTGTTAGTTATTTGTCTGAAGGGATCTCTTTAGCTTCTCTTGCAAGATTGGTCTGATTTTTACACATTTTCTCAATTTCTATTTATGTGGAAATGTTCTTCTTTATCCATCATACTTAAGTGAGGATTCTACTGGATATATAATATGTGGTTGTTAATTTCTTTTTTTTTTTTTTTCAGGGTTTTATAAAAAGTCATCCTATTGTCTTCTTACCTCATTTGTGCTGAGAAATGAGAGCGTAGTCTTATTGGTAACCCCTTGAATGTAAACTTTTCATTTTTCCAAAGTTGCTTTCAGGATTTATTTTGTATTTTATTCAGAAAAAATTACTTACGATATGTGTTGGTGATTTTCTTTTGGAGTCTCTCCAGTTGGAGGTTCACTGAACTTTTTGAATGTACATTTTCTCATCCATCATATTATGGAACTTCTCTTTCTGCAGTCAATTCTATGACAATTTTCTCTAGTTTTATTTGCATCTCTGTGTTGTGGAAGTCCAATCACACATAAATTATTCCTCTTGATGGTGTCTCACATATACTGTTAAGTTTTCTTCATCTTTTTCCATTAATTTTTTTTCTGATTTTTCATTTAACAAAGTAGCATTGAGAGATTTGTGTTTAGTCTCACTAATTCTATTTTCCATTGATTCAGTACTATTCGTTTGCCCTTTCAATGTTATCTATTTCTGAAAGCTTAGTATTAATCTTCTAGATTTCTATTTGTTGTATTTGTATAATTTCTAGTTTTTTTATTTATTTTGTCAGTTTGTTCTTTCATTGTTTTCCAGATATCCTCCAGAGTTTTGTCTGCATTTTCCTTAATTTTGTCAGTGTTTTCATCAATCTGTCTCTCAATCTACTGAACATACCTAAATATAATTCTCTTGAATTACTTATCAAGTAGGTCCAATGTCATGTCTTCCTCAGGGAGTTTTTTGGCTCTGTATTTTGCTCCCTTTTCTGTACTACTTTACCTTGCTTCTTTGTGTGAACTAAAATTGTCGATTATCACTGAGGTGTTGTCACTGTATTTGTATTCAATTGGTAATTGTTTGCTCATGTGATTTTCAGTGTTTTATTATTAGTATGGCTTTATTTTGTTTTATATACCCAACTGAATCAGGCTGGTGTGCTAGTGTGCTGCTGTCTTTCCTAGTTCGGCAGCACTTAGGCACTTACTAATTGTCTCTTGTTTGGTGTGATAGAAGATGAGATATGTGCAGAATTCTCTGTTCATTGTTCATGTAAATCAGCTGAAGGTGCATTGGGCTAGTATTGGCTGCTGTTTATGATTGATCAATTGGTACAGAAGCAAGTGTTTGCCCTTGCCCAGTTAGTGAGGCAGCAGGAGGTGTGGATGTGGTTGAGTCATGTGGGTACCATTACTGTCTCTCATTAGGAGGAATAAACAAACCAACCAACCAACAAATAAATAAATAAAAGCGATAGAACAAAAATACAAACTATGCAAACAAACAACCACAAAAGTAAGGAAGAGAAAAAAAGAAAAACCAGGATAAGAACAAAGAGAAAAAAGAAAACATATAATCTGTAGGAGAATAAAAAAGAGCATGAGAAAGAGAAAATAAGAAAAAAAAAAAATTAAATAAGCAAGGGATGGGAAAAATGACAAAAGAAAAAGAAGATTGGAAGAAAAAGAATAAGGAAAAGGGGAAAAAAGAACAAGTAAAGGGAAAGAACAGAGAAAATAAAAGGAAAGAAATAAAGGAGAAAAAAAAATAGTTTTAAAAAGAAAAAAACTGTGGAGTAAAAGCTCATGGTTAATATTCCTTCTGGCCAAGCAGGTAGTGGTTCCAGAAGAAATTCCTTCCACCTGGCGCCAGAATATGTCGTCCCAGGAGTTTTTGCTAGCCCAGAAGTTATCTGGAGGCAGGGTGCTTTGTTCTAGAAGAAGTTCCTGCTGGTCCAAAAGGCACCTGGGAATAGGATACCTGATCCCAGAAGGCCTTCTTACCAGCCTAAAAGGCAGTTGAAGGCAGGCTATCTGGTCTCAGAAGAAGTCTCTGCCATCCTAAAAGGTGGCTGAGGCTCAGTCACCTGGTCCCAGAAAAAAATTTCCTGCCATCCAAGAAGGCAGCTGAGTACAGAGTGCCTGGTCCTGAAACTATTTCTTATCTACCCAGAAGGCAGCTGGAGGCAGGGCATCTGCTATTATAGGGAGTTCCTATTGGACCAGAGGATGTCTAGGGGCAGGACACTTACAAACGGAAAAGCTCCTGCTGGTTCAAAAGGTGTTTGGGCACAGGGCTCCTCTTCCTAGAAGTTCCAGCCATCTCAAAAAGCATCTGGGTGTAGGGTTCCTAGTCCCAGAAAAGTTCCTGCCAGCCCAAAGGCCCTCTGGGAACAGAGTATCAGGACTGGGATGGAATATTTGCCAGTCCAGAGTGTGGATAGGGTGGAGGATGGCCACACATCAGTTACCAGGAAGGTGTGGAGTATAAGGAGAACAAAGGAAATAACACACCTTTCTGGTCCCTAGCCACCAGCGTGGGCTTCCATACAATCCTTGTCAAGAGGAGCCAATTTTCAGGTTGCTGCCCCAATTGAAACACTACTTGCAGATATTCAAAATGGGCATGTCATCGGGCCGGTTGCTAGTCCACAGCTCCATTTGCTCCTTATTCACTGTTTTCATTCTGTTTCTTGTGCTAATTTGTATTAATCCACTTCTTTATTCTTTCCATGAAAGCTCAAGGTTCCAGAATTATCATCTGTATCTGCTCCGATTGGTTTCTTATTACTTTATTGTAGAGGGCCTGGGTAGCTTATCTACCTATTCTGCCATCTTGCTGGAAGTCCTCCATTCTATTCATTCTTTGATTGTTAAATACAATCTGAAGATACAGGCTGAGACTGAATATAAAATTAAAACTTAATGATATGGGTCAGACTTTTTATAATTATTTCTTGATCTTTGAATAGTCAGATAAAGTGAGCTCACTAGTGGCAGGCAGAAAAAATACATCTAAAATTCATTTTACATGTATTTTGTCATATTCACTGCCATTTTAAATGAATATAATTCTTTTTAAATAGCTTATAATGTTTCCATATGTATCGCTGCTGAATTATAAGAAAAGGAACTAGCAGCACTAATGGATGGTTCTGCTCACAACTCAAGTAGGGAAACTCATCTGCCAACTCGCTTCTTCTATTTCCAGCTCCTTTAATACCTCCAGAAATATTCCTTTGTCCACACCTCGTGCCTTTTTAATATGCATTAACTGCCTGGAAACCATCTGAACAAGATCTTTCCATCATGGGACAATTAACATGGGGTTCCAGAGGAGATTGTGAGTTATGCCTAAAATCAAAACAAAACTACCTCTTCCACTCATGTCAAACCAGAAACTGAATCTTTCAGACTTTTCTCCCATTGAAAACTCAAGTTATGTATTTGCCTCTAGATTCAAACCCCTGTTCAAAATAAATATGAAGAATCCTTGGTGGATAGAAGTCACCAAAATATACATATATATACATATATTCCAGTGGCTTCAAACTTTAACAATTACCAAAAATGTGCTCACTCTGGAGACATGAATAATACTCCTATGATTGAAAGCAACGAAGGTTTATAGTAACTTTAAGGGCTATTAAGCAAGTTCCTATATGAATCCAGAGAGTGAATTGTATAAGCATTTAGAATGTGCTGATGATAAAGGGATTCATAAAAGTTGTTATGCTGATTTTATGTTGATGGATGTTTGAATATAAGGTGAGTTATTAACCAGAGGCAAGTGAAACTAATGTTTAAGCGTTATGATATATGTGTAATTGAAAGTGAATTTTCTTGGCAAAATGGGGAGCACGGTGAAAGAGTAAGAAAGAGTGAGTTTAAATAAAGATAATAACAGAGATAAATCCATTTGCAATGCCAGTACAAGTAGCCAAGTTTCACATGAAGCCAAGAATTTAACTCCCAAAGGAATCTAGTCCTAAAGCATCTGAAGTGTTATGAATTTGTACTACATTCCATAGATGATACTCAATTCTGCTTCTTCATTAGGTCCATGCAGTCTTTCCTTTATCGTCATTTTCACCATGTTTCCTCCCTTCTTCCCAGACATTTGCTTCCTTGCTTGTCTGCCTAATCTGCTGCATAGTAGCAATATGCTATCAAGCAAGTCATTTAGCTTTCTTTGGATGATAATTATCAAAAAAGAAAGAAAGAAAGAAAAGAGGTAGTGGGGAGAACTCTGCATCAATATCATGGCCATTTGTTGAGTTTGGACTGAGGATCCCATAGCATAATCTGGAAGCTAATAATGTTTGAAAAGTAGAGAAAGATCCATGGGCATACTTCTGATTCTCCTATTCTGTTTCTCCCTCCATGTCCTTTTTTGTAAACTTAAACCCACCAGCCACTCCTCGGAAGGAAGGTTGGACAACCTACTTCCTTAGTGATACTACCTCAGAAACCCAAGGAGGGGCTGCTATGAATTGGGTCTGACTCAATGGCAAATAATAGCAACAATTTCATAATAATAATAGGGTAGAAAGTAGGATGAGAATATCCTCTCTGACAATAGGTGTCCAAATAAGATGCTTCATTTAGATTTTATCTCACCATTCTTAACTGTACTGTCCACCCTCTATTCTCACTTCCCAAGCTCATTATGTAGTAGTCTGTTCATCAAATATGTGTAGTAAATAAACACGATTTCACTCCTTCACTCCACACCTGTGTTTATGTAAAGGAAAATAAAAGTTAAAGCTATAGAGGATATTTTTCTCCCTCATTCATATGGCTTCATGCTCTAATAATCTGATTTTTTTTTAAAGACAAGATTTTCAAAAGAAGATTAAAGAATGTATTTCTAATATTAAGACATGCTTGATAAGTGAGATAATCAGTCAACTAACAAAAGTGCTAAGATGTTGTTTTTATTTCTTGATTTGTTGACTGGTATAGATAGATAGATAGATAGATTTTTTTTTTTTTTTTTCTAATCACCACAGAAGAAGATAATCTGAAAGACATTTTCCAATACTTAGGGAAGACATCAGAACACATCAGAGCAAAAGTAGAATGTTATGTATTTCTGACAAAGAGATTTTATTTGCATTTTACACTGTAGGAAAAATAAAAGGCCAGACAATAGATAGTGCTTCAGCATTTAAGAAGTTTTAAATTCCAAATTAAATAATTTTTAAAAAATGCTGAAAATATTGTACCATTGAATCATTGACCACAATTTTTAAAAGTCTTGAAAAATGATAATTGTCTTTACTAAATAACAGATTATGACAAATAATGAACAAAATCTACTGTTCACCTTCATCCTACATTCCTTTCTCTTCTGCCAAAACAAAGCAAAATATAAACAAATAAAAATGGATACTGGAATTTAGAGAAAATATTTTGATGTTTTATTCTATCAAAATCATATAATATGTTTCTAAACTGATGGTCAGTTTGGAAATGGCTGGCCAAAACTGTCACGTTAAACATTTGTATCTACAGCTGGAATATGTTGTTTTTGTGCAACTTCTCTCAAAGGCTCATAAAACATCCTTGTTGTTAAATGGAAAAATGTGGGCTATGTGATATAATGGACACGTGAATTCACTGTTGGTGAAAAAGTTATTCCAGTTGCCCTCTCCATTTATGATGTCATAAAACAACTCTTTGTCTACCTAGAAATAGTTTTCTTGGTGGTGTTATACAACTTTGCCTTTGCCACAGCAAAAGGCAGAAATGATTCAAAGATTTAAGTGAAAACGCCAAAAATGTGTTCATTAAAATCATGATTATACAAAGCCACTCCTCGAAAGGAAGGTTGGGTAATCTACTTCTGTAGTGATACTGCCTCGAAAACCCAAAGAGGGGTCACTATGAGTCGGGTCTGACTAGACAACACATAACAACAACAACAGGAAATAAATAATGCCATTCCTTGTTGCCAAGTTGAATACTTTCTGACTCATGGTGACACCATGTGTTACAGAATATAATTATTCTATAGATTTTTCTTTTTTTTTTTTTTAACCGTAGTCTTTATAGAAGCAGATTCTCAGGCTTTTCTTCCATAAAGATTCTGGGTAGGTTGAAAACACCAGCCTTTACATTAGCAGATGATTGCAAACCACATGTGCCACTCAGAGACAGAGCTAACTCTAGATTCAAAAGTAGCCTTCAGGTAGGAAAAATTTTCATTAACTATAGCATAACTTTAAATTGGAATACATTTTCTATCTTTAATTTAGTTCCCAAAGATTAATCGAAAAATTCTGGGAAGGGAAAATCTGCCTTAAAAGTTGTCATGTAAACATGTCTGTGTCTTCCCTTTCCCCATTGTCACCGTGATGGTTATAAACTCTTTCCATATCACCCTGCCCCTCACAAAAATCAACATGTGACCGCCAACTAGTCCGAAGTTTTCCCTTCTCTTCCCTCCCATCCCCAGTAACCAGCAGTGAATTTCCTTCCCTGTGTAAACCCTTCCTTGACTTTTTATAACAATGAACTCACATAATGTTTGTTCTTCTGTGATTGACTTATTTCACTTAGCATAATATCCTCCAAAAAATCCATGTTGTGAGATGATTTGTGTATTCTTCATTATTATTTAATGTTGCACAGTATTCCACGGTGTGCATGTACCATAGTTTGGCTCTCCATTCATCTGTTGATGGGCTTTTAGGTTGTTTCCATCTCTTTGCTATAGGGAATCGGGCTGTGATGAATATGAGTGTGCATCTGTCTATTTGTATCCTGACTCCCATCTCTTTAGGATATAGTCCTATAATGGAATTGCTGGATCTTTTTTTTTTTTTTTTTTCAATTTTTTAGGGAAACCCCACATTATTTTCCATAGTGACTACCAATTTACAGTCCCACCAGCAGTCACTTCTGTGGTTTATCTCTCAGCCTAATAGTAAAAAGACCTACAAGCAGAACATCTACC
>NW_006921748.1:3170429-3175739 GCF_000298275.1 Orycteropus afer afer
TGTGTGTGTGTGTGTGTGTGGACAAGATGAGAAGGCATAGCTCTGTTGCATTTTGCATAAGTTAGATCACTTCTAAAGCATCATAACTTATTAGTGGTCTTACATTGTAGGGAGACTTTAGTAAAATTAGGAGGTGGGGCAGAAAGGAGCATGGTCAAAGAAAATGCCTCGATATTGCAAAGGGTCTAGAAACAATAGGGCTTTCTATTAAAGGAATTGACTATGTTCAGCCTAGAAAAAAAATAAGGGCTATGTAATATTAAAAACACTAGCAAATAGAAAATGGAACAGATTTAATGTCAACAAACTCATCTTAAACCTTTGCAAGAGAGTTACAAGGATTCTGGTGTTGACTCTCAGTGAGAAACAGATTTGAAAAACTGAAGAGCCTGTTGTCTGTATCACAAAACACAGAACTTTTTTACTGAAATATTCAAACAAAGATAATTTAGATACTTATGAGTGACAAGTTAAGAAGGGATTTTGCACTGAGTGCCAGGTTTTATGAGTAGATTTCCATGTTGTTGTTTGTTATTTGGTGCCATCAAATCAGCTTGACTGATAGGGACCCTATATACAACAGAACAAAACACTGTCCAGTCTTATCACAGCTTCACAATCCTTGCCATACCTGAGCCCATTGTTGCAGCCACAGTGTCAGTCCATCTTGTTGAGGGTCTTCCCCTTCTTTGTTGACCCTTCACTTTACCAAGTTTGATATCTTTTTCCAGGGAGTGGTCCCTTCTGACAACAAGACCAAAGTAGATGAGACTAAGTCTTGCAATTCTTGCCTCCAAGAAGCATTCTGGCTGCACTTCTTCTAGGGCAGATTTGTTGGTTCTTTTGTCAATCCATGGTACTTTCAGCATTCTTTGCAAACATCACAATTCAAAACCATCAACTCTTCTTTGGTCTTCCTCATTCATCGTTCAGCTTCTGCATGTATATGAGGTGACTGAAAACACCATACCTTGGCTTAGGCACATCATAGTCTTCAAAGAGACATCTTTGCTCTTCATCACTTGAAAGAGGTCTTTTCCAGCAGATCAGCCCAGTGAAATATGTCAACTGATGTCTTAAATTCTGCTTCCATTGGTGTTGATTGTGGAACCAAGTAATATGAAATCTTTGACAACTTCAATCTTTTCTCCATGTATCATGATGCTGCTTATTGGTCCAGTTGTGAGGGCTTTTGCTTTCTTTATGTTGAACTGCAATCCATACTGCACACAGTAGACTTTAATCTTCATCAGTAAGTGCTTCAAGTCATCTTCCCTTTCAGTAATCAAAGTTGTGTCGTCTGCATACTGCAGGTTGGTAATGATGGCAATCTTGATGTCATGCTCTTCTTCATATCTTCCAGCTTCTCGGATTATTTGCTCAGCATACAGATTGAATAAATATGGTGAAAGGATATCATCCTGATGCAATATCTTCCACGCATACAAGATTTCCATGGTCCCTCTTCATTCAAAATAATATCATTCTACCCATGTATTCAACATCAATACTCTACATGCTTATTGTGTTTAAGTGCTAAGAAAGCACCCTTGGATATAAAGAGAAATAGAAAATGGCTTCTGCCTCATTGTTCTCATTGCAGTATTTATGTACTCTTTTCAACACACTGTGATAAATGGACTCTTAAAACTATGTGGAATGTCAGATTATAATTTTATGTAATTATTCATTAGCTAAACTATTTTTACATTTATTGACATTTCATTACTACACTTTTTTCTCTTTCATAAAATGACTTTTTTAATCTTTTAAAACGTTTAAATTAATAAAACAGCACCCTGATTATCATTACCACCACCTACAAAAATAATAATTATGCATACATACATTAAACACAAATACAGAAGAGAGTGACTGCTGTGAATATGTATTAAAGTCCATCCTTTCCATTTGTTGGTTTGATTCATCATTCTGGAAGCAACCAACTTTGATAACTCTTATCAGTGTGCCTTTTTTTTTTTTTTTTTTGCCTGAAGAAAATTCAGAAGACGCCGGAAAAGGAGCAGTAGTAAATCTCAATGATTTGGCATAAAAAGCTTTGAGTTTAACTCGATTTCTATGGAACACAAACGTGTACATTTAAACTACTCTAATATGGATAATTTTTTAGAGGTATTTTGTAGACTACAAAAAGCTACTATTTAAAAGATTAAAAAAGGACTCTCCTTGGCTTTTACAGTTCTTGGATGAGTACTTAAATATAGTTATTTGCAAGGTCTTTGAGAGTAAACATCTTTGTGTTTTGAGGTGAGTGGCAGAGAACTAACCTCTGTCTGGGCACAGAAAGCAGATTGAACATTAGATGACCCAATGTGATGTTTCAGCTCCACTACTTATCATTTGCCAGTCTTGAAGGAAGTCCTTTTAGGAACCTCAATTTCATCTTCTAAAGCATGACAGTAGTTTATCTTTACCACCTATCACCCAGAGTTAGTTTGAAGGTAAAAGAAAAGAAATTGTTTCATTTTGTTTTGTTTTGCATTAGTTTTTGTGCTTTGCTTTGTTAAAGGCTAGAACAAAATAAAGCATTATTACCACAAATGCACATATGCTTTACTTTGCAATTGTTATATTCATTTGTATGGTTTTCAGTCTCTTAACAACTCAAAATACAACTGTAGGCTACAATGTCTCAGAAATTGCTTATTTTTAGGAACTGAGAAAAGGCATAACCCTTAAGAGTCAGGAGAAAATATAGATAGGATGAGACAGAAAAGAGGGTAGCTGAGCAGTTCTGACGACTAGAGAAAAAACATGCCTGCATTTGTGCTCCATAAATGTGGTGAAGCAGTGACTACAAAGAGAAAGCTGTGCTTCATGCTTAAGATAACATTTTGAGTTGATTATAGAGATAAAGCTTTGTTCCAAATTGACAAATCTTCAAAACTTCATCCTGAGACTTTTCTAATCAAGCCAACAACCTCTTGTTTTTACATGGCTTTATTTCTAGAGTTTAATAGTCACTTGGCATAAAATTATCTGGGCAAGAACAGACGCTCTGATGACTGTGCCTGGACAAGGGTAAATAAGGTCTAATGTGCACTTTATAAAAACAACTAACAGAGAAGGTGAAAGGGCAATCAATAACCCACTACCTTTCCCACTAAATGATTTTAAGCAGCTACTTTAACAGATCTTATTTTTACTGAATTAATATTTATAAAATAGTTTTCATAAGAAGCTCCAGACTTGAAGACGTCCATTGAAAGCTTTGTAAACTCTTTAACCTAACTTAGTTAAGAGCTATTTGGGGATGAAGGAGTTGTGACATAAGTCATGGTGGGCTGGTAGAGTGATGAGAAAAGGATACTATATTTTCAACAGACACAGTCTGTAAAAAAAGATTCTAACCACTCTGGTACTTTTCAAAAGCAAATCTTCTCATTTTCCTATATTTCTGAATCCAATTATTTTTCATTTTTATTCTACTCAGGGCAGAATGACCTAAAATAAAGTGCAACAAAAAATAAAATTAAATACAATAAAGTACCATATTTTTTGCTGGCAAAACTAAGAGTAAAAGTCCTTTAATTTTAGAGGAACAGGCTGTGCTGATAATAAATTTAGCTCAGGCTAACTGCCTTTCTCCCTGAGAATCAGCGGACTGTCTGCAAACTGATAGGGGTACATCTGTGCCCTTGAGGCTCATGCTAGTGCTGGTCCTGATCAGAGGTCATGTTAGAAGATCACTTAAACATGAGACTGAAACAGTGGCAAATTTAAGGTCAAACTGAACCGTTGTTATATTTCCAACAAACTCCAATGTTTGTCATAATGGCTTCATTTGAAAATAGTGGAATATGGCCAGTGTGCCTTGAAATAAGTGAACAGTTAAAGGTAGAATTAAATTATTTTAATTACAGGTATTTATTATCATTATCTTTATGGGCATCATCCATATCATTACCATCATAATCAACATGTTCCTGCTATATGCTGAACAAGAGGCTGGTGGAGATAAAAAGAAAAGCAAGTCATATTCTCTATGTCTGAATGGTCTATAATTCAATTTCCACAGCTAACACATATGCAAAACAAATTGGTGTTGATTCCTCTCTCATATTAAGAACCAATGATAGGTGAGTGTCTGCTAGCATTGCCATCAGGGACTCAGACCTTTCTATCACTCTAGTGTTCGTGAGTTGACTTCAGCCCAATAACTGCTACATCTTGTTCATCAGGTATTACCACAGTTCCAGGTGGTATTTCTGAACTCAAGTCAAGAGCAGTTAGGGAGGGCATGGATTATTAGACCTCCAACTATCAATTAATGAACAATAAAAACAAACAAACAAACAAGGAGAAGGTAAGGAAGTAGAGAGGAAGAGAGGAAGGAAGAAAATGAATTAATTCAGAAAGGTAGCAAAGTATAAGCAAAAACAAAATTATATGAAATTAGTGAAAACTTTTCAGATACCCATTTTAAAGAAGTGGTACATCTGTTGCCTAGATTATCAGTTGGAGGGTGCTGGGCAAAGATGAAACAAAAGGAAAGATGAAGATGAGTCATCTAACTTCTAGAATTTGATTTAAAGATTAGGGTAGCAGCCAGGTACTCAGCAGCTAGAAACACATAGATTTCAAGATTCAAAGTTAATCATTGAATTAGAATCTATTCTTCTAGATGAAACATACTACACTCCCAGAAGTCAAGCCAAGGTGTGGAAATGAGAAGTGGTTGGGTTGTTGCTACAGTAAAAAAAGTATTTAAGAACATGTCATTTTTGCCTTATGTAAAAATATATTATAAACCCATAGTGTTTAGATGACAATGAAAGCAACATGTTAACCTGGAACCAATTTGTTAAGCGCTATGTGACATGGACGGATTCTAACATTGTCTATAGAATTCTGTCAGCAAAATGTGATCTAGCTATATTTTCTTATTTGGTACCAGACGATGTATGTTTGATCTAAATTCATTTTCAAATAGATCTAATTATGCTCCACCCTGTATCTTACCTTATCTGATTTTGAACAAATCTTCTTGGCTCACTTCATGCATTGAGTTTATAGAATCTGCTAGAAATCCTGAGACATATGAGTATATATTAAGAGCTGTATAAAATTGGTTCTACTCAACCATATCTAATAATTCACCAGGGCCTAGTATTGCTTTTCTCTGTTCTTTAGAGACGCACTGACTTTTCATCCAGTCATTTCTTGCAATCTGTTAGAAATTGCCAATGATAAAAATATGTATTAATTTTGTTCAGTGGACTAAGATGTTTTCCTTAGTCATCCCAGACCTTTTCTAGATCCAAAAGATACATATCAAAAAAAAAAAAA
>NW_006921748.1:3176203-3188742 GCF_000298275.1 Orycteropus afer afer
AAAAATTTATCTTAATAAAAGCCATGAGCAGTCAAGTGTGCTTTTGTTTCTCTCCCTATTGATAACCTTACATTAATTTAAAAAAAAAAAAAAAAAGTGTTTGCTGGAAATGTATTCTCTTTCATATGATAAATTAAACTCACAATAGACTTTACAATACCACAAATAAACAGATGCAAGTTAAAGATGAGAAAATACGCCATTTCAGTTCTAGAAAACTGGGGATTAGGATTAGTCCATCCAAACTAGCATGTTTATCGAAGGTCGAATCTGAGTTTCGAATTTCTAATAAGTCTAATTTGGGTTTCAGAGGAAGGGATCCATGATTATGTCTGAACTTTTACTTTTGCTTTTATTATTGTTTGTGGAAGGCAGGAAAATGTTTAATTATTAACCTCAAAGCAAAAGACCTGAGGGCTGGAGCTCCATTTTTCCACTTGCATGTGAGTGTTGGGACCCTTGTTTAAGGTCATTCACGTCTTTGAGGGCATTGATGGGTTAGTGTTAGGATTACTGCCTTTCATGTTGGCGATCCAGTTTAATTCCTGACCAATGTGCCTCATGTCCAGCCACCACCCATCTGTCAGAGGAGACTTTGGTGCTGGACACCATATAGTGGAGCCTTCAGATTAAGGAAGAACAGGAAGAAAGCCCTGGGGAACTACTTTGAAAAATCAGCCAATGGAAACCCTATGGATTACAAAGGTCTGATACATATCTAATCATGGGAATGGTGCAGGAGGCATTTTGTTCATTGTTCATGGGATTGCCATGTGCCAGGCATGACTTGACATCAGCTAACAACATATTGGAAAATAGTTAGAAGATGGTATAATTACACAGAGCAAACAGATAACTTTCCACATCCTATATAACAATGAATGGGCAATATTGTCCCCTTAGTTCATGACAGTGGAGGATTCTTTCCTGAGAAAAGAGAGAAGAATAGATGACATCAGTTAGTCAGTCAATTTGTATTGATGGATTACTAAGTGATCAACTGTGTGCTGTAACTCAAGAAATATGGAACAAAGTCATGGGGACGGGAGTACATGAAGTAACCAAGAGAAAACATAAACTCAAAAAGCAAACTCACTGCTGTCAAGTCATTTTCTGACTAATGAGGACCCCCATTGGGTTTCTGAGGCTCTAAATCTTTACAGAATTTTGCTTCATCTTCCTTCCACGGAGCAGCTAGTGGGTTTGAACCCCTGACCTTCCAGTTAGCAGTAAAGTGCCTTATCCACTATGCCACCAGAGAAAAACATAAACAATATAAAATGAAGTACCATATTGCCTGAAATCAATCGATTATATAATTGAGTTTAATAACAATAACCAGCATTTTAGCTTTGATCTTTGGAAATTCTATTATGAAATTTAGCTTCTAATCCTATTCCATTCCAGTTCTCCTATTAAGAATCTACATACTTAAACTATAAGCAAAGGAGGCTAGAAGCAAGTATGTCAACAATTAGCCTGGGCTGAGTTTCATAAAGGAATAAATGTCCTCATATTGTTTATGGAATTAACATTCTGCATTAAATACAAATTTTTTTCATCCTATTTTTGGTATTATTTATTACTACTAAAATAATCATGATAAGTGAGAATTCCATATTTATTATTATTTTTAAGCTTTTATTATTATTTGGTTGAAATTTTATAAAGCAGATTGGTTTTACATTCTATAGTTCATACATGCATTTTTTTTGTGGCACTGATTACGATCTCTGCAGTGTAACAACTCTTCTCTCACTTTCTCACTGTGGTTACCCTTTCACTGTGTCCTTATTACCTATTCCTTCCTGCCTCCCTACCTTTCTCCTTGTGCAAATGATGCCATTCTAATATCCCTTGGTTGATTGTTCAAAGGATTGCATCTCCCTGGTATAGTTGTTCAGCTGGTAGGCCTATTTATTATTTGGCTGAGAGTTAAGCTGTAAGAGTGAGTTCAATTCCAGGCCTGAAGGGTTACTTGGAGTCATAGTCTCGAGGCTTTCACCACTCTCTATCTGTGGTAGTTAAAGTTGTGTGTCACATTGGCTAGGCCTGGTTTTGAGTGGCTGGGCAGGTGGATGTAGTTATTCCCCAGGGTGAGACTGGTAATCAGCTCCATGATAGAATCTGTTGGAGCAGCTGAGCTGCCTTAGGGGTGCGGTTTGCTTCCATAAGGAGAAGTTTTGACAAAGGTCTCTACAGCTTTTTGGACCCTGCATGTAACCAGGTCTTTATTTAGGCAAAAAAAAAAAAAAAATCAAACTCACTGTCATTGAGTCATTTCCAACTCATAGTGACCTCTCCTTGGGTTTCCGAGGCATGGGTATCTTTACAGAAGTAGATTGCCCAATCTTCCTTATGTGGTGTGGCTGTGGGTTTGAACCACCAGCTTTCTGGTTAGCAGTCAAATACCTTAGACAGTATGCCACCAGAAACTGCCCTATTTCCTGTTGATCTTGAGACTGTCTCTGGACTTAGACTAGTGGCCTGCCATGTTGCTTGGTAATATTGGGACTGTGCCATTTTATTTGTCAACCTTGAGTTTGTTAGCCTCAGCAGCCAGCAGCAGCTGCTTGAGTAAAGAGATGCCTCTAACTCCGGTGAACAGGAGTAAGAGGCAGAGCTAAAGCCCAAGGTTGCGGGGCTTTCACCCATATATTTTCTCCCACTTTACCTAGGATCTTCAATTTTGATCTCTTACTGAGTGATTGGCATTGGTAGCCAGGCACCATTTAGTTTTTTTCACCTCAGAGTCATGTAGACTGAAGTTCTCATGTTCCATTAGTTCTTTGGACAACTGTTTCCATGTGTCTTTGATCTTCTCAGTTTTCTTTGCTGTGGACAAGGAGAGACCAATAGATGCATCTTAGATGACCACTCACAAACTTTAAGACCCTAGTCACTGCTTTCTGAAGTAAGCTGTAGGATAATATTTTTGTGTACTGTGTTGTGCCAGTTGAGCTTGATGTCCTCTGTGACCATGATCTTGAGTCCACAGGTCCAATTATTTACTCCCTTAAGGCGCTTAGTTGTGGCTAAGAAGTTATCCTAACTTTGCCCCTTGTTAGCTTTATGCTGGATATGAACACTATTCGAGCACATACAAATACATATGTAGGAATATCGTCTGCCAAACCTATGTAGGGTAGTGTGTGTATTCCTGTTTGCCTATACATACCTGATCTTCTTGCCTGTCTACCTAAGTATCTACCCATAGATTAGCATTTGGTATTACTGATAAGCAGTATTGTATATGCAGTACTATTTACCTTCATTGTCTGTACCTCTTATATCCCTCTCTGTGACTTCCTTTTCCTTAGTGATAGTGTGCTGGTCACATATTTTTGTTATATTACCTTTTCCTTCACCCAAATCAACACCAGTCTCTCAACTATCCATCAATTTTCCCTTCCTCCTCCCCACTTCATATTTTAGATGAATTACCTCACTTGATTTACTTTTGATCTTGATAAGGTATTTTCTCTTCTTGTTAGAGATGTAAAATCAGCATAAGGAAGGTAAAGTAATATGTCCAAGTTCATAGAGTCAATAAGTGGAAGCAGAAAAATGTGAACTCTGAAACATTTGACTCTTGAATATATGTAAATTCTATCTACTATACAGAACTCTAGGAGAATGAGGAGCAGTTTTAATTTTGTAATTGTCTTTGTGTCATCTTATTGCTATGAATTACATCAGTATTAGAGGACTGGTTTACCTTTATTAGCAGTTAGGGCCTAATGTCTGAAATAAAACCCCCCTCATGTATATTTCAATTTAAAAAGAAGCACTGATGGTGCAATGGTTAAGTGCTCCACTGCTGACCAAAAGGTTGGCAGTTTGAACCCACCAATGATTCTGTAGGAACAAAATGTAGCAATCTGTTTCCATACAAATTATATAATTTATAAATTATTCTAGGAAACACTGTGGGGCGGTTCTATTCTGTCCTATATTGTTGCTATGAGTAAGAAATGACTCAATGGCACATAACAAGGGACTTATCCAGAAAATAACTGTCCATAAATGTAGGCAGATATGAAAAAGGTGCAGAATATTGCAATAATCATTTTTTGAACTCATATTTTTATCTAGAAGCATATCGTGTATCATCCATCCATCTATCTATCTTTCTATCTATCTATCTATCTATCTATCATCTGTTTATGATCTAATACATTAAATATACCTCTCTATTCATCTATTTATTTATCAATATATCTACTGGTGTAATCAATTTAATTTTTCATTATGGTCCCATGGCTTAAAGCTCAGTGCTTAAAGTAACTCCTAGCTGATTCTTCTTAGAAGGAATTTGATTCTAGGAAACAAAACAAAAAAATCCTTACTTTAAGTCACATTGAAAGACAAATACCATTTCCCCGTAAATAAGATGGTTTTATAGCTTTACAGACTTCAGGGAATTAACATTTTAGAATTTGTCTATTATCTTCATATTGAACAACTACTTTGACAAAGTGTAAAGTTAGATGTACACTCCATTCCTTATTGCCTCTTACCCTTACAAGTTTAGCTTAAATTAGTACAAATAGAGATTTAAAAGATTTGAAGGTTCTGTTTCATCATCATATGAACTTCAAATTCAAAATTTATGGTCAGTAAATGTTAATGAGTGTGGGTTTGTCCACTAACGTAGTATAAATATTTTCGATGGAGTATACCATTTTCTTTCATCTAATCTCTTCTCTCTTCTGTCGTATCACACATCACAATGTTTCTGGATGGCTAGAAGTAAGACATAGCGATCATTATAAAAGGATTTTCACTGACCTGACAATAATAATAACAATAGCACACAGAAAGCCTAGGATGACATCAAATGTTTCCTGTAAGCACCATAAATCATAATAGGTAAGTTGTTCAGGAGCATATTAAAACTTTACTATTGATTGACTTCCTATCCATTTCTGTTGGAGATGGGAAGGGGAAACTACCAACAATAAAAATAGAGTAAATTGATGAAATAAAAAACTCAAGACATGGTGACTAAAATAAAAATCTATCCTCTTTTCAGCCAGCTCAATGCAAACTGCCTTAGAGAATCTTTGTTGATTTAGAAAAATTTCCCTTTTCTTGTTCTCTAAAGCCATGTATGCAGATTTGTTTTGTATGGTTATTAGATATTTGTAAGCTGTCTCTGCACCTAAGGGGGACGGACAATGATGACTTTGCAGGATGATATTTCAAAGTAAAACCAAGAAAAAGAATTCCTTTGGAAAAGGTGAATTTTAGGTCTCACAGGAAGTATGATCAGGGCTTAAATAAGCATTTCTTTTTTCAGGAGTTCAGTGGTAATATTACCCTTATTTTTTAGTCCAGACCACCACCTGTCCGTCAGTTTGGTGTACTATAGTGTTTTTTGTGTTGCTATGATACTGGAAGCTATGCCACAAGTGTTTCAAATACCAGTAGGTTCTCTAATGGTGGACATGTTTCAGCAGAGCTTCCAGACTAACACAGCCTGGGAAGGAAGGCCTGGTGTTCTACTTTGGAAAATCAGCCCAGGAAAATGTATGGATCATAATAAAACATTAGCATAGTGCTAGAACACTAGATGGAGCTCTGGTAGCATAGTGCCTAAGGCACTTGACTGCTAACCAGAAGGCTGGTGGTTCAAACCCACCAGCCACTCCTTGGAAGGAAGGTTGGACAATCTACTTCCATAGGGATACTGCCTCAGAAACCCAAGGATGGGTCGCTATGAGTTGGGTCCAACTCCATGGCACATAACAACAACAGCAACAAATATATATATATATATATATATACACACACACACACACACACACACACACACATATGTTTATATAAGTGATCTTATCTTTCATTACTATTGTATATAAATGTGTGTGTGTGTATGTAACAAAATTCTTCACAACTGGACCAATAAGTAATATCATGATGAAGATATTATTTGGAGAAAAGATTGAAATTGGCAATGATTTCATTTTACTTAGATCCATAGTCAACACTCACAGAAGCACTGCAAAAGACACCTTTAAAGTGCTAAAAAAAAAAAAAACGTTACTTTGAGGGCTAAGATGTGCCTGACATGACATTTTCAATGGTCTCATATGCATGCAAAAGCTAAACAATGACTAAAGAAGAAAGAAGATGAATTACTTCTTTGAATTCTGGTATTGGTGAAGATTGCTGCATATACCACAGACTGAGAGAAGAACAAACAAATCTGTCTTGGAAGAAGTACAGACAAATTGCTCCTTCGAAGCAAAGATGGCCACACTCCATCTTAAGTACTTTGGATGTGTTATCAGGAGGGACCAGTCCTGGACATGGGTGGCCCACTTTGTAAATTAGAGGGTCATAAAAATAGAGGGAGACCTCAGTGAGATGGACACAGTGGCTGCAACAATGGGCTCCAACATAGTAACGATTTTGAGGATGGTGCAGGACCAGGCAGCATTTTGTTCTGCTATACATACTGTCAGCTATGAGTTGGAACAGACTTGAAGGCTCCTATCAGTAACATATTTTTAAAGAAAGAAGTAGATGGATTTAACAGTTTGTGCATATGCAGTGAATGAACATGAAAACAATATAAAAGTAGCTAAGAATATGAGAGTTTTAATATACAGAGAATCACAAAAAAAAATCGATTAAAAATGTTGAACTGGTACTTAAAATGGTTAAAATAAAAAGTAAACAACACATTAAAGAAAAAATGTAAATTTTTAATATTCTTGAAAAGCTATTTACTCTTCAGGACATTGGTAACGTAATGAAAGAAATGCAAATTAAGATATAAGAAAAAACATTTTTTACCAGTTAATTCGGCATATTTATATTTTTAAGTTTCAAAAACAATTTTTAATAAATTTTTATTGGGATTTGGCAATTTAAAAAATTAGGTTTCCATTCAACCATTCATACACTGTTGCTTTATGACATTCATTGCAATGCCCACAATGTAACAGCAGTCTTCCCACTTCCTCCCTGTGTTTCCTGTTTCCCTTCCTGCTTTCTTAGTTCCAGCCCTGGGCAAATGCTGCCCTTTTGATCTCATATGGCTGATTGTTTTAATGAGTGTTTACCTCCCTGGTATTGCTGTTCATCTTATCAGATGGTCTTTTGTTTGGTTGAAAGTTGAGCCATGGGGATGTGCTCACTTCCAGGCTTGAAGAATGTCTAAGGGCTGTAGTCTTGGGTATTCCACCAGTCTCTAACAGACCAGTTAAACCTAGTTTTTTTATTCCTTTGAATTTTATTCCCCATTTTTCTACCACCCTATCCAGAACCTCCTACTGTAATCCCTTTCAGACCAGTCAACAGTGGTAGCCAGATACCATATAGTTCTTCTGGTCTTATGGTCACGGAGGCTGGAGTTCTTGTGGTTCCTTAGTTCTGTGGACTCAGTGTTTCCTTGTGTCTTTGGTTTTCTTAACTCTTCTTCTTTCCAAACATGGAGAGATCAATACTTAACCCTTCTATGGCCTCTCATAAACTTTTAAGGCCCTGGTTACTACTCATCAATGTAGGATGTAGAAGATTGTCTTTGTGAGCTAAGCTATACCAATTGACCTTGATGTCACCAGAGACCATGATCCTGAGCTCCCAGACACAGAGAGTCATTCTGAAAAGGAGTTTAGTTATGGTTAAGAAGTTTTCATAACTTTTCCCCTATATGCTCTACTATATTCAGTGATACATTTGCAGCACGTAGGAATACATATATAGACATATACTCTGCCAAATCTATATATATTGGTGAGTGTAGTCTAATCCTCCTTCCCTCACCTGTTCAGCTGGCATGTTTATCTATGTATCCACTTGTAGATTATTGTTATTACTGTTATTGCTGAATTGTGTATGTAGTATTATTTACCTTTGTTGCCTTTAACTTCTATGCTACTTCCAGGGTCTTTCTTTGGCTTGATCATTTTGTGCTGACCTCCTCCTTATTGTATAATGGTATCCCCTTTACCCAATTTAATACTTTCCAATATCGAGTATCTAACTAGTTATTTACCCTCCTTTCCCCTCACACTCCTGGTAAGGTTCAAAGAATGTTTCTTTCTGTGTGTAAACCTTTTCTTGACTTTTTACAGTAGTAGTCTCATACAATGGGAGCTCTGGTAGCATAGTGCCTAAGGCACTTGACTGCTAACCAGAACACTGGTGGTTCAAACCCACCAGTCACCAGAAGGCTGGCGGTTCAAACCCACCAGCCACTCCTCAGAAGGAAGGTTGGGCAATCTACTTGCATACTGATATTGCTTCAGAAACCCAAGGAGGGGTCATTATGAGTCGGTTCTGACTCCACAGTACATAACAACAACAACAATCTCATACAACATTTATCCTTTTGTGGCTGATAAATTACATTCAATATAATGTCCTATCGATTCATCAATGTTATGAGGTGTTTCACAGATTGATCATTATTCTTTAATGTTGTATAATATTCCATTCTGTATATGTACCACAGTTTGTTTTCTATTCATCAATTGATGGGCACTTTGGTTGTTTCCATCATTTTGTCACTGTGAGTAATGATGTAGTGTCATGGCTCTTATTTCTCTAGATTATACCCCTAGCAGTAGAAATGTTAAGCAGCACTGGTGACATAATGGATAAGGCATTTGGCTGCTAACTAGAAGGTCAGGGGTTCAAACCCACCAGCTGCTGTATGGAAGGAAGATGGGGTGATCTACTTCTGAAAGATTTACAACCTCAGAAATCTGATAGGGGTCATTATGAGTCAGAATCGACTTGATGGTAGTGGATTTACATATTTATATTTGGTTACTAGGAATGCTGGATTATATGGTATTTTTATTTCTAATTTTTAAGGAAGTGTCATATCATTTTCCACCGAGGTTGCACTATCTTACAGTAGCTCCAGTGGTGGATGGGGGTTCTAGACTCTCCATACCCTTGCTAGCATTTGTTATTACCTATTTTTTGAACTTTGCTATTAGTACTAGGCTCATTTTCATTTGCATCTCTCTAATAGCTGATGATTGTGAGGATTTCTTCAGGTACTTGTTTGGGAGCTCTGATGGCATAGTGTTTAAGGCATTTGACTGCTAACAGAAGGCTGGTGGTTCAAACCCGCCAGCCACTCCTCGGAAGGAAGATGGAGCAATCTACTCCTACAGTGATACCACCTCCGAAACCGAAGGAGGGGTCACTATGAGTTGGATCTGACTCCATGGCAGTGAGTTTGGTTTTGATTTGGATTGGAATCCCAAGGAGAGGTCATAGTGAGTTGAATCCACTTGACAGAAGTGTTTGTTGTTGTTGTTGTTGTTGTTTTTAATGTCTTTGGTGAAGTGTCTCTTCATGATGTCTTCTCCTTTTTTAATTGAATTAATTGTCTTTTTTTTTGAGGTGTTACGAAATAATTTTTTAAATTGTTTTGGCAAATTGTACTTTCAAATGACACTGAAAAAAATATAAATTGGTACATATTTTGAGGTGAACAATTATGCTTCTTTTGTTATTTGCATTTCCTGTCTTTGGGAACTCTAGTGGCATAGTGTCTAAGACCTTTGACTGCTAACCAGAAGGCTGGTGGTTCAGACCCACTAGCCACTCCTCAGAAGGAAAATGGGGCAATCTACTTCCATAGTGATACCACCTCGGAAACCCAAGGAGGGGTTGCTATGATTCGGATCCAACTCCACAGCAGTGAGTTAGTTGGTTGGTTGGTTTCCTGTCATTAATATTTTAAATTTTTATCAAATATTTAATTCATTTTAAAATCAAAACTATCAATCTATTTATTTATCTGTATATGGAACATATGTGTGTCTCATATACATAGATATGGATAAATAAATAAATAAATGTATGTATGTGTGTGTGTATATATATATATATATATATGTATATATATATATAGACAGTCCATCTTTTTCTGTATAATTATTACTTGGGAGAACATATTTCTCAACAGCTTTACAGTATTTTGTTATATGAATATATTATAGATTATTTGAACACAATGCTTTAATTTTCCATATAAATGTGTATTTCCAGATTGTTATCATAACCTAAGTGATAAAGCAAGAGAAAGTATATTTTGTTAAAAGCTGGAGGCATAATTCTAAAATACCATGGTGGACCATTTTGCTTGAAAAGGAGAAACAGAAAAGTAGTAATAAAGGCAGAGAAGTGAAACAAAAGGAAAGAGAATTGCTCTAAATGATATTTTAAATATATTTTGAAAATTTTATATTTTCTTGAACAAAATTCCCTATGAAGAGAGATGATGGTGGCTGGAAATGAGGATGAAGAAGGAAGAGGTGGAGAAATTAAGAGGAAAAAAAAGAAGAGTTTAAAGATTGAGCAAAATGACAGGAATGGAGGATCCACAGAAGAGATAACAGAAGTATGTGTGTGGAGGGAGGAAAGGGGAGTTGAAGCTTAGAAATACAATTCGTATTATACAATGTTTTACTCTTTACTGTGTTATTCAGAGATTTAATTCCTCTCTGAGTACAAATGTTTAAATATATTCAGCTGAATATAACTACCTTGTGTTGGTGATGCTGCTGGTTAACCTTAGAAAAGAGTAGCAAAAAAGAGAATAGATTGCCATGGAAAATTATGACCTAAGTGAGAAAAAGAGTTCCTCTAAAACACAGGTGGGAGAGAAATTAGATTTTAGAAGCACAATCCCCTGGTACTTTGTGGACTCATGGGAACTTCCAGAGCTCATAGGATGGTGTTGGAATACTACTGCATATCCACGTGGTACATGGTGATTATCTAAATTACTCAGGCATGGTCCAGTCATTAAAAGAAATGACAATGCTGGCAGGCATTAAACAACTAATCAACTTACCATGAAATGACCAGCTACTAATTTCTATATGAGGTAAAATGTAATAAGTACTGTATATTGACAGTGTGATGAACAGAAGAGGGACTAAACACTTACAAGAACACTCCTATGTCCTCGATCAACACTGGAATAGGAAAGAATTTTGATGGGAAGGAAGACAAACCTAGGAATTGTACAAGCCTGAAGATGTTGTCAACCAGATGGATGGGTTGACAACAGCACTTCAAGGAAAGGCGTATGTCTGCAGGAACAACCCTTGCAGCTCCAAACGGATACTACTGAAAACGGCTTTGCCAGCTTTAGTCAGAATAGTGATTAAAGACTAGAAAGGTTATCAGGGAGCATATAGCAAGCCTGTCCCTGAGAACCCTTCAAAATAAGAATGATTTACAACATTTTATTTCACTTACAGCACACTGAGGGTCAAATCTTTCACAGTACTAAACCACAGGTAATAGTCATAGACATAATCACATGATTTGCATTCACTGAAATGTATACATTATGAATCATTTATCCCTGCCACAGAGGAGACTGAAGTGGAGTCAAATAGGAATGGTAGAGTATGAAGGTTTTAAAGGTTTTCAAGACCATAGAGAGAACTAAGTCACTTTATGCCAAGTAAGTGTGGAAGAGTGGAAAGCCGTTGTCATTGAATTCAATCTCAGCTCTCCTACTAATTGTATCTGTTTATTTAATCTTATTAATGCTTTAAATTTGAATGGAAATAATGTGGTTACTTTGCAGTGAAATTGTGAGCATGAAATAATATGCGAGGTACCTAGTACAGGCCAGTTATTCAATTAATGGGTAACTTGGAATCAACTCAACAGCAGTAGCTTTGGTTTTGGGATTTTTTAACAGAGCAACTGGGCAGTACATGTTCAGCTGCAAGTCTTATGATTAGCAGTTTGAGTCCACCTAGAAGTGCTTCAGAAGAAAGGGCTGGAGGTTTACTTACAAAAAATAAGGAACTGAAAACGCTATGGAGCACAGTTCTATACTGACACATATTAGGTCATCAGGAGTTGGAATCAACGCTATAGCAAATGGTTTAATGCGTTCCTTGAAAAAGTGTAGAAAAAAAACAATTTTTAGGAACTTCTGTGCTGTTGGGCAAGAAACTAAATAACCTTTTGAGGTTAATTTTAGTTCTGTGAACATCTGTTGTTCAGAAAAACAGTTTAAAAAGAATCTATTTTTTCCCCTTTGCAAAGACAAGTTAATGTAATTTAAAATGAGATTTTTTTTATAGCTTTCAAAATATAAAACAATAAGAGAAAAATCTTCATCAGTTAAGACCTACATCTACATTCACAAAAGTCGGGCCAGTGCTTTCTCTCCACATTTTAATCCTGGAAGATTTAGACCATAGGGGAAAAAATGTATCAATGCATCTCCCTGCTTTGGAATAATAATCAGTTTGACCTTTTCCGGAGTTCTCCTAGTTGCTCCAGGCAGTGCTACCTGTTGACTCTTTCTTCCTTTTTGTTGCAGTTCTTTCTTCTCCACCTCCTGGCATTTATCTGAGACCTCCCACAATCTCACTTAGCTGCTTTTTGTTCAATCCATGATTTCTTCTGGATTGCAGAATTCTATTTTTATTTTACCTTAAATTCCCTTCCCTGATATCACTTATTCTATTTCTTAAAGGTACAGAAGCAAGCCTACTGTTTGAAAAGAAAATACATGTATATATATATATATA
>NW_006921748.1:3188842-3205581 GCF_000298275.1 Orycteropus afer afer
ATACAGGAGCTCTGGTGATGTATTCCCTAAGGCAGCTGACTGCTAATCAGAAGGCTGGCGGTTCAAATCCACCAGCCACTCTTTGGAAGGAACGTTGGACAATCTACTGCCGTAGCGATATCGCCTTGGAAACCCGAGGAGGGGTCGCTATGAGTCAGATCTGACTTGACGGTAGTGAGTTTGGTTTTTGGAGTTTTGTATGTACACACACACACACATACATATATATGTATATATACATATAGGGCACTGGTGGTGCTGTGGTTAAGGCATTATGGTGCTAACCCAAAGGTAGGTGGTTTGAATTCATCAGGTGTTTCATGGAAGGAAGATGAGGCAATCTCTTTCTGTAAAGATTTACAAACTTTGAAACCCAATGGGGGTCACTTTGACTCAGAATTCACTCAATGGCAATAGGTTTGGTATATATTTGGGTATATATTTGGGATTAATTATGTCACAAATTATTTACTTATCTACTTTCCTTATAATCAATATGAAAATAAAAATTTTGGAAGGTAACAAATATTTTTTGAAGTCTTTGGCAAAAAAAAAATATTTTTTAGTGCCTGTTGTATAAAATTTATCATTAATATGTTCAATTGTAAAAGTTCCTCCTGCCATTTACATTATACAAGTGTCACTTTCAACACCTTCTATAATCTGTCCTATTATAAGCAACTTAATTTTCTCCCATATGTGCCCTCTCTTCTCTACTCTGTCCAATATCTTCAATGGACCCAGTAAAAGCAAAGCTAATATCTGCTTCATGTCTTTTCTTACCGGAACACATTGTCTAAGATATTCTTATTTCTTTCATTTATTTATTTTATCCATTTTAAATATTACACTTCAGATCCTGCATCTCTCAAAAAACTTCTAATCTAGCCTTCCTACAGTTCTGTGTCCTTAACTGACTTCACAGACTACCACCTGCTAATGGTAATTTCTATATGCTGGCGCATTACATACCTTGAAATAAAAATAGAATTTCTACCTGGAAAGGACCTTGGAGTGTATGAATCCATTCTCCCACTCACAATAGCAAGAGAATAACATTTGGATCATATAAAATTGCAAAAATTTACCTTGGCCTCGGTAATGCAAAGAGGGGTCACTATCAGTTGGAATTGACTTAGGGCACTGAGGTTTTTTATTATTATTATTATTTTTTTTTAACCATTAACTGTACTTTCTTGGAAAAGTATTCTTACTTTTGGATTCTTCTCACTTATGAAATGGTGATTATAATGTCATAATACAGTATCATTTTGAACTTTGAAAACGATATATGTAAATATGATCAAGTAAGTGATCAAGAAATGACCTTAGTTATCAATATGCCTACAATTGGAGAGTCCGTGGTGTCCAAAACATTACCTTGGCAAGGAGAGTCATGCACTGACAGTATTGTCAAAGTGAGGGAGACAAGACTGAGAGGAATCCAAATGTGTTGATGGTTTGCACCCTCTGATTTCTGACTATACTTTGCTCAAGTGGAGTTCATACTTTTTGTTTCCCCTCTGGATTAATTCAGGGTATCTCCTCAAATGAACACACAATTCTGTACCACCAGCTTTTCATTACCTCTTCTTCATATATGGCTGATTGATGTTCTAGAGGTCCTTTCCAATGCCTGTTTCATTGTGTCCTTCAGGTTGGTACAGCAGTCTTCTACTGCAGTACAGTCAAAGAATTTCCAAGAGGCACAAGAATATGGATAGTTTTAATAGTATCAATTTCCAGATTCTCAACCATTATTAAGAAAAAAAAAAACATTGCCATCAATCATTTAGGGCTCATAGCAACCCAAAGGAGCTTTGGTGGCATAGTGGGTAAGGCATTCAGCTGCTAACCCAAACAATGGTGGTTCAAACCCACCAGTTGCTCTGTGTGAAGAAGATGAAGCAATCTACTTCAGTAAAGATTTACAGCTTTGGAAACCCAATGGGGATCACTGTGAGTTAGAATCGACTCAAAGGTAAATGGTTTGTTTTTTGGTTTAGCAACCCTATAGGGCAGAGTAGAATTGTCCCCTAGGGTTTCCAAGGCTGTAAATCTTTATACAAGAAGATTGTCATATCTTTCTACCACCGAATGGCTGATAGGTTTGAACCATGAACCTTTCAGTTAGCAGTTGAACACTTTAACCCCTGCACCACCAGAGTGTAACCTTCAAACTGATCAGCTTAAAAAGGTACTTGTGATATGGCTTCTCTCTTTCCATCTCAATTTTAATAGTCATTATTTGATTTTGATTCACTGTCCCAATATTAAAATTACAGAAGCACTGAAATAAGGACAACTAGATAATTTATTTAATAAGGTATGATAATAGTGGAACTTGTACATATGCCAAGAGACAGTCCTTCAAACAGCACGAGTGAATACAGCATGGTTTAAATCAGAAAAAGTGTGTGTCAGGGTTATATCTTTCCACCCTACTTACTCAATCTGTATGCTGAGCAAATAATCTGAGAAGCTGGGCTATGTGAAGAATGTGGCATCAGGATTGGAGGAAGACTTATTAACAACCTGAAATATGCAGATAACATAACCTTGCTTGCTGAAAGTGAAGAGGGCTTGAAAGACTTAATGATGATCAAAAACTACAAGCTTCAGTATGGATTACACCTCAAAATAAAGAAAGCAAAACTCTTCGCAACTAGATGAATAAGCCACATCATGATAAATACAGAAAATATTGAAGTTATTAAGAATTTTCTTTTACTTGGATCTGCAATCAATGCCCAGGGAAGTAGCAGTCAAGAAACCAAACAACATATTTCATTGCACATGTGTGTTGTAAACAGATCATTTTCAGTGCTAAAGAACAAAGATATCACTTTGAGGACTAATGTGCACCTGACAAAAGTCATGGTGTTTGTATTTGCATTATATGCACACAAAAGCTGAACAAGGAGTAGAAAAGACCAAAGAAGAATTCATAGCTTTGAATTATGGTGTTGAAGAGTTTTGAATATACCATCGACCTCAAAAAGAGAAACAAAACTGTCTTGGAAGAAGTACATACAGAATGCTCCTTAGAAGTGAAGATAATGAGAGTTTGTCTTATGTAATTTGGACATGCTATTAGGAGGGACATATCTCTGGAGAAGGTTGTCATGCTTGGCAAAGCAGAAGGTCAGTGAAAAAGAAGAAGACCATCAGTGAGAAGATGGATTGACACAGTGGTTGAGAGGGTGGGCTCAAACATCCCTTGTATCCTGAGGATACCTGGCAGTATTTCATTCTATTGTATGTAAGGTCGATGAACCAGAACTGACTCTATAGCACCTAACAGCACAACATGAAATTGTCCTCTCTTTCAGCTTTCTAATGCTTTGTAGCAATTTACTCCAAAGCTCAGTGACTTAAACAATGAAAATGTGTTATAACTTATGATTTTATAGATTGACAGAGCAGCCCTTGAGCTGGCCTTGCTTGAGCTAACTCATGTGGTGGGTACATTCATCTGATTAATCAGCTGGGTCTGGGCTCAACTGAATTACTGTCATAGGTGATTCACCCTTTCCATGTGGTCTTAGAGCATCTCTTTATAATGGTCTAATAGGAGCTCTGGTAGCATAGTGGCTAAGGCACTTGACTGCTAACCAGAAGGCTGGCGGTTCAAACCCACCAGCCACTCCTCAGAAGGAAGGTTGGGCAATCTACTTCTGTAGTGATAATGCCTCAGAAACCCAAGGAGGGGTCGCTATGAGTCAGGTCTAACTTGACAGCACATAACAACAACAACAACATGTTTCAATAGTCCAGGCTTCCTTATTTGGAGATGAAACAGTCCTCAGAGGGTAATGGTATAAGCTACAAAGTTGATGAAGATTTAGACCTGGAAGTTTCATACCATCACATTAGCTCATTTCATGGTCAAATTAAGTCAAAGGGCCAACCTATATCCAAGAGGAGGAGAAATAGACTCTATTTCTTGATGGGAGGAGACACGTGTAGTATGTCATTTTATTTCTTGACTGCTGCTGTTAGCATAATGCTTAAGGCATTTGACTGCTAACCAGGAGGCTGGCAGTTCAAACCCACAAGCCACTCCTCAGAAGAAATGTTGGGCAATCTACTTCCGTAGTGATACTGCCTCACAAACCCAAAGAAGGTTCGCTATGAGTCAGATCTGACTGGATGGCAAACACAACAACAACAAAAGCTACTATGGTCATTGATTGTGAGTCCAGGTGAAATCAATCTTTTCTCCATTTATTATTATGTTCCTGATTGGTCCAGATGTGAGGACTTTTGTTTTCTCTGTGTTGAGGTGTAATCTGTACTGAAGGCTGTAGACTTTGATCTTCATCAGTAAGTGCTTCAAGTTTTCTTCAGTTTCAATAAGCAAGGTTGTCTCATTTGCACATCACAGGTTGTTAAGGAGTCTTCCTCCAATCTTGGTGCTATTTCTTCTTCATGTAGTGTAGCTTTTCAGATTATTTGCTCAGCAAACAGATTGAATAAGTATGGTAAATGGATACAACCTTCAGGCAAACCATTCCTGATTTTAGATCACACAATATTCCCTTGTTCTGTTTGAACTGCCTCTTGGTCTATATGTGGGTTCCTCATAAGTACGATTAATTGTTCTTGAATTTCTATTCTTCACAATATTATCCATAATTTGTTACAATCCACACAATGAAATGCCTTTGAATAATTAATAAAACACAGGTTGGCATCTTTCTAGTATCCTCTGCTTTCACCAAAATGAATCTGACATTAGCAATGATATCCCTCATTCAACATTCACTTCTGAATCTGGCTTGAATTTTGGTCATTTTTTTGTCAATATACTGCTGAAACCATTTTTCTATTATTTTCAGCAAACTTTTACTTATATGTGATATTCATGATATTGTTTAGTGATTTCTGCATTTAGTTGGATCACTCTTCTTTGGAATGGACACAGATGTTGGTCTCTTCCAGTTGGTTTGCCAGGTAGCTGTCTTCCAAATTTCTTGACATACGTTAGTGAACACTTCCAGTATTGTACCCATTTGTTGTAACATCTCAATTGACATTCCATTAATTCCTGGAGCCTTGTTCTTCACCATTGCCTTCAGTGCATCTTGGACTTCTTCCTTCAATATCATCAGTTCTTGATCACATGCTATCTCCTAAAGAGGTTGACCAATTCTTTTGGTACAGTGACTCCATGTATTCCGTCCTTCTTCTTTTGATTCTTCCCGAGTCATTCAATATTTGCCCATAAAACGTACTCATTGCCAACAAGTCCATTCTGTATCATATCGACTCTGTAGGACAGAGTAGAACAGCCCCATAGAGTTTCCAAGTCTGTAAATCTTTACAGATGTAGATTGACTCATTCTTCTTTGGTGGAATTGCTGATAGGTCTGAACCACTGACCTTTTGTTAGCAGTGGAATGAATGCTTTAATCACTGCATAACAAGAACTCCTTATGTTGCCCACAGAATCCTTCAATATTGAAACTCAAGGCTTGATTTTTTCTTCAGTTCTTTCAGTTTGAGAAATGACAAGCATGTTCTTCCCTTTTGCTTTTTTAACTTCAGGCCATTACATGTTTCATTAAGATACTTTACTTTGTCTTCTGGAGCTGCCCTTTGAAATCTTCTGTTTAGCTCTTTTACCTCATGATTTAATTCACTTGCTTTTGCTACCTCCAATCAAGAGCAAGTTTGCATTTCTTACAATAGTTATTTGTTCCTTTCCTTCTTCCCTGTGTTTTTTAATGACCTTTTGCTTTCTCTTTGTATGATGTCCTTGATGCCTTCTTACAAATCATCTGGTCTTCAGTCATTGGTGTTCAATTTGTCAAATGTATTTTTCAGATGGTCTCAAAATTCAAGTATGATGCACTCAGGGTATATCAGGGATTTCATTTTATTTGTATCCATAATCAACACACATAGAAGCAGCTGTCAGAAAATCACATGTCATATTACACTGGACAAATCTGTTGCAAGAGACTTATTTAAATTGTTAAGGAACAAAGAAGTCACTTTGAAGGCTATGATATGCCTGACCCAAGCCAGGGTATTTTCAATCACCTCATATATATGTGAAAGCTGGACAATGAATAAGGAAGACCACAGAAGAGCTGATGCCTTTGCACTTTTGTGTTGGTGAAGAATACTGAAAATACCATAGACTGCTAGAAGAATGAACAAATGTGTTCTGGAATAAGTACAGTCACAATGCTCCTTGGAAATGAGAATGGTCAGACTGCATCGCCTAATTTGGTCATGTTGTCAGAAGGGACCAGTCCTTGGAGAAGGTTATCATATTTGCTAAAGTAGAGGGTCAGTGACAAAGAAGAAGACCCTCAATGAGATGAATTATCACAGTGGCTGCAATGATGGGCTCAAGCATAGCAATGATTGTAGAACAGCACTGGACCTGGCAATGTTTCATTATGTTGTACATAGGGTCAGATCAAACTTGAGAGTACCTAACAACAACATACACAGAGTTGTATTTTGGGCTGCCTTGACTTGTTTCAATTTTCTTTTAGTTCAATTTGCAAATGAGCAATTGATGGTCTTTTCCACAGTCAGCCCTTGACCTTGTTCTAACTGATCTCATTCCACAGATATAGTTGATTTGATTCTTGTGCATTTCATCCAGTGAGGTCCACACATATAGTTGTCATTTATGTTGTTATAAATGTGCTGGTTATCGCAACTATCAGTAATGATAAGAATAAAATTAACAAGAACACAAAGCACATGTTAATTGAGTAGATCCTATGTGCTGGGCCCTGTTGTATATGTGCGTGTGTGTGTGTGTATATATATATATATATATATATATATATATATAAACCTCAGAAGATAAATGTTCTGATTAATATTGTAGAGATGAAGAAAGAAATTTGGAAAGGTTAATATCCCTTGCCCTAGATCACAAAAGTAAAAAATTGCCAAGCTTGAACTCAATCATTAGTCTGTGTAGCACTAAAGTGTGTTCTTGGTCATTGTGCTAAATAGTCTGATTGTCTATTAAAATATTTAACTAAATGTGTATCCATTCTTTCAGCAAAAGTTAATTAAGCCCCTAGTATGTGCCAAGTGTGTGCTAAGTGTTCAACATCAACATCTGTTTAATTATTGATCTATTTATCTTGTTTTTTTATCAGCTTTGTGTATGTTACACTATTTTCTATGTTTTTGTACTTCCTTTTTATGTATTTTTGTTCTCTGTAACAATAGACTAAAATATATGAACAATGTGAGGATGCTGCAGGTCCAAATAATGTTTCATTTTGTTATACATAAAAGTAACCATGAGTCAGAGCTAACTGAATAACAAATAGCAACTTTTCAACACCAGTGGAACATTTTTAATCTGAAGTTCTCATCATGTTTCTGAGACATGTTGTTCATGGATAGTGTGGTCCCAAAATGTCGGTACCATTAACTCTTCCTAGACTTGTAAGTGTGTTTCTTCATAGTTTACTTATTTTGTTTTGATCTCTTCATTGAAAGAAGAATTAAATACCATCACCAGAAAAACAAAAAATAACTTCAAGAATGTAAGATTATGTGAAGTAGAAAAATAGGATACGTTGTTTTCAGGATCAAAAGAAAGTGCCTGTGACTCCACGCTTCCCAGGATATGCAGTGTATAATCATTCATTCATTAATATGTCCATCTAAATATATAGATATTTAGTGTATACTTCCTGTAATTTTTGTTAACTTAATGTAACTAAGTGGCCAAAATACATGAACTTTCATTGCTGAAGGTGATATTTCCAAGACAATTTGTCTGTGAAGAAAGTTTTCTTCTCTCCAAAACAAAACTCCATCACACAGTAATACAGCCCACTATCCAGAACTCAGCACAGTGATAGAACCTAGTGAATTCACTACTAAACCAACAGTAATTATTCAGATAAAATCTCCTATTTCAACCTTTAGTTTAGGATTATTCTCAGGGCATCAAATACATTGACCTTACATATAATTTAACACACATCTATTTACTTCCTATAGGTATCCCTTTTAAGCCCCTAGGTAAGGAGAAAAAGAAGTGCTTAATGATCTGTCTTTAAAAATAAATGATAAACGCTGTTTGCTGCTCCTCTTTGAAGAATTAAAATCGATTTTCTCCATCTGGATGAGAGGTGATCTGGCTTGTGTGAACACGCAGTGGCCCCTATCACAAATGATGCTGTAACATTTGCTGTAAAGAAAACAAAATGTGGCAGTAGCTGAGATACTTTTCCAAGCCTTGAACAAAGTTCAGGCCACAAAAGGGTACAGTCTTCTTACAAGCAGAAATCATGTTGGAAGGTTTTGCCTACTGGGTCAACGAGGTTCTTCCAAAACACACTTGTTTCTGAAGCTGCAATAGGCAAGAAACCCTGAGAAACTTCAGAATGGCATAAGCCAAAATGTAATGTGGCACCTGAGGTCTTCGGTGAAGAAAACTTAGCTTATTGTTGACAGCTGTGTGACGATGACTCCTCGGTAGGAAAGGAAATGCAGTCCTTCCTTGTCTTCTTACTAGCCTGAGGGGTCTGAAACCGAGCTTCCTTATGTCTCAGGAGTAAAGCAGACAAGCGAATCAAGACACATGTTCAAAAGAGTCATTTCGGCCCAGAGACTGGTTTTGTGAAAACCTTATTGAAATGGACCACAATACAGAGTTCTTACTTCTTTCAAGGAGAGTGATTGCCCAAGAAATTTCTGGGACCAATAGAGTTTTTTTTCAAATTACCAAAATTATTTCCTTTTCTTTTATCCCCTTATGATTTCTAAGTCCCATAAATCAATAACTCGATGTGGGTTTAAAAACTGCAATATATTTAACATTTGAGCACTCGATGAAGACTTAGACTATTCTAATACTTTTCCTTTTTTTTTTTTTTTTAATTTCACTACTCTAGTTCCACAATAACTGGCAAGTAAGGGAATAGTGTCTGCATTGTTACATGAAAAGTGCAACCACACAAGTGCTTTGCTGCAGTGTCTTACATTCAGTGAAGGTTTTTATCACTCAGTACAAATACATTTTAATTTTTCCCTGAACAAAGACATCCCAACCAAACTCTTTGTCTGGGTATGCCCTGTTGTATTTCTGAAGTATGAATTCCTGGCAAACAGTGCACCCACCTGGCACCAAAGAAAAATTACATAACAATGAGTGTGCAGTCAGCCTCCTAGCTCTGAGTTGCACTCACTACTTTGTCACTACATTTTCTGTGGAGCATAATCTGTAGATGACAAATGATGTCTCTCCCTACCAGACCATGAAGCAAATTGTCCAAATATCTCCTTTTTAAATTTTTTTTCTTTCCATATTAGAAATGATTTTAGAGACTATTGTACTTAATTCCCTCATTATACAGATAACAAAATTGAGATTCAGAAAGGTTCAAGTTTACAAGGCTGGCAAGTGACTGAAGAGAGCCAAAACTGGAAAGGAAGACCTGACTTCCCCAAAGACAACCTTGATCCCAAGTAGTGAAGTAGCATCAGAGTAAAATCTTCTCCTCGTGTCTTCTTAGAGTCAAACTGTTTTGATGAAAAACTCATTAAGTTCATCCTACAATGTACACTATAGAAATGAAGATGATAATAACAAGAAAAGAGAGATAGCCACAGATATTTAGAAAGGGAATCTTTCTTTAATCTTCAAATTGGATAATATTACTGTCACGTAAATTTCCCTTTAAATGACAAAAGAAAAGTTAGATATCTAAGTGACCTCTTCACATCCCTAATGACTCTATAAATATGAGTAAAGCCATTTATTAAGCCATTAATTTGAATTTCTCCTGAATTACATTTCCATTGAGATCCAAGAATCCCCTATGTATATCCATATACTATCACTAAATTGACTTTCCAGCTTTTATGAGTAACCATTATCATTAACTTGATAAGACTCTTTCCACTAGTGAGACTTTTTTTTTCATGTACATGTGTATAAGTGAAAAAAAAAATTATATTTATCATACATATGCATACATATATGGAGGTCTTATTTTCTATCAGAAATCTAAAATGTCATCAAATTTGATTTCATCTAAAATATAATGTATATTCCCAAGATAAGAACAAATACTTTAGTCTGTTCAGTATAACTTTATTTTTATCATATCACTAAAAAGAAAAAAATGTTTTATTTAGGCAATCTGCTTCATAGAGAGCTTCCTTGACCAAGTTCTCTCTGCCAAAACAATGAGGTTGAGGGATTATCTTTCCTAAAAAATCCTTGTGGCCAGGCTGTAGTAACTGGCAGATATCCTCCAGACATCTTTCATAATAAAGTTCCTAAGCCAGACAAGCTGACTAAAAGGTATAGATATTATGTTTTCCTCCAATCTCAAATGGACTGAAATGGAGCCCTGCTTTCAGCCCACATTACAGTAAGAATGGGATAAGAGCAAAGAGAGCTTCTAAACACCTTCTCCTAACACACACACAAACACCTACACACACTCCCACACACAAAGACACATGGAAGACTAATACACAATTTGAGATTGTGAATTATGTAAGAAAGAGGAATCAAACTACAGATAGCATTTCTTGGTACCAGAGAAGGTGGAGTTGGATAATCTGAACATTTTATATTAGTTATACCAGTAAGTGATGCCGTTGTAACTGAAAGTCAAGCCATTCTGCTTCCAAAATGTTTGCAATGAAAGAAAAATCATCAACAAGTTTCAAATGAGAAATACAAGAGGGAAAAAGGGCAGGTTGTTCATATATTATAAAATAAAACTGATAAGATCTATCAGAAAGTGGTATAAATATGTAGACTGTTCTATTTGTCTACAGTGTTTATTCTTTCCCTAAAGACCTTGTCCCTATGCTCATTGCTTCAATTTTAATTTAGACTCCTTCATGTCTCCTCAAAAGATCCTTTCATCCAAAGATCAAAGTTAATTTTTATTATTAATTCTTCTCTTATTTAATTTCCATGTATAAGACAGTGCTGGAAATATTTACTAGTTAACATTCCCAGTGAATTTTAATGCTCTGGGAGGTTTTCATGACTGCAGAGGTTAGGGCTTGGATTCCTTTCTCATATTCTGTTTGTTATTCTATTGTTAAAAGCTCCTACCTCTTGTTAGGCTACCACAGGTCACACCAACTGTGGCTACTCAAGAAACTCTCTGGACAACACTAAATATTAGGTGAATGGGCACAAAGTTATAGAAAATGTCAATCCATATTCACCGCACATTTTCATCTGAGTTCTTCTTGGTTGATATCTAAGAATAAAAGGATTAAATAAACTAATACGAAAGCCAGAAAAGAAAATAGTTTCAGAATATTTTCAACTTTTTCAAGAATAAGTTGTTTTGCTTCACTGTAGTTTGAAAATATGTCATTTTGTGAGATTGGTCCTATGCTGGGATAAAGAATATGTTCTGAAAATCTCTTTTAGAAAGATTTATAATATTAACCTCAGGCTATTTTAAGTCCCCGTCGATCTTTATGAAAACAGCAAAGAGATCCATTTGTTTTCTGAACAGTAGAAAGTCTCTGTTACCTTTTGTCAACCATGATTGAACAAATGACTTTGGGTCAAAGTGATTCAGTTGTGAAATGCCCAGGTTTCTGGCAGCCCCTGGAATACAGACTCAAAAGCAGTCACTTTGGACCTGAGCTGCCCACTGCAGCCAGAGGCTAAGTAGTCTTACTCAATTTTTCTAGGACTAAAACCATTACCGACCATCTTAAGCCCAGGATTAATAGAAACCAGTGCAGTGGCTACATGTCGAAACATGGCCAGCATGGCTGGTCAGAAACTGAACATTCTATCAAACTACTCAGAGCAGTTTTTCACTGTTGTTTTCCTCCTATGCAACCAATACATTACATGATAATTTCACTGAACCCCTTGGTTTCTTGATTGTTCTGTATTTTCTTTGAAGTGTTTGAAATCTATTCAGAATATTGAACTGGAATGACAGAAACTCTACTTAGCTCTTGGGAAGTTAGCCTCTATTAGCTATCAACCAAGTATATAATCTTGTTAAAACTAGAATTATTTATTCCATCACTATATTTTTGTCAAATAAATTATCCTGCTAAACCTTATCACTCATCAGCACATTCTTTCCTTACACAAGCATGATGAGCATAATAAAATTGTCATTACTCACATATATGAGCCTGATTCTTCCTCCTGTTCTACAACCTTGCGACCTTAATCACCCCACTACCATTACTTTATGTACACAGCTGACACAACTGCACACACATATTGTATTCAGATTTCAGCCCATCAGCGTAATCAATCCAGGATTCTTGATGCAACTGAAGTTTTCTTTTCTTCCCAGAATCTGACTTCCTATCTTTTTTGACCCTTGTTGTTAACATTTCAGTATGAAGTAGAAGCCGACTCACTGAATATATGTTGATGAGGGAATTGTTTTCTTAAATATGATTGATTTATTAATTATGCTAAACCCACATTGTATTAATATCTGATTTCAGAAAGTCCACAATCTTGTTTTGGCATTTGTCTTTGGGTGACTTTGAGTATGTTTTTTTCTCTAAGTAAGTTACCTCTGGATGTATTGTCTCTAAATTTTTGACTGTCAGCTCCCAAAGGGCAAGGAACTCGTCTGCTTATCTTGCTCTGCAGAGAATCATGCACATATCAGTACTTAGCGAGTCCTTTCTCCTGCTGCTACTGATGATGATTAATAGTATTCTTCCTCAGCATCTCTAAGCCCTTACAAAATAGATTAATTATTTTCATATGCCCCCAGAGAGAAAAGTTAGTATAATTATTGACATTTAAGAAATGAGGAAAATGAAATGTTGTGTATGTAGGTGAGTTTTTCAAAGCTTGATAATGAATAAGCAACAAACTCAAAGAAAAAGAACTTCCTTGTCTCTTCTCCTGTTTCCTAATACTGCCAATTCAAGTTAATTTGATTTAACAATTTAATAAATCTCTATGTTGTGAATGAATGGTGGAATGATCTGAATTTTTACCTCAAGAAAGAAAAAGTAGGGAGGCCACAATTAGAAAGAGGTAACAATAGAGAAGTAACAATTAGCAAGTAATTTATTTCAATTTAAACTTAATTTAGACAACAACTACTGTGTGAAATATATAGTAATAGGAGATGAAAGATGCACACAGGAATATATATTTCTTTGGAATTTGAAATGTGACAAAAAGAGTAGAAAACTGGACTATTTATCAGTCTGTGATAAGTTTTTTTACTAAATTTCTAGAACATACACATGGGAAGCAACAGTTCAGTTTAGTAGGAGACAAAGATCTAAAGATAATAATTGTGAATTTTGTGATACATTATTTAGGTGGGAGAGTGCAGGATAGATTGAAAAGGGAAGATAAACATGGCAGTGGCTCCTGGGAAGTGGCATCAAGTCTAGAGTGGACAGACATTTTAAGAAGCTGATGCAACGTCCAGGTGAGAATGATGAGGGCCTAAATTACTGCACAAATAATTAATTAGAGAGAAATGATTGGACAGTTAATTCAGAGGTAACTAAAAGCACAGAGAGGAGAAAAAGAGATCAAAATGTCATCAAAGATTTCTTGCACATAATAATTAATTGTCAGGTTAATTGTATTACATAAGACCAGGAAGAGAATAGATTTGCTTGGAAAAGTTCATGAATCAAGTCAGATTTAAGCTTGATTTTGAGTAATTTATAAGGTCATGTGGGTGAAAAGTTTTATGATTTCCTAAGAATATCATCAGTACCACAACAAAAAGTTAGCTCTTCTCCATTTTCATTGAACCACTGCCTTCTTATGACCTAAAATGATTACCTTCCTATTTAACAGTTTCTTAAATGTGTCTTCAAGTGCTTCCATTTCTTGATGACTTAGAATTTTATGTATTTTCCTACCCAGTACTTCTCCCAATATAATGCTTAGACTATTTTGAACCTCTTCCATTAATAAAAAAATCTCCTGGAATCTAATATCTTGTGAGACTTTTCACAAATAACTGAAACAGGTTTCTTCTATTTCTTGATTGTTTAATAAAGGCTAGACACTCTTCCAAGCTTTCTACAAATATTAACTCATCTAACCTTCACAATAGCTCACTGAGGTACTATTATCATTCTGATTAATGAATAAAGAAAATTAAGATAAGTCTGCGCAATTTTGTAAAAGTCTGACAGAGTATATGACAGAATCTGAACTTTTAAACACTGGCATATGCCATCTTCCCACCAACTGAAGTCTAAAGAACAGTCATTTTACCAGATCAGTTAGAATATTTGGATGAAGAACCAAAAACTGTTTCTTTCTAAATTAAGACTGGAGCATTGGTGAGAGGCAATTGGTGTGAAAGTCCAAGGTCATAAAATAAATCAGAAGCTAAGTACCCAGATCTTGAAATAGACAATAAAACAGAGAATTCTCAAAAGATAATAAGCAAGGTATGGTGGTTAAGTCTGTGTGTCAACTTGGCTGGGCCTAGTTGAGTGGTTGGGCAGCTGGATATAGTTATTACCCATGGTGAGATTGGTAATTAACTCCATGGTGCCATCTGTTGGAGCAGCTGAGTAGCTGCTTTGGTTATGTGGTCTGCCTCCCATATATAAGAAGCAGCTTTGGGAATGGTCTCCAGTCTGTGGCATGCTTGGCCCTGCATGTAGCTGTGTCGTTGTTCAGCGGCCTGCCATGCTCTGCCAACCTTGAGACTTACAATGGGCTTGAATTAATGGCCTGCTGTGTGGTTTGGTAGCATCAGGACTGTGTCATTTTATTTGTTGACCTTAGGTTTGTTAGCCTGAGCAGCAAGTTAGCCTGAGTGAAGAGATGCCTCTAGCTTCAATGGGCCAATAGCAAGAGGCAGAGCTGAAGTCCAAGGTTGAAGGGCTTTCACACAGCCCCTAGAACCTGGAACTTTGAACTCAGACTTCTAGCCTCCTGAGTTGTAAGAGAATAAACTCCTCTTTGTTAAGACCATCCCATTTGTGGTATATTCCTAACAGAGTGGAACTAGGTAACAGACCACAAGGACTGGGACACACCAAAGGGCAATTAAGACAACTCTTTTACAATTAGAGCAGGCTGGTGAGGAAGCATCAGTCAAGGACCTTTCAGACACAAGTTACCTTCAGTCATTCCCACATCTTCATGCGCTTGCTCAGGATTCAAACTCTCAGACAGGATGACTAAAATTGTGCCTTCACTGGACCTTATATAAAGGTAAAATAATAATAATAATAATAATAAATTAGACACAATGGAGAATAGATGCTGTTCCAACATAGATATTAGATTGTTATTAAAAAAAAAGGGAATGTTGCTGTTGTTGTTAGGTGCTGTTGAATCCGTTCCAACTCATAGTGACCCTATGTACAAGGGAAATAAACATCCCCTGGTCCTGCACTGTCTTCAAAATTGTTGCTATAGATGAGCACATTGCTGCAGCCACCATGTCAATCCATCTTGTTGAGGGTTTTCCTCTTTTGTGATGATGCTCTACTTTATCAAGGGAGCTCTGCCTTCTCCAGGGATAGGTTCTTTCCCAAAGAAGTAAGATGAAGCCTCATCATCCTCCCTTCTTAGGAGAATTCTGGCTGTACTTAATCCAAGATGTTTGTTAATTCTTCTGCAAGTCCATGGTATATTCAGTATTTTTTGCCCACACCATAATTCAAAGACATCAATTCTTCTTTAGTCTTCTTTATTCATTGTCCAATTTCCACATACATATGAAGTGACTGAAAATACCATGATTTGGGTAGGCACACCTTTATCCTCAAAATAACATCTTTGCTTTTTAATACTTCAAAGAGATATTTTACTGCAAATGTCCCCAATGCAATACGTTATTTGGTTTCTCAACTATTTCTTCAATGGCTGTTGATTGTGGTCCAAGTAAAAAGAAATCCTTGAAAAATTCAATCTTTTTTCCACTTACCAGGATGTTGTTTATTGGTACAGTTGTGAGGATTTTTGTTTCCTTTATGTTGAGTTGTAATTTATACTGAAGGTTGTAGTTTTTGGTCTTCATCAGTACATGTAAGGGTGTAGATATTGGCAAATAAAAATTGAGACAGCCTAAAGACTTCTAGCAATGAAGCTTTGTTTTGTTTTGTTTTCTTTTTTTTCACTCATGCTCATGATACAGAAAGCATTGTTCAGAATATTGATACTATTTATAACAATAAAGAACAATGAAGAAAGTCACAAACTATGATTTAATTTCAAGACAAATTATTCATGTGCTTTCTTCACATTCCTTACATTCTTCTTTACATTATTTATAGCTTTCCTTACTTAAATTAATTATTAAACTTGCTATTAGATTTATTAGTTCATAATTTTGTTAATTGATTATCCATTTTTATAGATCCTAGACTATAAACACACCTTAGCATATTTAACCTAATTCAGATTTTATAGAATGTATTCTCCTACCATAATAAAATCAAAGTAGAAATCCACAGAAAGATGAGGAGAAAATTCCAAATATCTGGACATTAAATAACACACTTATAAATAATCCATGGGTCAAAGAAGATATCTCAAGTGAAATTTAAAAAATACATTAAACTAAATGAAAATGATAATACAACATGTAAGAAAATGTGAAATTAAGTTAAAGTATGATTAATTGAAAATCTATAACACAGTGCTTAATTTTAAAAAGAGTTGTTGTTGTTGTTGTTATTTGCCGTCAAGTCGGCCCCGACTCATAGCAACCCCTCCTTGGGTTTCTGAGGCAGTATCACTATGGAAGTAGGATTGCCCAACCTTCCGTCCGAGG
>NW_006921748.1:3209586-3224063 GCF_000298275.1 Orycteropus afer afer
CGGACCCGACTTACAGTGACTCCTCCTTGGGTTTCCGGAGGCAGTATCAGTACGAAAGTAGATTGCCCCATCTTCCTTCCGAGGAGTTGCTGGTGGGTTGAACCACCAGCCTTGTGGTTAGCAGTCAAGTGCCTTAGGCACTAAGCTACCAGAGCTCCTAGTATATACTACACACATAAATTATCTTAAGCAAAATTTTACTTGCATGTGATGTTAATGATATTGTTTGATAATGTGCACATTCTGTGGGATTACTTTTCTTTGAAATGGTACAATTGTGGACCTCTACCAGTCAATCAGTCAGGTAGCTGTCTTCCAAATTTCTTGACATAGATGTGTAAGAACCTCCAGCACAGCATTTGTTGAAAATCTCAATGGGTATATTGTCAATTCCTGGAGACTTTTTTTTTGCCAGTTCCTTGAGTGCAGCTTCAACTTCTTCCTTCAATACCATCGGTTCTTGATCATATGCCACCCCCTAAAATGGATGAAGACTTCTGGTGGCACAGTGCCTAAGGTATCTGACTGCTAACCAGAAGTTGCATATGAATAGTTGATGGTCTGTTCCATAGTTAGCTCCTGGCCTTGTTTTGGCTGTAGTTGTTGAATTTCTCTATTACCTCTTTGCACAAATGTGGTCAGTCTGATTCCTACGTATTCCATCTGGTGAAGTCCATGTGTATAGCCACTGTTTATGTTGTTGAAAAAACGTATCTGTAATGTGTAAGTTGTTGGTCTTCAAAATTCTATCATGTGATCTCCAGTGTTATTTCTATCACCAAGGCCATGTTTTCCAACTACCAACGATTCTTCTTTGTTTCCAACTTTTGCATTCCAATCACCAGTAACAATCAACATACCTTGATTGCATCTTGGCTTCCTATTACTTCCTTTCACAATGCACTGGGCAAATCTGCTACAAAGGACCTCTTTAAAGTACAGAAGAATAAAGATGTCTCCTTAAAGACTAAGGTGCACCTAACCCCAGCCACGGTGTTTTCAGTCACCTCATATGCATGTGAAAGCTGGACAATGAATAAGGAAGACCAAAGAAGAGTTGACGCTTTTGAATTATGGTGTTGTTGAAGAATATTGAAAGGACTATGGACTTCCAGAAGAATTAACAAATCTATCCTGGATGAAGTGCATCCAAAATTCTCCTTGGAAGTGAGAAAGGCCAGACTTTGTCTTACCTTCCTTGGTCTTGTTGTCAGAAGGGACCATTCCTTGATGAAGGATATCATGCTTAGTAAAATGGAGGGTCATGGAAAAAGGGGAAGCCACTCAGTGAGATGAATTGACACCGTAGCTGCAATGGTAGGCTCAAGTATAACAAGAATTGTAAGTCTGGCACAGGACCGGGCAGTGTTTTGTTCTGTTGTACATAGTGTCACTATGACTCAGAGTCTATTCATCAGCACCTAACAACCTAAGAACAGCACACATAAATGTGACAACATAGATAGATGATAAGGACTCATTCCATGAAAAGCACAAAATACCAGAATGCAATTTGTATAAAATCATTAATTTGAAAAAGCTTATTTAAAAAAAAAATCTGGTTTATTTATTTTAAAAATAGCTCATGTTATGACAGAAAAAAAAAAAAAAAAAAAAAAATCTGTATGCCTAAAGTATTTTACTGGAGAATTCTACCATGTGTTTAAAGAATTAACATTAACACTATTCAAACAGTTACAGAAAAAAAGAAAAGAGGAAAGGTTTTTTCAACTCATTTTATTATTAAAATATGTATATGTATGTGTATATATATATATATGTATATATGTGTGTGTGTATATATATATATATCCTGATACCAAAATTAGACAATGGAAACAAAAACAACAAGCTCTGGACCTATAGCCCTCATGAGCATGGATAAAAAAAATGCTAATAAATGTAATGCAGTGATCTGTCCCAGCAAATGGGATTTATTCCTAGATACAAGACTGGTTCAATGTACAAAGTTCAATCATTGAAACCCACTTTATTAATAGAATAAAGAAAAAATGTCATTTCAAGTACTAGTCTGTGTAGTAAGGAAAGGAAAACATATGGACTAGAAAGCAAGAAATAAAACTATCCTTATTTGCAGATAGCATGAAGGTTTATATATACCAAGAACTGGGGGGTGGGGGTGGAATTCCTCTAGAATTAATAAATTAGTTCAGCATGGTAACTTGATACAAGAAAAATAGGAAAACAATTTTATTTCTATAAACTATTAATTAGTTTATAGAATCTGAAAATAAAAAGAGAATTGCCTCTCAGTTACTCAAAATAATATGAAAAATACTTAGATATAAATCTCTGAAAATGTGTTGTTCTTGTTGTTGTTATGTGCCGTGGAGTTGGACCTGACTCATAGCGACCCCTCCTTGGGTTTCCGAGGCAGTATCATTAGGGAAGTAGACTGCCCTTTCTTCCTTCCAAGGAGTGGGGGGAGGGTTTGAACCACCAGCCTTCTGGTTAGCAGTCAAGTGCCTTAGGCACTATGCTACCAGAGCTCCTTTTACTATATATACTGATTAAAGAATCAAATAAATGGAATTACCTACTGTAATGAGAATATTCAATGTAGTAAAAAGCCTATTCTCCACAAATTGATCTATACATTTACTATAGTCCCTATCAAAACCTAAGCAAGATTTTTCATAGATATAGACAGGCATATTCCAAAATTTATATGGAAAGGCAAAGGAAGTAGAATAAATAAAACAATTTTTAAAAAGGAATAAAATGGAAGAAATCACTCTACCAGATGTTTAGACTTACAGTATAGCTATTTTAATCAAGAGTGTGATAAAGGTAGAAAGGTACACAATAAATCAATAGAATGGCAAACCAATAGACAGTAACTAGATAAGACAAGCCAAAAAAGATTCACATAACACCACCAACTTATTTTTGTCAACCATGCAAAAGCAGTTCAGTAAAAAGGATGCTGTTGTTGTGAGGTGCCTTAGAATCAGTTTTGCCTCATAGCAAGTTTATGTAAATCAGAACAAGTTTCTGACTCATACTGCCCCATCCTCACCATCAGGAACAGATTACCCAATAAGCAAGGTGAGCATGTGCTTAAGGCATCACAGGGGCATCTGTTGTCCAAAGAAAGAATAGATGCCATAGCAGAAAGGATACAAGGAAAAGTGAATGCAGCAGTGGAAGAGAACTGGCAGGGCACTGCATGAAACTGATACTAGTTTCAGTGCATGAGAATGTGCAAGCCAAAAACAAAGTTCATTCAGGGTCAGGAGGATGCCCACATGCAAGGCTGTTTAAGCTGCGCAGTCCTTAATACCTCAACACCTTCATCAACATCTGTCTCCTATGATCCCTTCCCTTGAAAATGGAACTCCTTGTCTCAATTGATCTTTTTGGAGTATACCATTTCTTTATAATAAACAGAAGGTAGTGTTTGGCTGTCTTGTCTAACTTCTGCTTCATTCACCCACTCTGCAACTAGATCCAACATGAGTGGTTACTGGGCAAGATGGATGATATTAATAGATAACAAGTCTCTGTTCTATTTTGGGAGAACCACTTTGTACATCCACATCTGCTGATCCAGAAACTGAACCCAGGAGGGCCAGATTGTTGGAGACCAGGAGAGAAGTCATCAAAGGACATGAGTGTAAAGCACGTGTCCGATAGGAGACAGAAGGCAAGGCCTCTCCAACAGCAACAAGAGAAGGCAAGGCCTCTCTCACCATTAAATGCTTACTTGGCAAAACATCAAGTATTAAAAGTAGATGTTATTCCAGTAGTCCATGTTTTTATTTTATTGGGATGTTTCATACTTTGGGTCACCGTGTCCTAATAAACATTTATCGTTTTACACTCCTTATTCCTGAAGAGGCCTCTGTGATTGTTTTAATGACCACCTGTCATCCTTGATCACACAGAGGAGTAAAACTTTAATTTTGTAGAGAATAAGCTGATTGTATGGATTCCAAGAGTGATGATGTAATCATGAATAAACATATAAATAAAGTAGAACAAAGGCATCAGGGGTCGCTCCCACAGAATATGTAGGGCGTCTGCCTGGCCCCCGTTCCTTTTAAAAAAAACATTAATCCTTTCATGTCACCACTTGTGCGCTTTTGCCAGACGCGACACCAGATATCCCATTGTGCATGATGCAAGCACAGGATGTACTCGAACACATTCTGGAAACAACCAATAGAGTCTCCAGTCCCAGATGACACATCAAAGAGAAGGAACTCAAATAAGTCAATCACTGCAGGGAATTTTATTTAAGCTACTTTTGAACTGTATAGCGCATACAAGCTAGGTTATGTCCGTAATTTCATAAACAATAATATTTATAAATTAAACTTGAAAATATTTTTGGCATATATATGGATGCTATCTAGCATACATTTAATATAATACTAATGTGGATAATAATTTAATGTAATGCTAACACAGCAAAAGTACAAAAAGCACTGGAAATATTAGTATTTAACTAACATAAATAGTTTTAATTTATGTATCAAGTAATCAAGTGACTTTTTTTTTGTTGCTTGGGACACAGTGCTTGATATCATGCTATATATGCTAATAAATTAAGTACTAGGCACATTAAGAGAACACAAAATTCAATATTTATTTATCATGCAAAATGTTCCTGTTTTGCAGTAATGAGAGTGTTGCTAAATTTATCTTCCAAGAAAGCAAAAATGGGTGTTTATCAGATTATTACATTTATATTTTATCAGAGTAGTTATGTATCTCTGAATAAGGAAATCAAACAATTCCTTGAGGAAAAAAATTAAATGAATATTTAGATAATAAAAAATATATAAATGTATTTTATTTTCATTTCCCTTCAGACTGACTTTCCTTTAAGATATTGATTGATATTGTTATGACTCACAAAACAAACTGACTTATCAGAAATGGTGTTATTGTTATATCAATTATGTACATATCTCTGAATATGGGCATTGAACAATTACACAAAGAAATACAATATACATTGTTATAAATGTGTTACATGATAACAATTATATTTTCCTTTTCATTTTGAACCAAATGTGTTACATGATAACAATTATATTTTCCTTTTCATTTTGAACCACTTAGGTGTAGCTCTCATCTTGACCAAATAAAAACACACCAGCAGCATGATAATCATGTGACTCATAATGTATCTGTTCCTGCCCTGCACAAAGAGAACTAAAACTAGTCTTCAGATTGAACATACTTTGTAATTGTATTGTGCTTTTTGCATTCACTCTTGCCCTCATCAGGTATCAGCAGTAGTCAAATGAACTGCATAGATGGATCATCTAAGGACACAAAGTGAGTACACAAAGTTACAAGTACTATTGCCAGATGAAAAGCACTTGTGGAAATCTGCAAAGGATCTGCCAACAAATACCACACAACAAACAAGTAAGATTATTTCTGACTGTCTTGTAAATACTATTTTTTTCCCACTATCTCAGACCTGAAGAACAAAATTACATATTCCAAAATCAATTATTTTTCTACTTAATAATTTTCTAATATAAGGAGGTCTGGTGGCATAGTGATTAAAGCATTCAACTGCTAATAAAGTGGTCGGTTGTATGAACCCACCAGCTGTTCTAAGGGAGAAAGATGAGACAGTCTTCTTCCATAAAGATTTACAGCCTTGTAAATTTTATGGGGATTTCCTACACTCCCCTGTAGGATCACTATAAATGGAATTGATGCAATGGCAGTGGACTTGATTATTTTTTTGTTTTGTTTTTAATTTTCAAATATAAATTTTTATGTTAACATCTAAATCAGAATATAATTTTTGTTTCATAAATTGGACTTCTTTTATACATTTTATTAATTTTCAATTATTCAAATTTATTTCCTATGGTAGAATCAAGTTTAAAAAGTGACATAATTTTATATCCAGGTAAAATGAAATGGTAGCAACTAAGGGGGGCATAAAAACAAAAGTTCACAGAAGATAAAAAGAAAAATTTGTGAACTCCTAAAAACAATTCAACAATTAATTTCATTTTTCAAATGTGATGAATCAGAAGAGACTTCTTCCTTTGAATGATAGAGTTGAAAGAGTGTAAATCATTGTACTGGTACTGCTAATGCTGAAATTACTAATGGAAATATGAATTTAACAGAATTTGTTCCAAATTCTACATTCATTCCTTGCAATAGTAAAAAAAAAAAAAATAATAATCCTGTAGAAAGTGCAATTATTTAAAATCTGAAATCTGCAGACCTTAGAGGTAACAAAAATACAGATCTTGCTTTGTGGGATAATTTTTCTTCTGATGATGTAATGATATTGGGGCAAAAGAAGGCTCACTGACTGTCAACATCACAGTGGACCATTTGAAAATTTGTGTCAAACATTTCTGATAGTAAAGAAAGATGATTTTGTAGCCAGAATATATTTCTACAGTGCAAATCTAATGGTGAAAATTATCAGAGGCAATGGCTATATTGGCCATCAGTCAGCTGAGTTTTTTTGTTGTGTTTGCAAACTATTCAGTCCTAATTCATTTAATTCTCAATTTGCTATGGATGGATTCAGCGATTGGTACAACTCAAATATGATTGATAAACACAAAAACAGCTCAATCTCCATGGATTGTATGTTGTCATATTCAAACTAAATACATGATTTTCACTTAAGTGATGAACTGGAAACACAAATTATTGAAGAACATCAGTACTGGAAAGCCATTTTTTTAACGTGTTCTTGCTGTCCTTATAAAATCATTAAATGTGGACTACATTTTCATGGAAGAAATTTAGTATATGGCTTCCCAGAAAATGTGAATTTGGGGGGTTTACTTGTACTTGTTGCTCTATTTTATCTATTTTTGTCAGGTCACATCTCAAAATATGGTAACATGGGGAAGAGCAACATATTGTGTATGTCTAAAACAATGTGTGATGAATTACTAAAGTTAAGTGATAAAATTTGATCAATTATTTTCAGTAAAATAGTTATAAGTCAGTATTTCAGTGGTCTGTAGATTCCACTCCTGATATTTTTCACATAGATCACCAAAGCTATGCTTTAAGATATGTATCCCCAACAAGTGGAAAACCTGTTGAGCCATTTATCACATTTACTAGCTTAAAAAGTCATACCAGTGAAGAAATTGCAAATCAGATACTTCACTATTTGTATGAAATTAGCAAAATTGATTTCTCTAAGTGCACAGGCTAGTCCTGTGACAATACTGCCAATAAATCAAGATGTTATAAAGGTATGCAACAGAAAATGTTAGAACTTAATGAATATGGCATTTTCATATAATGTGCTGCACATTCACTTAATCTTGTAGGACATAGTGCACAGTAGATTTTGGTCCACAAGTAGTTCCCCGCCCCCAGTGTTCACTTACTCTATATGTTTTTCACTGCCGCTGCTCACCAATGGGCAATTCTTAAAACACAGTTAGGAAATGACTGAGTATTACAAGATGTTTCTAATACATGTTAGGAAAACAAGCTGTAGCAGTGAGTGCAATTCTGGAATTATACACTCAGACTCTAGATATCTTAGAAAATATTGTGGCAGAACATATGTGAAAAGGAGATTTCAGAAGAGAAGCTGAAAACCTTGCTAACAAAATGCAAACACTAGAGTGTGTATTTATGTTGGTTATATGGAATTATATATTGCAGAATTTTTATTGGATGAGTCAAGCTTTCCAATATCCAGAAATACATTTAAAGACATGTACAGATCTCTACCAGTCATTAAAGGGTATTTATATAATTTAAGAAAAGATTTGAAAGCACAGCAAAATAAATACTGCCAAATTCTTATTATCAAGCAGTTTATTACTGTAGAAACATTAGAAAGAAACAAGGAAAAGTTTCTGGGGCACTAAAGTGGTCCACAGGTATCATTGAGTGCCAGAGATCAATTTTGTGTAAACATGTACTACACTATCCTTGACACACTTGAATTTTTCATGAAAAGTACATCATAGTTTATGAAGTTCTTTCAAACAGATTTCCCTTCTTAAATAATTTGGAAAATTCTTGATGAAGAATGCATGAAGGGAGCCAATAAATTAATGTAGACTTATAGATAGTCATATAGGGTGAACCATAAATCACGGGAGAATACAGGTCAGTATTTTCACAAAGAGTTAGCTCAAGGGGCAGAAAAGCATGGGAATGAAGGACACAGGGAAAGAGGTAACTACAGGGAAGAAGTGGGAAGAGAGCTGTTACATTGTGGGGATTGCAGTCAATGTCATGAAACAAAATATGTACAAACTACTGTATGGAAAATTAATTTCCTCTGTAAACTTTCACCAAAATAACAGTTAAAAAAAAGAAAAGAAATAAATGCAGGCTTATCCCAATGACTTAAATACAGACCTTTAAGAAGTGAGGCAGTTTCATTCTTGCATTAAAATTAAGTTTATGGATTCAAGAAATACAAATTTTACTTCTGTAGGCATGAGTTCTTTCATAATTAAAGATAAAATACAATGTGTATTTCCTAACATAGAAATTGCTTTACACATATTCTTTACTTTAATGATCACAAATTTCACAAAATGTAAAACTTTAAATAGAAAAAAAATAGAATATAAAAAAATAGAACTTTAAATAGAAAAAAACAATTCTTGGAATCTAGGGCTAGGTGGTCTTACTTTCTAGTTTGATGGCATTGTAGTAGTTCAGCATATATTGGATGATTTCAATCCTTTTTGTTGAGATTTGCTATATATGGTTTAGGGTATGTTCTATCCTAGAGAAAATTTTATGTGGAGTTGCAAAGAATGTGTGTTTTGCTGTTGTTAGGTAGAATTTCCTATAAATACCAGGTAAGTCATGTTGGTTGATGGCATTGTTTAAGTCTTCTATATCCTAGCTGATTTATATAAAGTTTTATTCTATTGGCTGCTGAATATGATGTATTGAAGTTTCCAACTATTATTGTTGATTAGTCTATCTTTTCAATTTTGTCAGTTTTTCCTTCACATTATTGGGCCTCTATTATTAGCTAATTTGGGCAGGTTATCAGGAGGGACCAGTCCTCGGAAAAGGATACCATGCTTGGTAAAATTGAGGGTTAGTAAAAAAGAGGACCATCAATGGGATGGATTGACACAGGGGCTGTAACAATGGACTCAAACATACTAGCTATTGTGAGGAACACACAGTGTTTCGTTCTGTTGTGTGTAGAGTGACTGTGGGTCAGAACCAACTCGATGGCACTTAATAGCAACGACAATTGTTAGGTATGTGTATACTTATAATTGATAAATCTTCCTGATGAGTCAACTCTTTTATCATTATGAAATATACTTCTGTCTTTATAAATTTTGAGTCTTTGTTTCATAAACATCTTGGTCATTTTCGCTGCCATTTAGTAAGCATTGTACAGAGATTTCATAAATGAATAAATGTGGTGATATAATTTTTGGAGGGAGCTCTGGTGGTGTAGTGCCTAGGGCATTTGACTGCTAACCAGAAGTCTGGAGGTTTAAAACCACCAGAGACTCCTCGGAAGGAATATTGGACAATCTACTGCTGTAGAGATATCCCCTCGGAAACCCAGGGAGGGGTTGCTATGAGTCGGGATTTACTCAATGGCAGTGAGGTTTTTTTTTTTGGCTTGGTGATATAACTGATCAATAAATATTTATTTAATACTTAAGATTTATTTTACACACTAGAACATTATCTAGTATTCAATATGATACTTCTTGCTGATATTTTATGCTTCATTTACAGTATATGCATTTCTATATTTAGTTGTTTACTAAGATTATCTGCTCTTAGCAAGGAATGCTGTTGTTATTTGGTTTGGGGCTTACTTATTTATTTTTTTTTAATTATTGTTGTTAAATCAGCAATGATGTGGCAGAATCTGTGACTTGTTTAATCAATCAATCTCTAATCTCTCAGGAATCTTTGTTTTATTCAGGTAACTAGGTACCCTAATAAAAGGCTATACTTACTAGCCTCTCATATAGATACATGTCGCTACATGACAAAATTCTGGCTAATGCAATGTCCACAGAAGTTGAAGAGTTGAATTTCAGCTTAAGCTCCTTAAAATAGTGTCTATAGCCTCAATGTCTCCCCTTTTTTCCTGCTCTTGCCAGTAATGTAGATGGGAGAGCTGAAACACAATTAATTATCTTTTGCTTGAGAATAGAAAAAAAAAATTAGGACAGGTAAAGAACACGGAGCATAAGGGAACTTGGTCTATAGTGGCTGAGAGTAAGACACAGCTCTCAATTTTCTGTTCAGGCCTCCATTGTAAGCACTGAAATGCCATTTCTAAGGGATACAGATGATGACTACTCTGTTGCTGATGCTGATTAAGTTCTTGACCAAGTCTACCACAACTGATGCACAATAAAGTGAAATAAATGATAGCCCAGCTCTCCCAGGTCTGAAATCATCCACATGAGTGATCATTCATATCTCTCACAAACACCCACTCTATTGCCAATGAGTGAAGATCAGATTTCAACATATCTACAGAACACTCATCTTTTGTATCATATAAAGGCTGTGTACTTTGAGTGCAGAAGAGAGTGATTAAAAATGGTGGTCCTATACAGGATTGACAGAGGAGGTCACCTTTTCTAAGGCATTATTCATGAAATGCAAATTTCTAAAAGAAAATATTAACTTTAAAAAAAAAAAAAGAAAATCCTAGAAATGCTGACCTTCAGTCTTTGTTGAGCACCAATTTTTCCTGAATATTTGCTATTGCCAATGCACCACATTTCAACAGTGATTCCTATGACCTTAAAACAGCCTTTACTGTCCTGGAACTGCTGGCTACTCAGCAGATACTGCGCCTGCCCTCATCTCTAGATGCTCCAGTGATGCCACTTCTGCACATTCAGCCAGCTTCTGCTGACTTTCTCTCTTTCTTTCTCTCTCTCTCTTTCTTTTTTTTTTTTCCTTGTCTGGCTGAAAGCAAGATCAAGTTAATTTTCCCCATAAAGGTCTCAAAAATGACTAATTCTTTAAACCTATTTGAACCCATCCTTAACTGCTAATTGAACTCTGTGCAAAGAGGCCAGAGGCGTGCAGTGGGGCAAAGCCTCTTCACGACAGCATGCAGAAGCAGCCCTTTACTGCAGTCACTGCCAGCATATATATATATCTATATATATATATAGATATAGCATTTCGCTATTTCAAAGCCCAGTTGTTTGGGGCATTTGAGCTATCCATCCTCCATTATCTCCCTAATTGCCCTCTCAACCTGATCCCCCCAAAAGAGGGGGTATCTCTGAATAAAAGTTAATGATTACTTTTGCAGACATAAAACTTAATTAGTTCTAATGGAGGCAGGGGAGTGCTGTTGACATTTCTTACTTCCAATTCTTGCATGGCAATAAGGCATAAGAACTGATTTATCAAAAAGAGTGTACCCATCAAGCATGAGCGAGACAGAGAGAGAAAGTTCACGTTGCACAAAATGAGCTGCTAATTTCTTTTCCATTTCACTGACAATGTGCTCTATGAGTTCAGAGCAGCTGGGATGAGAACAATGGATGTTCTCAACCTGTGCTCCATTTAACTTCTGCAACTCTACAAGGTCAAACAGAAAGAAGGAGACGAAAAGAAAAATGTCTCTCTCTCTCTCTCTCTCTCTCTGTCAGTGTGTCTCTCAAACACATATAGTGGGGTAAAACTCAGGGACTGAGGGATTATCTAAAGGTAGAGTTGATTTATTTACAGAAATTCCTATCACTAGCAGAAGTTTTGTCAAAGATTCTGCTGTCATTTCTACCATCAAATTCACATGATTAAATGAGATTGTGGTGGTTCATAGCTATGAGCATGTGTGTTGGGGTATCGGCAGGTATGCTAAAGCACTTTCATAAGAAGAGGTAGGTGGTATGTCAGTTGGGTTGCCTATATCCTCATAGATGAAGATAAACCTCAAATTATTACTGTATATTGACATGGAATTTTAAAATAGAAATATTTTTTGCAATTAACAATGTGAAGCAATGAGTCTTAAAAATGTGTTTATTGCTTAACTATTGGACTATATCACTCCTTCTAACATTTAGCATGTTAGAGTTAAGATTAGAAGATAAAATTCATTTGATGTCTAGACTTTAAAAATAATATTATTGTTAATGATTTTTAATTTGTTTTGGTTCAAGAAGCTAAATGCATTTCATGAGAATAAATTTCAATAATTAATTTTCAGTAATATGTTCTGGTTTATTCAGTGGAAAGTAAAAAATAAAGGGGAAAATCTGATTTAACAGAGTACTAAGGTCTATTCTCCACCTTTTAGTTTTTTACTACTCTGTTAATATATTTGTTGTAAGATAAATATTTTAAAAAGTGGAACATCTTTAGGCCCTTACCTATTTCTCTAAAATAACATTCTGCTCTTATTCTTTACGGAAGATCTGGTTGCATAGTGCCTAAAGCATCTGACTGCTAATCAGAAGGCTGGTGGTTCAAACCCACCAGCCACTCCTTGGAAAGAAGATTGGGTGGTCTACTTCCATAGTGACACTGCCTTGGAAAACCAAGGAGGGGTCACTATGAGTTGGATCTGACACAATGGCAGTGAGTTTGTTTTTTGGGGGGTTTTGTTATTCCTTATAAGGAGCTCTGATACTGGTTAAGGCATTTGGCTGCCAATCAAAAAGTCAGAAATTCAAACCCATTAGCTGCTCAAACTCACCAGCTGCTCAAACCCGCCAGCTACTCTGTGGAAGAAATATGAGACAGTCTTCTTTCATAAAGATTTAAATCCTTGGAAACCCAATGGGGATAAGTATGATTTGCAATCAACTTGATGACATTGAGTTAGTTTCTTTTCTTTTTCTTCCTTATATAATTCTATGTTCTAGGCCCACTTGAGCAATTTACATGCAGTCCACTGTCTTTTTCTTCTAAGACTGACTTTTCCTACTTTGTAATCCCACTTAACTGATTCCTGTGTTTCAAGATCTTGATCTAATTTTTGCCACATTCACTTTCCCTGGCCCATTTGAAGGTACAGTCTGACTTCCTGTAATGCTCTCCACTTTATGTGTGTACACTTCTATTCAGAGCCTGTACACATGCACAACACATGGGTTTACATAATTCTCTCTGACTTGGGGGAAAGGTGGTACAGGAACTATGTATGATTTATCATTGCACCACCAGGATTTATGATAGTTCCTGACTTGCAACACAGTTTTAAAAAATATTTACTAAATGGATGTATGTGAACCCTGCATGTAATTTTCTTTCCCATGCTAATCACTTGCTTGTTTCAAAATTTGCTTTTTAAAAGGCGTATTTGTTCATTTAAAGGAAACATTTGTCTTAATTTTAAATTAGTATTCCATACATTTCTGTACCATAATCAGGGTACAGAATGATACCTCATGATACAGAATTTTATAATGATTACCCATTATAAAATTATGTTACCAAATTCACTAAAGTGACTTGTGCTTGGGTCCATTTACATAGATGTGCAATTACTTAACTATTACACTCCATGCAAATGGATCCACAAAAAAACCACTTTGTAAGAAAATTGTATATTAAAAAAATTCAAACCAAACACACTGCCATGAAGTCAGTTCTGACTCATAGTGAGCCCCGCTGGGTTTCCAAGGCTGTAAGTCTTTACAGAATCAGACTGCCTCATCTTTTTCACATGGAGGGGCTGGTGTTTTGAACCACCAACCTTTTGGTTAACACCCAAATGCCTTTAAAAATAACTAAATATTTTCAAATCAACTCCTTGAATTGTTTTAGATAAAGCACATAGATTTCTAATTGTATAGGAAAGCATTATATCATAATATTTCCTTCCAGTTATTAAACCAAGAAATCTCTGATCCATTTTTGATAAATATCAACATATCTGTAGCATTTCAAGACAATAAGAAAAAGATTTGGGCTTATTTTACACTCCCAGAGATTAATGCCAGATTCATTGTTAGAGAAGTCACCTTACTATGCTCAAAAATGAAGACAAATTGAGGGTAGAGAGAATTTCCAATTCTGAAGGCAAAGGTCAAAAACGTTTGCAGCCACTGCTCCCTAGTCATGTTCCCTCCTTCTGGACCTTTTCTCTATGGCAAGATTCCTTTGCAGCACCAATAACAATTGTGTATCTTTCTTAGCAAGTCCCAGAAACCCAGAGTTTTATAAAGATGGTAAGTGAAATTACCTATTGGAAATGAATGGAATTGCTGTCTTAACTCAAATTCTAGAAGAAACTGTGGGCAAGAAAGGTACCTCACCTACCACCTACAGACCTCTCCCTGGCACACACTGTCAACATACTCTGCGATCGATACTGTCTGAGGTTACTCAGCTCCTCAATTTCTGGAATTCTCCATTGCAGTTATCAACATTATGATAAATGGAGAAAAGATTGAAGTTGTCAGAGAGGCGGGGCAAGATGGCGGACTAGGCAGAAGGATTGCACAGACCCTCTTCAACAAAGAAAAGGGAAACCAATTAACACAGACACAGAAGATAATCTT
>NW_006921748.1:3248721-3267491 GCF_000298275.1 Orycteropus afer afer
TTTACTAAGGGTGTTAAATCATGTCCCCTCAAAAAATTGGCACTATGACAAGGATTGAAAGCCAGTTCCTGTGAAATCAATTCTGACTCCTACTGACCCCAGAATGGAGCTGTGCACCATAAGCCTTTCAGTGGTTGAGTTTTCAGAGGTAGAATGCCAGGCCTTTCTTCCAAGACAACTCTGAGTGGACTCAATTTGCCGACTTTAGGTTAACAGCCTAGAACATTAACCATGGGCTCCATCCACATATAGGGGCAGATTAGTTACATGGTGGGTAATTCCATGAACCTCAAGAAGAAAGTAGGAGATCATAACATGGAAGGAAGAAACATTAAAATCATATTCATTATTAAACAAATTAATTGGAGGTCAATACCTCTCGACACCCTCTAAAAGCTATGCATTGTATCATAGAATCATGCCTCAGAAAAAAAGGAGGTCCGATCATGTTTTTACTGGCTATTTTTGTCCATGATTGGAGGAAGATAAATTTAAGGCCTTACAAAGGCAGATTACTCTTGCTATTGGAGAAGCAAACTCCTTTGCTCCCAAAGAAATTCTCAAGCAGAGAGGAAAAAAGCAGTGGTAAACCCTTGACCTTCTGAGATTGTCTACTCTGCTACAGAGTAATGAAAACATGAGGTTGACATCAGTAACATCTACTATACTACACATCCCACATTTATACTCAGGAAGAAATAGCAAAAAAAACAATCTCATTAAATGTCCAGTTAATACAAAACGGTAAAATATAAACCAGGAATACACATCCTTAGGGAATGGAAAGTAACACAATAATTAAAATGGTGATCAAGTTAATTTAAAAATGTTTCCAGAGAGAGCTGGGATTTGACCAACTTTTAAGGTGTTAACATGAATTAACTGACTACTTGGTTTAGTAGCAGAGATGGAGTGAACATCAATATATTGACTTAGTATGCTTTTCTACAATGTTTAGGACATAGAGGGAGAATGCATTCATTCTTCATAAATGTTGCATCCTAGAATATGAAAACTAACTGTGGTAGTTAAATAGTGTGTCAACTTGGCAGGATCTAGTTTTGAGTGGCTGGGCAGCTGGATGTAGTTATTCCCCATGATGAGACTGGTAATCAACTCCATAGGGGAATGTGTTGTAAGCAATTGAGTAGCTGTGCTAGGGATGCTGTCTGCTTCCAGTATATAAGGAGAAGCTTTGGCAATGGTCTGGACCTTTTGGCACATCGGGATCCTGCATTTGGCCGAGTCTTCATCTCCCTGCCTTGCTATGAAGTCTGACAATCTTGGGACTATTTCTGTACTTGAACTTGTAGCCTGTAGTGTTGCTTGGTAATTTTGGAACTGTGCCATTTCACTTGTCAAACTTGAGTTAGATAGTCAGATAGCCAGCAGCTATCTGAGTTAAGAGAACCCTCTATTTCAGTGGGCCAGGAACAAGACGCAGAGCTGAAGCCCAAGGTCAAGGGGTCTTCACTAAGCCCTAGAGCCTGGCACTTTGAACTCAGACTTCTTGCTCCCTAAACTGTAAGAGAATAAATCCCTGTTTGATAGAGCTATCCATTTGTGGAATCTTCTGTTAGAGCAGCACTAGAGAACCAAAATACCAACCAACAACTTAACCTAAATGAGCAAGACCATAAAAGTCCAAGAACTTAAAAGAACCAGAAAAATCAGTCTAAATTTTAAGCACCTCTGAAAACTCAATGTTTTTGCAACAATTATTGCTGTATTTTGCAACATTTTGAATGGTTCATTCAGATATTACATAAAGGCTTTCCAAAATCAAAAGCTGAGAGCATCAGCATTGAAGCTAAAGACGATTAAAAAATGCATTAACTGTAGGTTCTAACCAGATTTCTTAAGGATTCAGGGCTAGTTTGTCTTTGGGAAGGTTGCTTCCTTCACTAAAATATGAGATAGGGCTCTGTATGTGGTACTTTTCTCTTTATAATATTCATACTTCTGTCCCCCACCCTTCTTTTTATTAGAGTAGAATAGTCTGTCAAAACTGTTTTTCCTTTTTTAGTTTTAAATATGCATGATGATAAGAAAATATTAAAACATTTTCAATTTAAGCACTCAGTTATGAAATACTTGTATAATTGCCTGAATCTTAATTTGCCCTGTTGTACATCAATCCAGCGAGTGTTGCCAGGTTTAGATTTAAGGCACTGGAGGTAAGAGACTCAATTTTACAGGAAGCAGCTTCTTCCAGCACCTCAGATAGGGATTTTTAATAAAGACTAGCAATGTTTCAATTATATTATTATGCAAAACATTAGAATATGAATAATATTTACAAAAAAAATTGTCCTATACTGATCTAGTCTAATCTTTACCATTCATTCATTTAAATAGCATTAATTGAGACTTATTAAAAGTTAAACTCTAGGCACTAATATAGAATTTTAATTTTTATCCCATCACAAAAATAAATAAGCAATATATGAATAGATGAGGAGCTCTGGTGTCGTAGTGCCTAAGGCATGTGACTGCTAACCAGAAGGCTGGTAGTTCAAACCCATCAGCCACTCCTTGGAAGGAAGGTTGGGCAATCTATTTCTGTAGTGATACTGCCTTGGAAACCCAAGGAGGGGTCACTATGAGTCAGATCTGACTTGACAGCAGTGAGTTTGGTTTGGTTATATGAACAGATAATTATAGTACATAGAGTACATAAAATGATAGTAATATGCAAAGTTTATTTTGGGAAGTAGAGGTTTCTAATCCATATTGGCAGTTTGGCTATGGGAAATGACTGGACATTCCAAAGTGTTGAAATGTCAAAGCAACAGGTCAGAGTTGCCATTTTTTCAGATAATGTTGGCAATTGTTATGATGATAAATTTAAGGGTGCAAGTCTGTAATAGAGAGAGATATGTTGTTGTTGTTGTGTGCTGTCGAGTCGGACCCGAAGCATAGTGACTCCTCCTTGGGTTTCCAGGGCAGTATCACTATGGAAGTAGATTGCTCCATCTTTCTTCCGAGGAGTGGTTGGTGTATAAGAGAGAGATATAGCATAGACCAAACCTGTGAAAGGGCTAATAGGAAAGAGGCCCAGGGGATGAGTGAAGTGAATTATACAAAGTAGTTAAGAAGGAAAATTGGCTAGACAACTAGTTGTGGCAAGAGCAGAGGCTTGGTTAGGGACATGAGTGAAATGAGGAAAAAAGATTAAAGACAATCATGAATTTTAAGTTGTTAGTATATGTGACAAGGATGAACGGTGATGGGTACAACTGAGGTGGTCAATGAACTAATGAATACAACTAAGATTAAAAAAGGCATTGTAAAACATTGTCTTCAAGAGGCACAATTTGGCATTAGCTTCATATATGGACATCCACAAAACTGTTTTGTAGATTTTTCAGTGCATATTAAGTACATTTTTTGGCACTAGGGGATAAGATTATTGAATCTATTGTTTCGTGGATTCATCATTAATTAGTTTCCCTTCTTCTTCCCTCTCTTCCAATCCATGAATAAATCCAGTTGATCACAACTCAAAATATGTATCCCAAATCAATCCACTTTTCACCATCTGCAGTGTCACATCCAAACACAGGTCAAAATCATGTCACATCTGAACAACTGCAAGAAGTTTCCTTCCAAGTCTTCCTGTGTCTGCTCTCTCCCCACTAATTCATCCTCCATGTTGTTTGTTGTTATTATGTGCCATTGAGTCGGACCTGATTCAAAGTGACTCCTCCTTGGGTTTCCAAGGAAGTATCACTATGGAGGTAGATTGCTCAATCTTCCTTCCAAGGAGTGGCTGGTGAATTTGAACTGCCAGCCTTCTGGTTAGCAGTCAAGTGCCTTAGGCACTATGCTACCAGAGCTCCCGTTCATCCTCCATATGCTAATGTAAATTGAATAATGCCACCTCTCTGTTTTAAACTCTTGAATGTTCTTCCTGGAGTATTTCCAATAAAACTTAACATCCTTTCCCTGATTCACAGGATAATGCATGATCTGGCCACAGCCCTCATCTCCAAACTCACCTTGCTCCATTTTCCTTCTCACATATAATAAAGGAGGATGCAGAAGAGATTTCAAAATCTTGTATACAACTCCTATATAAAAGCTGTTTGAAGCTTTTATTTATTCTAGAAGCAAACTGTCTAGAATTTGACTTTTAATAAACCTCAATTAATGTATTGAAATGAATGAATGGTGAAGAGTAGACTAGATTGTTACAGGATAGTTCTCTTTTTCTTCTAATTATTATTTCTATCCTAATGCTTTGCACACTAATATAATCGAAGCATTCCTAGTCTTCATAAAAACATTCCTGTGTGGGGTGCAGGAAAAGGCTACTTCAAAGTCCTATACACAAATGAAGAAAACTGTTAGAAGTACAGCCGAATGCTCCTTGAAAGTGAGAATAGCCAGACTTCATCTCACCTACTTCGGTCATGTTGTCAGAAGGGACCGTTCCCTGGAGAAGGATATCGTGCTTGGTAAAGTGGAGGGTCAGCAAAAAAGGGGGAGACCCTCAACAAGATGGATTGATACAGTAGCTGTAACAATGGGCTCAGGCAAAGCAAAGATTGTGAGGCTGACACAGGACCATGCAGTGTTTCATTCTGTTGTACATGGGGTTGCTGTGACTCAGAGCTGACTAAGTGGCACCTAATAACAACAACAATATATACATCTCTATGTCTTTTTATTACAGTAACCATTGTATTAACTTAGAATAGTAGCCAGAAATTAAAAACTATCCAATGCCCATTGATGAATAGAAAAACAAAATGTGGTATATTTACACAATGGAGTATTAGTCAGCCATAAAAAGAAGTAAAATACCGAGCAATACTTTTGCATGGAAAAATCTTGAAAATATTATCCTAAATGAAAGAATCCACTCACACAAAAGGAATATTATATGATTCTTTGTCTGTGAAATGCCCAGAACAGATTATTCTTTAGAGTTATAAATAGATTAGTAGTTACCAGGGCCTGAGGGAAGGATAGAGAATATGCTAATGGGTAAGAAGATTATGTTGGTGGTGAGTACAATTTTCTACAATTATATAGTGGTGATGGTTGCACAACTTTATAAATATATTAAACACCACAGAATTTTACGTTTTATAACAGGGAATTTCATGGTGTCTGCATTATATATCAATAAAGAAATATAATACAAATGTTCTTAACTTGGGGTTAGAGATGATGAAACTTTCACTAGAGTGATACCAATAAATAAAACCAAGCTTACTGTCATTGTGTCATAACTATGCTACTGGGTTTCCAAGGCTGCAGATCTTTACAGAAGCAGATGGCCCCACCTTTCTTCTGTGGGGTGGCTGGTGCATTCAAACTACAGACCTTTTGGTTTTCAGCCAAATGCCTTAACCACTGTACCACCGGAGATCGTTTGGTAGTAAATAAACCAAAACCAAACCCACTGCCATAGAGTCAGTTCTGACTCAATGTGACCCCCATTGGTTTTCTGAGGCTGTAAATCTCTATGGAAGTAGATTGCCCAGTCTTGTTTCCAAGGAGTGGCTGGTCAGTTTGAACCACCCACCTTCTGGTTAGCAGTCAGATGCTTTAGGCACTGTGGTATCAGATTTCCATGCAATAAGTAAAGAGGGGTGCTAATAATTATATAAAACATTTAAATGAGTTATAACAACTTGGTGGCAACTTGAACATAGAGTAAGGGAATGGAACCAACCAGGCATACTTGCCTTACTGGAATAAAGCAAGTTTGAAAATAAATCCAATTGTGAGGACAAGATTAATTCAGTTTTCAATATGTGGAGATTTACACAAACATGGGTTTTTCTAAGTGGACATGCATTTAGGCAATTAAACATATAGGAAAAAAGTTCAAGCTACTGGAAACACAGAAATTTGAGTCATCAACTTAGAGGACGGAGTTGGAGTCATAGAGTAATGCAGAAAGAACAGAAAATCAAGAGCTGGATTTTTTCCAAGAATATCCTTCACTTAAGAGATAGTCTTACACAGGGATCTCAGAAAAGAGAAAATGAAAGAGATGGCAAAAAGGGCTTCCAGACAGAGAATAAGAAAGGAGAGTTGCTCAGGGAATGTTGGCCAATACTGAGGATCCGTTAGAGGCTGGGGAAGAGAAAGCAAAATGAAACAAACTGATAGACCATTACTTATATACTTACTGGTGGGTGAGAGTATGCCAAAATGATATCCAGAGGAGGTGATAGAAATTTTAAACTGATTTGAGAATCAAGTTGTCAAAGAAATGAGGACATTTTACATAAGGGAGGCACTATTTATGGAGGTGGGGAAACTCTGGGTAAAATAAGAGTAAATGAAAAGTAGTGAAAATATGAAAATAACAAGTGTAGGACATCAGGCAAACGGCCCTGGTGATGCAATGCCTAAGGCAGTTGACTGCTAACCATAAGGTTGTCAATTCAAACCCACCAGCCTGCTCCGCAGAAGATGAGGTATTCCACTTTCATAAAGATTTGCTGCTTAGGAAACCCAATGGGAGTCACTATGAGTAGGAATTGACTTGATGGCAATTTTTTTTTTTTTTTTTTCTCCTGGTACATTAGGCTAGGAAAAGGATTGGCAGGGCATGGCAGGAAAGAGAGAGGAAGAAAAGTGACATGACTATATCCATTTTTAAAGACTGAGTTTGAGGAAGATGGTTTCCAGACTGCATTTCAGACCATCTAAAGACTAGAGCTTGGAGAGATTACTAAAGGTAGGGCAAGGACATGGATACAACAAATCCAAACAGGGAACAGCCATGGGTGGAATAGTATGCAATACTCACCACAAGAACAAAGTCAAGATCTCATGTGAAGAGGCAGAGATCATGTAATTTTCTCTTTTCATAAACATCACATATGACTTTCTATGTATTAGCAGTGCATGGATAACATGGAAAGCATTTTGTGGCTTTCTTCCCCATGAATGCTCTACTTTTCATCTTTTTCTTACTTCCCCTCTTTCTTCCACCCACAGGAAAAGGCAACTTGTCAAAAAGTGAAAATGATTTTATATTTACAGGGCAAAGGAACTTTTAAATGACCTTAGAGGTTTACATGAGGTAGTCACAACTTTGGATGATCGGTAAGGTTGGGGTTGACAGATACCCCTTGATGGACTGGAAATCAATTTGATCAGATGTTTTTATGGATTATAGTGGCCTTGGCTAATTACAAAAGATTGTCTTCCTAGATCCCACAGTTTTCAGAGCTGACTTTGGGCAGATGTGCACAGGATTAAGCTACAGCCTTGACAGTTTTCCCTAATTATCTGTCGCAAGGGCGACTCTTGGATCATCTCAACACTTCTGTCAAAAATAGAATAAACTTTCAATCCTTAGGCCACATGTCTTTTCTTCACAGTCATTTCTCTTTAGGTGATGAGATTGATCACATATTTCTTCATTTACATGGGTTTGGAAGTAAGAGAGACTTGCAAATATGAAGAAATTGCTATAAAGTTTTAAAAATCTACATTACCTAGATAAGGTGATCATTGACATGACAGAAAATCAAAATGAATGCTGTGTAGATATAATCATTCAGACCCAACTAGAAGACATGAGTTTATATATTTTTTTAAATTATTTTTAAAGGAGGATATAATATGATGTATTATTTAAAGAAAAAGAAAAGAAACAAGTTTGTTTTATGTGTCTTCATCAAGAACATTCGTTATCAGGCCTGAAAATGGGAAGGTCTTACCAAAATGCAGAATCCCTATTAGGAGATTAAATTGTGGTACCTTTGAGATTATTCAAAAAATGCCTTGAAGAAGGTTTTGAACATTGGATAGTTGAAATAAATGTACTGTTTTGTTCATGGTGATGATCTCAAAGGAAAAAACATTACTTTGGGATGTAAATTACTATATATCTGTCCATTTAAGATGATGTTTCAAATAAATTTCACTAAGATTCAGATAGGCTGAATATGAGGAACTAGTGTTCCTGAGGCAAGAGTTAATTTGCACATGGCAAGGCCTGAAAAGATGCAGTTTTGCGTGGAAGCAATAAGGTAGAAAATAGAGAGAACAGAGTGGTGGAAGAGGACATACAAAAATCCTATCCTTATTTCAGCTGCATAAATCAAGTCTGAGATTTCAGAGAGCAAGGTTTGAGACTGGAATTGAAGAAGTTATATCCACAAAGATGAATGAGATGTGAATCCAAACATTGTTGCTAAAGCCCATATGTGACAATATATGCCACTGAATTGGAAGAAAAGAAAGCCCTTTTCCCTGTGCTATATAGAAACCAGGATAGCACTGGCAACAAGATGGTTTTGGGAAGTCTATGTAGGTTACTGGGAAAAACTAATGAGTAAAGTTAAGAATGAAGGAGACAATGGTAATGCTTGACCTAAAAACACCATTGGTAATAGCTGACTCTTTTTATATATGTGGTTTTCTAAGTAAACTTCACAGCATGATGAAGCAATTATGTGGAAGGTTAAAAACATATGCTATCATTCTTTCCACATATATATTGTATATGATATACATCTTTATATTCTTATTTTGGGTATTAAGGATTCATTATTTGGGAGAAAAGAAAAATACCATGATGTGGTAGTTAAGGTTATATGTCAGCTTGGCCTTGTTTTGAATGATTGGACAGCTTGATATAGGGTAGAATCAACTGTGAGCAGCTGGTCAGCTGAATTAGCGGTGTGGTCTGTTTCCAGTATATAAGAAGATGTTTTGAGAAAGGTCCTGAGCCTTTTTTCTCACACTTGGACCCTGCATGTAGCCGAGTCGTCATTCAGCAGTCTGCCATATTTTCTGCCGATTTTGGAACTGTTTCTGAACTTGAACTAGTGACCTGACATTTTTTTTGATAATCTTGGGACTGTGCCATTTTATTTGTTGACCTTTGGTTTGTCAGCCTCAGCAGCCAACAGCTTCCTGAGTTAAGAGAAGCCTCCAGATTCAGAGTGCTGGGAACAAGAGACTGAGCTGAAGCCCAAGGTCAAGTGACCATCATCCAGCCCCTAGAGCTGGCACTTTTAGCTAGGACATCTAGCCTCCTAAACTGTAAGAGAATAAATTCCTGTTTGATTTAGCCATCCGCCTGTGGTAGTTTTGATTAGAGTGGCACTAGAGAACCAAAAGAGATATTGTGATTCTTTTTGTACGTACAAGCTTAGAAAGTCTGGAGAATATTAGGTTACATTGGAAAAATGCTGGTCAAGACATTTATTTTGAAAAATGGCTTAATTTTTACTTTATCTGAAGAAAAATAAACAGTATCAGTTCTGATGTGCTTACTCATTGAAGACAGGAAACTTACCCACATGATCTTTCAAGCTCTTCTCTAATTTTAAAGTTTTATCATTTTTGTTCAGATTATTATTTCTAGAATTAGAAAGAGAGTCCATCTGAGGCCAGCTATGATAGAAAACAAAACAAAAATATTTAAAAGATTAAGTGTCATTAGATAGCCTTATCAAAAGGGATAGTGGTTTCATTGAGCCATTTTGGACTATTCCTTCTGATGCTAGACCATAAAAATAGATGACGTGTAGAAGAAACTACAGCCAGTGGTCCATAAAATGGCTGTAATCCCATCAAACACCAAGAACAATTATGTCCAAATTCATAATACCAGACCTATCAAGTTATAATTTGTATATATCTATTTTAGAGACTGCATCATTTAACCTCACTCACAAAGGTGTTAGGAAGATTAACTAACTAGATAATTTCAGAAAGTGCTTAGACAATAAAAGGTAAAGGGATAAATGCCAAAGATTATTGCTTTAGACCCTCTGCCAATGCTAAAAGACCAAAGTTAATGTTTTGTTTCGTTTTCCACTATCTAGGTAGCTTAAGTTCATTAGTTCTATGAATGGGGGCAATAGGAGGTGAGAAATTTCTCTCCTGGAGAAAGAGAAGTTAGATTCACATCCCAAGGGGAATCAAAGTCATTGAATTTATCAGAGCATTTCTCTACTTACAAAGTGTTAGGAGATAATTTTCCCTGGTGTCTTGTGTTTCTTCATGTCTTCTGAGCACAAAAATGATTGCTTTGTTTTGGTAACTTTTACAAGTATTTTTATATTGAGAACAATTAGAAGTTAGAGATTGTGTTTCTCTCCAGAGTCAAGGACAGTTTTGCTACTGCTATTCAGTAATCAAAGTAGATTTTCCCTCCAGATCAAAGGCACACATGCTTACTGGACATTATAAAAGAGTTGAATTATCTATGGCCAGATTTCTTCTCCTGTAATAAGAACTCACTGCATACGCACGTATCACCTGCCTTTCTTTGTGTCTCACTGTGGGGACTGGGGCTTGGAGAACTGGTTTAAGAAAATACTGATACTGGCTACTGCCATTGCTCCAAATAACAATGTCTTTTGTCTCTGGCCCAGCAGCTTCATGGCTTCTGACAGCATCCATGAAACTGTGTCAGACTAAATTGTTAGCTTGATATTAGAGTGAAATCTCAGACTCTTAACAGTATTTGACACACACACAAAAAAAAATGTCTGAGAAAGTTGCTAACAGTCTCATATGTGATGATCTTCTGCAGAAATAAAATTTTCTCCCTTACTACTCAAGGATATATATTCACTGATGCACTATATACATGTTACGATTTCCAGATTCCACATCCAATAAGAATTCCATTGTGTATTTCTGAGAGAGAATAAGACAGGTATGTGAAGGGAGAGAACTTCTGAGAAACATGGAATAATTTTTGGTCTAGTATTTTTTGAATATGTCACTAACCGAAAGTGTGGCATTTCAAAGCCACCCCAAAGACATTCAGAAGAAAAGTCTGATAATCTACTTCCAAACTACTATGGCCATTGAAAACTTTGTGGAATTTCTGCTCTGAAACAATGGTGTCACCTAGAGTTAGAATTGACTATGTGGCAACCATTGTTTTCATTTGTTTGTTTAGGGTTACTATCCACAAATAAACCTCTAAGTGGACCTGAAGAAGGTCAAGCTACCTGGTTAATTACTACAAACACTACACACCTGTGGTAGATAAGACCCATCAGCACTGAAAGTATAGTCAGCATTTAATGACCAAAAAGTGTGTGTTTGTGTGTGTATGTGTATTGTGTGTGTGTGTTCATTTAAAATAATAGCCTCTGTTAAAAAGTCCCTGAAAGGATTTGAGATTTATTTTCCATGTTGTCCTTAGACCCCTGTGGAGAAGTAATCTTAAGTCAGGGAAAGTAATTTTAGAAGTTGAGCAAAACAACATGTAGCCATGAAGCATTACTCCATTTTATGTGGAGGATTAGCTCATCAAGTCCTGACTCAGTCATGCTTTCCTCATTCCATTCCATTCATTTTCCTTCTCAACCCTGAACACTTATCCACTGAATGATTGCCACCCTGACCTGTTTCTGTTTCACCCTAAGGCTGATGGACTGTGCTTCCCAAAGCTCATTCTCTGACTCCTGATTTATAGCTCTGACAGCACTTCACTGAGTGAGGGTTTGTGGCAGTTTATGTCATTACACAAATTATACAAATTGCCATTAACTGATGTAATGTACTATAAAAGACTGAGAGCATGAAGAAAAATTATTTGAATTTTCCTTCTATATATTTGCAACCCTTTGTCACTTTGTTTCTTGATTCAATTAATAGAAATACAGAACATTAGAAGCAATAGCATTTTGTCTCCCACATTCAGCTTATTCTCCCTTACTTTTATTATTTACTTTGTTTTCTTGTTTATATACCTGTTCTTTACTAAGGATTAAAAAAAAAAAGAAAAAAAGAAGAAGAAGAAGAAAAGAAAAGCTAATAAAAAATACCTGAAATATGAAATCTGCCACTGTATTTAAAGTTAGAGAAGAGAGGATTAAAAGTTGAATGCCATATATATATATATATATATATATATATATATATATATGAAGAAAAAGAAAAAAAGAACATTTTATTCCAAGTGATTGGGTATTGAGTGAAAAAGGATCAAGGTATTAAGGAAATCAGGCTGTGTGAGACCTTATCTGATGGATGCTGCAAGTAAAACTGAAATTCAAAATCAGATTTCTTTTTATTTCCATTTCTCCTGCTCCCTTCTTATGCTAGTTCTGACGGTTGACTTCCAAGACTGATAAGTGAATTTGGATTCTGGTCTACCTCTTTCATGTTTATTGATAACAGTAATGATTTCAAGAAGCAATCCAATTACAATATCTCAAAATTGCACAGGATCACCTTATGTAAATAATTGTTTCTTTGTTGCTAGGGAGCCTAATGTTGAAATAGTTGTGAAAGAAGAAGCCATAATCAGCCAATCAAACAAGCCTCACAGGTATCTACACTATATTATAGAAGTCAAGGAGGTTTAAGAGAATGTTGGAAATGGGAAGAAAGGGAACAAAGGGACTTTTGAAGATAAAATAGAATACAGAAGGGGAACAGAATGTAATGATTGCACTATTTATGTTCTCTTTCTCACCTGATTCAACTAATCTTCTAACACATCCTTCAATTTTGTTATTGATAGTTGTTGCTGAACAAACTCCAACTCATGACAAACATGCAAAAACTTTTGTACATAGAAGAACAAAAACTTGCTCATATAATCACGTCTGTCCTACCTGTCTTCAAAGTTCAATTTCCTCTTTTTAGAATCCAAGAGGTTTCACAATCTAAAACCAAAACCAAAACCAATGTCACTGCCAGCTAGTCAATTCAAGTCATAGTGACCCCTCCTTAGGTTTCTGAGGCAGTATCTCTACAGAAGTAGATTGCCCAGTCTTCCAAGGAGTGGCTAGTGGGTTTGAACCACAGTTAGAAGTCAAATGCCTTAGGCACTATGTCACCTGAGCTCCCAAAATCAGCTATAAAAAAAAACCAAACTCTCTGCCACCGAGTGGATTCCAAATCAGAGCTACCCCTTTAAAGTTTCCAAGGTAATAAATCTTTACCGAAGTAGATTGCCCAGTCTTCCTGCCATGGAGTGGCTGGTGGGTTTGAATTACCAAACTTCTGGTTACCAGTCAAATACCTTAGGTACTATAAGACCTAGTGAGGCCAATATTTTATAGAGAACACATTTACATGCATTTACTTTGAAACTCTCTTGTGTGATTTTCTTAAGGGACCAGAAGTGTCTTCAAGGACATATTACTTTCTGAGATGTTAGTCTTCCTGAAAGCCTAGAATTCTTTCTAAGATCCCTATGGATAAATGGTTCTCTCAGCAATGAAATGCATAGGGAGGCTGATTATATAAAGATTACATAAAGGCTTAGAAAATCCAGGTCAAAATGAAGCTGAGTCAGGCAAGGTGATGTTTTCATGGAATTGATAGACTTTACTGGTGTTTACTACCATAATTCCTTTATATCCTAAATGGGCTTCTAGAACTGAATTGCCTCATGTGCCATGTTTTCTAAGGGAAATAGTCTTGAACAGAAATTTGGAACTCTGAACCCTCTCTTGGTTAATAGAGTTTGGATAAAGTCATGAAGCTCAATCCTGCTCTCCCAGCTTTCCACACTTCTGCCCCATTGTCCAATCGAAGGGTAGGAATGGATGTTAGGACAAGAGGAGTCAGTGGGCATATACCTGCCACAGGTATAGAATAAGAAAACATAGACATTCATTAAGAGAGACATATGAATCTCACTGGGTTTTTTTTTTTTTTTTCCTTTGCTCCTGGGTGTGTGTGCTTCCTCTCCTTTGGTTTAGTGCCTACGGCATTTGACTGCTAACCAGAAGACTGACAGTTCAAACGCATCAGCCACTCCTCCTTCTGTAGCGATAGTGCCTCGGAAACCTAAGGAGGGGTCACTATGAGTCAGATCCAACTCAACAGTAGTGGGTTTTAGAAATTCTTACCTTTGGCACTACTGATATTTTAGACCTGATAATCCTTGTTGTGGGGTACTGTCCCCCCAACACTGTAGAGTTTTTGTCAGCATTCCTGTCCTTCACATACTGATTGCCAGTAGAATCATACACCCTGTTGTGACAACTAAAAATGTCAACAGACATTAGTAAATGTCATTTAGCAGGTAAAACACCTTTGATGAGAACCAGTATGCTAAAGTGACCCAAGATATAACACATGCTTAATAATACATCCAGGGAGATTTTAAAAATTCTGAATGGTCTTGGCCAAATCATTTTCTATTTCTGAGTTATTCTTTCTTCTTTTGTAAAATATGTCCTCTAAAATCTTTTTCAGCTCTTAGATCTGATGAGTTGAAGGACTCTATTCCATGAAGGAGCCTTGCACATTTTCTGGTTGCATTCAGAAAGCTCAGTGGAATATTTATGTTTTGTAAGCTGCTTGGTATAGACAAACATTGTACTCTGGAGCTATTTCTTTTGTGGTGTAACATAGACTGGGTAGAAGGAAATAGTAAGTTACCGTTGTATGTATGGCTATTTGGGCACATAATGGACTATGACAATAATGACTGCTTTAACACAGGAACATAAAACGTGATCAGAATATTAGAAATTATTCAGCAAGGAAGAAATGAATATACAAAATAAGTCACCAAATATGTCTATGAGCAAGGGAAGGAGATCTCTCCCACATTCTACCCAATGCCTTGTATATTGAAAGCCATCAATAAAGTAAGAGAGTGCATTGTCACTTTTGGTATTTAAATAACTTTCAATTGTTATTTATATTGTATTATTAAGCATCTTCCAAAGCTGTAAAAAAAATTAATTATAAAAATCAGTTGATTATTCTTTTGGTTTAATGAGTTATGAACAAGACCATGTTATTAAGTTCAGAAGAATGGATACTCTTCAGGTCCCTAGCATATATCCTAGGCCTGATATACACCATTTATCTTCACATTGTGAAGGACAAAAACTAAAGGGTAAAATATAACATAAAATCTGTAATTAAGAACCTTAAAATCTAATTAGAGGGGCAGAATTGATCCAAGAAGTTCAATAACGAGCGACCTCAAGATACTGTATATTTATGTATTTAAATATTATACTTAAGCATCAAGGGAAAGTTTCAGAAAGAAGGTGTCCCATTAGGGACTAGGCAAGGCTCTTTTAGCCAGCATGCTCTGATTGAAAATAGTCCTAAAAAATATGCTGGAATATCTGAATATTATTTGGCATTATGTTGTTGTTGTTGTTGACAGGTGCCATCGAGTCATCTCTGACTCATAGTGAGCTCATGTACAGCAGAACTAAACATTCCCTGGTCTTGTGCCAATCCCATGATCCTTGCTATACCAGAGCCCATCGTTGGAGCCACTGTGTCAATCCATCTTGTTGAGGGCCTTCCCCTTTATCATTGTCCCTCCATTTTGCCAAGCATGATATCCTTCTCCAGGGAACGGTCCCTTCTAACAACATGACCAAAGTAAGTGAGACAAAGTTTGGCCATTCTTGCTTCCAAGGAACATTCTGGCTGAACTTCTTCCAGGATGGATTTGTTAGTTCTTTTAGCAGTTCATGGTACTTTCAGCATTCTTAGCCAACACCACAACTCAAAAGCATCAATTCTTCTTTGGTCTTCTTTTTTCATTGTCCTGCTCTCACATGCATATGAAGCAATTGAAAATACCATGCCTTATGGCAAGAATACCTTAGTCTTCAATGAAACATTTTTGCTCTTCAGCACTTGAAAGAGGTCCTTTGCAGCAGATTTGCCCAATGCTGTATGACGTCTGATATCTTGACTGCTGCTTCCATTGATGTTGATTGTAGAACCAAGTAATATGAAGTCTTTGACAACTTCAATCCTTTCTCCATTTATCATGATGCTGCTTATTGGTCTGTTGTGAGGGTTTTTTTTTTTTTTTCTTTATATTGAGGTGTAATCCATACTGCAGACTGTAGTCTTCAATCTTCATCACTAAGTGTTTCAAGTCATCCGAACTTTCAGTGAGCAAAGTGGTATCATCTGCATAATGTAGGTTGTTAATAAGTCTTCCACCAATCCTGATGACACATTCTTCTTCATATAGTCCAGTTTTTCAGATAATTTGTTCAGCATAACGTTTGAATAAGTATGTGAAAGGATACAACCCTGACACACTCCCTTCTTGATGTTAAACCATGCAGTATCACCTTGTTCTGTTCAAATGACAGCTTCCTGGTCTATGTAAAAGTTCCTCATGAGCACAATTAAGTGTTCTGGAATTCCCATTCTTCTCAATGTTATCCATAATTAGTTATGATCCACACAATCGAATGCTTTTGCATAATCAATAAAGCACAAGTAAACATCTTTCTGGTATTCTTTCTTTGAACCAAGATCCTTCTGACATCAGCAATAATACCCCTCATTCCACATTCTCTTCTGAATCCAGCTTGCATTTCTGGAAGTTCTCTGTCAGTATACTGCTGTAACCATTTTTGAATTATCTTCAGTAAGATTTTACTTGTGTACAATATTAATGATATTGTTCAATAATTTCCACATTCTATGGGATCACCTTTTTTAAAAATGGGTACAAATATGGATCTTTTCCTGTCAGTTGGCCAGATAGTTGTCTTCCAAATCTCCTGCCATAGCCAAGTGAGTGCCTCTAGTGCAGCACTCTTTGTTGAAACATCTCCGTGGGTATCCCGTCAATTCCTGGACCCTTGTTTTTTACCACTTCCCTCAGTGCAGCTTTGAATTCTTCCTTCAATACCACTGGTTCTTGATCACATACTACCTTCTGAAATGAATGAACATCAACCAATTCTTTTTAGTACAGTAACTCTGTGTATTCTTTCCATTTTCTTTTGATGTTCGCTGCATCATTCCATATTTTGCCCATAGAATCTTTCAATATTGCAACTCGAGGCTTAAATTTTCTCTTCAGTTCTTTCAGTTTTGTGAAATGACGAGCGTGTTCTTCCCTTCTGGCTTTCCAATTCTATGTCTTTGCACATTTCGTCATAGGAATTTACTTTGTCTTCTCAAGCTGCTCTTTGAAATCTTCTGTTTAGCTCTTTTTTCTTGTCATCTCTTCTCTTTTCTTTAGCTACTCACCTTTCAAGGGCAAATTTCAAAGCCTCTTCTGACATCTATTTTGGTCTTTTCTTCCTTTCCTGTCTTTTTAATTACCTTCCACTTTCTTCATGGATGATGTTCTTGATGTAACCCCACAATTCCTCTGGTTTTTGATCATTAGTGTTCAGTGCATCAAATCTGTTGTTCAAACGGTCTCTAATTTCAGGAGGGATATAATCAAGGTCATATTTTGGCTCTTGTGGACTTGTTTTAATTGTCTTCAACTTTAAGTTGAACTTCAAATGAGCAGTTGAAGGTCTGTTCCACAATCAGCTCCTGGCCTTGTTTTGGCTGGAGATATTGAGCTTTTCCATCATTTCCTGCCATAGATGTAGTCAATCTGATTCCTCTGTACTCAATCTGGTGAAGTCCATGTGTATAGCTGCCATTTATGTTATTGAAAGGCAGTATTTGCAATGAATTAGTTGTTGGTCTTGCAAAATTATATCATATGATCTCCAGCATTATTTCTATCACCAAGTCCAAATTTTCCAACTACTCGTTATTCTTCTTTGTTTCCAACTTTTGCATCCCAGAGACCCATGATAATCAGCACATCTTGATTGCATGTTTGGTCAATTTCAGAATACAGAAGTTGGTAAAAATCTTCAATTTCCTCAAGTTTGGTTTTGGTTATTGGTGCATAAATTTGAAAAATAATAGTGTTAACTGGCTTTCTTTGTAGGTGTATGGATATTACTCTATCACTGACAGCATTGTACTTCAGGAGAGATCTTGAAATATTCTTTGTGATGATGAATGCCATGCCATTCTCTTCAATTTATCATTTCTGGCATAGTAGATCATATAGTTGTCTTATTCAAAATGGCCAAAACTGGTCCATTTCATCTCACTAATGTCTAGGATATCAATCTTCATGTGTTACATTGCATTTTTGACAACTTCCAATTTTCCTAGATTCATACTTTGTACATTCCATGTTCCGATTATCAATGGATGTTTGCAGCTGTTTCTTCTCATATTGAATTATGCCACTTCAGCAAATGGAGGCCCTAAAATCTCTACTTTAGCCATATCATTAAGGACAGCTCTTTTCCAGTTATATTTTGAGTGCCTTCCAACCTGAGGAGCTCATCTTCCAGCACTATATCAGACAATATTTCAATGCTATTCATAAAATTTCCAGTAATACATTAGACAGTGTTTCACTACTATTCATAAGGTTTTCAATGGCCAGTTCTTTAAGAACTGGATGGTCTCTTCCTTCTTCTGAGTCTTCCTCAGTCTGGATGCTCCACCAGAACTGACCCACCATGGGTACCCCTGCTGGCACAGCCTCCAGCCTCACAGCAACACTCAAGCCACCAGAGGACAACAACCTGACAGACAAGTTCATCTCTCTTAGCTGTTCCAACGGCTCTGCTCACTTCCTGGGCTTCCCCCACCTGTTCCTGCCATCCCTGTCTGCCGCTGCTCCCTGCTGCTTTGAGGGCATTATATTTTATCATAAATTCAGGTGGAATGAAAAAAAAAAATATATATATATATTACTGAAACTCGCTGCCGTCAAGTCGATCCCAACTCATAGCGACCCCCACCCTTGGGTTTCCAAGGCAGCATCTCTACGGAAGTAGATAGCCCAATCTCTCTTCTGAAAGGGGCTGGTGGATTTGAACCACCAGCCTTCTGGTTAGCAGTCAAATGCTTTAGGCACTACACCACCCAGCCACACTCCTCAGAAGGAAGATTGGGCAATCTACTTCTGTAGAGATGCTGCCTCAGAAACCCAAGGAGGAATCGCTATGAGTCATATTCCACTTGAGGGCAGTGAGTTCCATATATATATA
>NW_006921748.1:3267672-3271196 GCF_000298275.1 Orycteropus afer afer
TTTTTTTTTTTTTTGGTATTTTTAGAAAGGAGAGCAGGTGGTGCAGTGGTTAAAGCACTCAGCTGCTAAACAAAATGTTGACAGTTCAAACCCACCAACTACTCTGCTTCTGTGAATATTTACAACCTTGGAAACCATATGAGGTGGTCCTACTCAGACCTATACAGCCCCCATGAGTTGGAATTGACTTGACATCAGTGGGTTTGGTTTGGCTTAGTCCTTTCAGAAAGGAGCCCTGGTCGTGCAGTGATTAAGTGCTGAACTACTAAATGAAACAGCTCTACAGGAGAAAGATCTGATAATGTGTTCCTGTAAAGATTATAGCCTAGAAAACATTATGGAGCATTTCCTCTCTGGCACATGGGATCACTATGAGTTGGCAATCAAATAGAAGTCAAATGGTGACAACTCTTTTAGAATCAGTTAATATTTTCTGCAATTTTCACTTTACATGCCATGAGTTATAGACATTTATTGTGCACTAAGTTGGAATAGTTCTTATTTCTCCTGTACATGCTTTGTTGAACTATACAAGGGACTCTTCATTTCCTCAACGTATGGAGATCTGGCGTGGAAGCAGGCCAGGAAGAGAAAGAACTCACAGATGTAATCACTAGGAGAAAATAGTTTACATGAAATATTTCTTCTCATATCTCTTCATATTTCACATGACAGCTACCAATTTATGGCAAAAGGTGTTTATAGGGAAGACCCATTCTTATCTCATTTCTTCTTTAGTGATATAACAGAGTAACTAACCCTAAAATATACAAGTTGGCTGCTAATTTGTCTCAGAAACTAGGACACAGATTTCATGGATATTCTAATGTTTCTACTTTTTATCCTCTTTCCAAGGAAGGTTTGATTAACAGAATCCACATGACACTTAACTGTGTCAAATACTGTGCCCCTTCTGATGTAAAGTTGTTGTTAGGTGCCATCAAGTTGGCATAGCAACCATTTGTACAACAGAATGAAACACTGCTTGGTCCTGCACCATCCTCACTATCCCTGCTATGTTTGAGCTCCTCATTGCAACCACTGTGTTGATGCATCTTTTTGAGGGTTTTCCCCTTTTCCTCTGACTTTACCAAATATGATATCCTTCTCCAGGGAATGATCCTTTTTGACCACATGACCAAAGTAGATGACAAAAAGTCTGGACATTCTCACTTCTAAGGAGTATTCTGGATGTCCTTATTCCAGGATTGATTTGTTTGTTCTGGCAGTCCATGGTATTTTTACGGAATACTGAAAATACGATGGTGTGAAATAGTCATCACTTGATAAGTTCCTTTTGAAATTACTGAGAATGTCTTTGAATCCTTGTATCTATGGGATAGCTCAGCCAAAGGGGGTGACATCAGCTAATATACCTCCTTAGGTAACTCTAAAGATAAATCATTCTCTCTCATATGACACCAGAACATATTACTCTATGTCTGTTTAAATGGTTTTAATGTCCATGTCATAATCAAATGGACTGTTTGAAAAGTAATGTTGCTTCAGCCAAAGGGATATATTTACATATTAAAGCAATTAGAATGAATTAAAAGGAGTTGCTACATGTACTCTTCCATCTGATTTAATGTGGTGACATAACTTCTATAGATTTTGCTTTGGTGTTTGCTTTAACTGCTTTGATAGTACTAATGGCTTGACCTTGGAAAGATTGGATCATCTCTCTGGGTCTCTACTTCCTCATTTAAAATGAGAGAATTTAATTAAATAATCACTTTGGCTCCCTCCAATCTGAAGTATTATTATATTTTTTAAGTATAAATTTCATCTATTTTTATCAATCTTATTGCACTAATACATAGAATAATTTTACCATTTCTCATGTGATGTGGTGTCTGAAATATTAATTATTTATAGTATTTTTTTATCTGTAACAATTATAACTATTATTCTATAAGAATGTGCCTTACTTTTTCTGTTAAATTTTAAATATTATAAAGGTAAGTTTAATTTAAGGTTTTTTTTTTTTTTTTCCTGTGCCATGATTTATGGGCAGATAAATGGTATTCAGATTATTAAAGCATTTTCCAGGGCATGGGGAAAAGTGACTAATATTTATTTAGCATCTAATATTTATTTGACACTAATATTTTGTCAGATACAACTATAATTTAGGTTATATGTTGCATTTATATAGGAAAGAAAATTGTAGGGAATAATATGTGATAGATCCAGAATTCACTCTCAGCAAATGTGTGACTCTAACAGCCATGCATACTTTCTATTAAGTATGTTATAGAATTTTTTTCAAAAATAACTTTTATTGACCTTACCATTTTGCCTGGATTGCTAGACTTTAGCTAGTTATGTGACTAACTATAAAATGAATATTCCATTGTCTTAGTTCTGTTCAACATACATGCTCACAAAGAGACAAAAACAAGTGCACATACAGAACACTTGTGAAATGCAAAGGTAGAGTTTACCCATAAGAAGTGCGAAGGTAGAACTTACCCTACTGTAAGAGAAAATGGACAAAGAAAACAAGAGTAATTTCATTTATTCTGCCCCTTAGTATTTCTCTATTTTATTTATCTTTTTTTCTGATATTAGGAACTGTCTGAATCACTACAATCTGAGTAATCAATTCTCCAATCCTTACCAAGAGCATGACTTTTATAAGGAGAATTATAGCAGGCTTTAGTATTTTCTATAGTGTTACTGATTTCTGAAATATCTAATAATCAGCTAAATTTATTGACATAAGACTTTCAGAACTGTCCCTGATACTATAATAGATAGTATCCATAGTCACTTCCCCAGAAAAGTTGATATAACTCAATACTCATTGTAATGAATAAGAAAAAGAGAGAGAACCCAAAGATATTAAAAACAAAACAATATTCATTTGATAATAACTAACTTACCCTCTGAACTCCAGAATGCAGAGACATTTGAGAACTCATAAATGGAGGGGCACAGGAGAAAATGTAGAGTTAATTTAGATATAATTCCAATAGAAGAAAGAACAAAAACCAAGACTTTACTGTTTAAACTGTAAGTTTACAATGAAATTGTGAACTTAGACTGCAATCAGTTATAATGTAGGTAAATGTACAGGTATTGCCAAATGACATCATAAAGGCAACTGACATCATGAAGTGGGGGAAAAAAATAGGAGTTCTAGAAATTCCTTATCAGAGAGTTCCAATGCTGCTTCTTCCTCAGGGATGTCTTCTGGGTCTGTATCTTGCTCTCTTGTTTCTACCACTTTGTCCTGCTTCTTCGTGTGGACTGTGATGGTCTGTTTTCTCTGAGGCATCATGACATTGTTGTATTTAGATCTCTGTTAACTGTTTGTGAAGAGCAGCCAAGGGTGATTCAGGCTCTTCTTGGTGGTTTTTTGTCATTGGCCTGTTGGTGGAGAAGGAGATAGTGGCTCTCGCTCAGTAAGTGAAGTTGTAGGAGGTAGGGGTGTAGTTGTGTCTTATGGGGACTGTTGTTGTCTCCCACTCAGACACAAATTATAATTGAATAACCATCAAAAAACTAAAAGCACATGG
>NW_006921748.1:3272201-3274026 GCF_000298275.1 Orycteropus afer afer
TTATCTTCTGTGTCTGTGTTAATTGGTTTCCCTTTTCTTTGTTGAAGAGGGTCTGTGCAGTCTTTCTGCCTAGTCTGCCATCTTGCTGGAACCAGGAGTCTAGGAATTATTTATCCACATCTCTCTTTGGTGGCTTGGTCCTCTCAATGATGAAATCATCTAGATCTTGACACCATAAGTTATTTACCACATCCCTCAAATTGGTCTCATGTTTTATTGATGCTCCCAATATCTTCACCAACAAGTATATCTGACCAGGAAATTTTATATCCCATTGTGACAGGAGCATATTGATTAAATTTTTGAATGCCCTAGCTTACAGTTTACTTACAGCATCACAGGGTTATATGGTATTTCTAATGCAATTTTGGCTTTGCAAATAATCAAGTGGGTAGAAAGGAATACAGTAGAGCTTAGATGTTCCAAAGGTTGGAAGAAAGTTAGTGTTTGGGTATCAGTTTTAAATGGGCTATATCCCATAAACATTGTGCAACTTTGATTCAAACTTTATTCTTTCCTCTTTATCTTCTTTTGATGATGTTGAAATTTCACCTAGAAAGTGCATCGGTCTCAGAATCCAGATCGTCTCATTTCATGCACTAATAAGCCATGCAATCCTAAGTAATTTATCTTTTGGGTTTCAGTTCTTTTATCCATAAATTAAGTAAATTGAAATTCAAGTCCTTTCTCATTTCATCTCTAAGATACTAAAACACTCAATTCTTTCATTCATTCATTTTTGGTTATTATCATTTACAGAATGTGATGGGTTGTTGTTTTGTTTTTTTAACATAAAATAAGTTATGTCCTTGGCCTTTTAAGACAACTTTGAAAAGGGGATATGCATATTACTGAACATGCACAGTTAGGAATGGAGACAAAAAAAAAGAAAATAGGAAGAAAGCAGAATATAAATGGGAAAAAAATACTAGAATAAAAAATATGTCATCTCAAAAATTTTTATTTCAAGTTTCCTACTTATACAGCTCAACTTTAACCGTAAAGATACCCCAAATCACGTCTGGCAAGATGATGATATAGGCAGACAAGCTACACAGACTCTCTGCAACAAAGCAATGAAAACCCAATTGAAACTAATGCAGAAAACAATCTTGGAAGCCTGAACTTTGAAGACAAGGATTTTTCTTTACTATTCTTTTACACTTGCTATTTTCTCTCATTCTTACTTTCCATGATATTGTGGGTTATTGTTATTATTATTATTATTATTTTTCTCATTATCTACCAAGTAGTAGAATGACCTGAATGAAAACAGTAAGGTGACAAACAGAGCTGTGGACTGCTGGCTGTCCTGAGGGCACAGCCATTTTTTAATATTTCCCGGTAACAACCTAAGAATCAGCTCTGCTCACTGAAGGTTGCATAGGTAGGGACTGCATCAGTGCCTGACAACCAGAAAGGAAAACAGTGAAGTATTAGACAAACAGACCTGTGAACTGCCAGTGGCTGTCCTGAGCGCACAGCCATTTTGAACATCAGTGGGCATGACTATTTTCAATATATGAAAGTAGCATTCTTACCTGGATGGGTGACATAGGTGTAGGATTCACATGCTGAGGACAGCACAGGTGGCTGCACGGGAGGATGATGACTGGAAAGGTGAGCTATCCCCCCTATTACTCTTATACTCCACACACTCTCAGTGAACAGAGGTGTGGCCATCCCCTGTTGGACCCACCTTCAGGACCAGCAGGTATTCCATCCCAGTCTGTGCCCTGAAATTGCCTGGGTACCATGCCCTGCCCCCAGTTTTGTTTTTGATTGTTAGTTTTTAAATTATTCTTTTTATCTTCCTCCTTTTTTC
>NW_006921748.1:3274280-3278149 GCF_000298275.1 Orycteropus afer afer
ATTTTCATGGTAATTTTATTTATTTATTTATTTATTTATTTATTTATGGTCTGAGTGGAAGACAGCAACCGTTCCAACACAACACAACCATATCTGTACTTCATGCACCCTCACCCACTGAGTGAGGACCATTAATTGCTTTGGCATCAACTGATCAATGATAGACAATGGCCTATACCAGCTCAAATCACCCTCAACTGGTCCTTATGAACATCTAACAGAGATCTAAACACATACTCCCTTTCTCTTTCAGACATTAGACATAAATACAACACCACCACAATGTCTCAGAGACAAAAAACAATCAGAGTCCACACAAAGAAGCAAGAAAAATTAGTGGAAACAATGGACGAAGGTAGAAACCCAGGAAATATCCCTGAGGAAGAAGCAGCATTGGAACTCCCTGATAAGGAAGTCAAAAGAATTATATTTGAGTACCTTCAACAGATTGAGAGACAGACAGATCAAGGAAAACACTGACAAGATCAAGGAAAACACTGACAAAATTAAGGAAAACATAAACAAAATTCTAAAACAATTAGAGAAAAAATACAAGGACAGTTTGACAAAATAAATGCAAAATTAAAAATGATACAAAAAAATAATAGAAATCCAGAAGATTAATACTAAGATCTCAAAAAAAGATAACACATTGAATGGGCAAAGGAGTACAATTGAGTGAATGGAATACAGAATTAAAGAGATTGAAGGCAAATAACTCAATACTATTTCGTTAAGGGATCAATCAGACAAAAGATCAAAACAAAATGTAGAAAGCCTATGATTCTTGTGGGATACCATCAAGAAGAATAACTTATGTGTACTAGAATTCCAGAACACGAAGGGACAAATGAAACCACAGAGAAAATTGTCGAAGATTTGTTGGAAGAGAATTTCCCTAATATAATGAAAGACAAGATTATATCCTTTCAAGAAGTTCAACAAACCCCAAACAGGATACACACTAAAAGAAAATCACCAAGACATATCTTAGTCAAGCTTACCAAAACCAAAGACAAAGAATCTTGAAAGCAGAACAAGAAAAAACAAAAAGTTACTTATATAGGGCACCCAATGGACTAAACTCTGATTTCTCAGAACAAACCATTCAGGTAAGAAGACAATGGGATGATATATATAAAACCCTGAAAGAAAAAAAAATCTCCAAACAAGAATTATATACACAGCAAAGTTGCCCCTCAAATATGAGGGTGAAATTAGGAGATTTCCAGATAAGCAGATAATAAGGGAATTTGTTAAAACCAGACCAACCTTACAAGAGATGCAAAATGAAGTCTTTCAGACAAAGAACCAACAATAGCAAACAACAGCAGATGATTTACAGACATGCTGACATAACCAAGAAACTAATCTAGTTAAAGAAGTATCCAAAGTAAAATAAGCTTGCAAAACTATAAACAGGGAACAAAAGATATCAATTGGTAAATGAGGACAATCACAAACCAAAAAGAGGGAATAAGCAGTGTAGGTAAAAAACTTCTAAATGGTGAGTGGTCAAGACATTTTCAAGATAGAACACACAGTTTTAAACTTGGAAAGAAAATAATAAATCATAGGATAACCTCAAAGAAAAATAGTGAACCTTCATATCAAAATGAAAAAGAGGACAAGTACAAATATTTAGCAAATACTAAAACAATAGCAACAAAGGAGATGATGACAATTCATAAATAAAATGAGTTCAGCACAGAAAATTATATGAAACAAAGAAATCAGCAACACCATGAAAAAAACACATAACAAAACGGCATAAATAAAATCACACCTTTTGATAATTACAATGAATATCAATGGATGAAATGCACCACTCAATAGATAGAAAGTTACAGACTGGATAAGAAAACAAGATTCATCAATATGCTATCTACAAGAGACTTACCTTAGACAAAAACACAAAAGAGACTAAAAATCAAAGGTTGAATAAAGATACACCAAACAAATGGCAATTTAAAAAAAAAAGGGAAGGAGTGGCAATATTCATTTCAGATAAAATAAACATTAAGACAGAAACCACCATAAGAGACAAAGAAGGACATTATACAATGATTAAAGAATCAACTGAACAAGAGGACATAACCATAATAAATATCTATGCATCCCATGAAAGAGCTCCAAAATTCATAAAGCAGATTTTAAAATAATTGAAAAGACAAATAGAAGACTCCACAGTAATAGTTGTTATGTTATTGTTATGTGACATTGAGTCAGCCCCGACTCATAGTGATCCCTCCTTGGGTTGCTGAGGAAGTATCACTACCGAAGTAGATTCCTTCCGAGGAGTGGCTGGTGAGTTTGAACTGACAGCTTTCTGGTTAGCAGTCAAGTGCCTTAGGCACTATGCTACCACAGTAATAGTAGGAAATTTTAATACACCATTTTCAATAAGAGATAGAACAACTGGGAAGAAACTCAAATAAGATGCAAAAGAACTAAGCAATACAATCAACCAACTTGACCTTACAGACATCTACAGAGAACTTCACCCAACAACAGTAAAATATATTATTTTCCAGCATACAATGAACCCTCTCCAGGATAGATCATATGTTAGGACACAAAGCAAGCCTCAATAAATTAAAAAATATTGAAATACTGAGAAGCATCTTCTCAGATCACAAAACTATAAAATTAAAAGTCAACAATAGGAAGACCAACAGAAAAGAGCAAACACATAGAAACTGAATAACACCCTCCACAAAAAAAGAATGGGCAATAGAAGAAATAATAAATTTTAAAACTCCTTGAATGAAATGAGAATGAAACACGAAATACTAAAATCTATGTTGTTGTTGTTGTTAGGTGTCGTTGAGTCATCTCCAACTCATACCAACTCTGTGCACAACAGAATGAAACACCGCCAAATCCATGCCAGCTCTGTGATCTTTGCTGTACTTTAGCCCATCGCCACAGCCACTGTATCAATCCATTTCATTGAGGACCTTCCCCTCCTTCGTCAACCGTCCACCTTACCAAGCATGATATCCTTCTCCAGGGAACGGTCCCTTCCAATAATATGACCAAATTATGTGAGATGAAGGCTGGCCATTCTAGCTTCCAAGAAGCATTCTGGCTACACTTCCTCCAGGACAGATTTGTTAGTTCTTTTATCCATCCATGGTACTTTCAGCATTCTTCTTCAGCACCACAACTCAAAAGCATCAATTCTTCTTTGGTCATCCTTATTCATTGTCCAACTTTCACATGCATATGAGATGATTGAAGATATCATGGTTTGTGTCAGGTGCACCTTAGTCCACAAGGAGATATCTTTGCTCATTAGGACTTGAAAGAGATCCTTTTTAGCTGACTTGCAGTGCTATACATCATTTGATGTCCTGACTGTTAGTTCCATTGGCCTTGTTGTAGAATGAAGCAATGTGAACTCTTTGACAACTTCAATCTTTTCTCCATTTATCATGATGCTGTTTATAGGTTCAGTTGTGAGGATTTTTGTTTTCTTTATATTGAGTTGTAATCTATACTACAGACTGTATGCTTCAATCTTCATCAGTAAGTGCTTCAAGTCATCCTCACTTTCAGCAAGCAAAGTTGTATCATCAGCACATCACAGGTTGTTAATTATTCTTCCTCCAATCTTGAAGCTACATTCTTCTTCATATAGTCCAGCTTCTCAGATTATTTGCTCAGCATATAGATTGAATAATCATGGGGAAAGGATATAACCTTGACATACTCCCTTCTTGATTTTAAACCATTGCCCCCTTGTTCTGTTGCCTCCTGGTCCATGTATACATTCCTCATGAGTACAATTAAGTGTTCTGGAATTCCCATTCTTCTCAATGTTATCCACAATTTGTTATGATCCACACAATCAAATGCTTTTGATA
>NW_006921748.1:3279279-3279984 GCF_000298275.1 Orycteropus afer afer
ATATATATATCGGCTCTCATGGAATTGTTTTAACTGTCTTTAATTTCAAGTTGAACTTGCATATGAGCGGTTGATGGTCTTTTCCACAATTAGCTCTTGGCCTGGTTTTGGCTGGAGATATTGAGCTTTTCCATCATCTCTTGTCACAGATGTAGTCAATCTGATTCCTGTGTATTCCATCTGGTGAAGTCCACAGGTATAACCACCAATTGTGTTGTTGAAAAAAAGTATTAGTGACAAATATGTCATTGATTTTGCAAAATTCTATCATGCAATCTCCAGCATTATTTATGGCATCAAGGCCAAATTTTCTGACTACTGATGATTCTTCTTTGTTTCCAACTTTTGCATTCCAGTCACCAGTGATAAACAACACATCTTGATTGCACATTCCATCAATTTCCAACTGCAGAAATTGATAAAAAATTTTCTATTTTATTATTTTTGGCATTGTTGGTTGGTGCATAAATTTGAATAATAGCCATATTAACTGGTCTTCCTTGTAGCCATATGGATATTATCCTATCACTGACAGCATTGTACTTTAGGACAGATCTTGAAACATCCTTTGTGATGATGAATGTCAGGCCATTCCTCTTCAATTTGTCATTCACAGAATAGGTTGTCTGATTTAAAATGGCTGAAACCAGTCCATTTCAGCTCACTAATGCCTAGGATATCAATCTTTATGTGTTCCATTTCATT
>NW_006921748.1:3280294-3286160 GCF_000298275.1 Orycteropus afer afer
TGCACTGTATCAGACAATGTTTCCAGACTATTCATAAAGTTGCACAGTAATGTATCAGACAGTGTTTCTCTGCTGTTCCGAAGGTTTTCCCTGGCTAATGCTTTGAGAAGTGGAAGGTCTCTTCCTTCTTCCTAGTCTGTCTCAGTCTGTAAGTTGCACTGAAACCTGTACATCATAACCAACCCTGCAGGCATTTGAAACACTGGTGGCACAGCCTGAAGCCTCACAGCAACATGCAATCCACCACAGTATTAAAAACTGACAGATAAGTTTGTCTCCCTTACCTGTTTAAAACCTCTCCCCCTCCCCTTACCTGGATCCTTGCTGCCATTCACTCTTCCAAAATCTGTGGGACACAGCAAAAGCAGTGATCAGAGGGCAATTTATAGCAATCAATGTGGACGTTAAAAAAAAAGAGAGAGAGCTAAAATCAACAACTTAATGCAACATCTCCAACAATTAGAAGAAGAGCAGCAAAAAAGAAGAGTCTACCATCACCAGAAGAAAATAGTGAAAATTCTAGCAGATATAAATGAAACAGAAAAAAAGAAAACATCAACAGGATTAGAAGATAGTGCTGTGAAAAGATTAATAAAATCAACAAGTCACTGGCAAACTTAACAAAGAAAAAGAAGAAGATGAAAATAACATGGATAAAAAAAAAAAAAGGCTGACATCCTAACACAATCAACAGAAATAAAAAGAAGAATATCAAGATACTGTGAATAACGTTACTCTAACAAATTTTCAAACCTAGAAAAAATGGACAGATTTTTATAAAGACACTACCTACCTAAATTAATACGACTGAGGTAGAAAATTTGAACAGACCTATAACAAAAGAAGAAATTGAACAAGTCGTAAAAAAAAAAATTAACAAAAATAAGTCCTGGCTCAGATGGTTTCACTGGAGAATTCCATCAAACATTCAGAGAAGAACTGACACCAATCCTACTCAAACACTATTCCAAAACATTAAAAAAGATGGGATCTTCCAAAATCTATTTTACAAAGCAAGCATAACCCTGATACCAAACCCAAGCAAAGACACCACTAGAAAGAAAAACTACAGACTAATATCACTCCAGAATATAGATGCAAAAGTCTTCAACAAAGTCTTAGCCAACAGACTCCAGCAACCTATCAAGAGAATAATTCATTTTGACTATGTGGGGTTCATAACAGGTATGCAAGGATGATTCAACATTAGAAAAGCAATAAAAATAATCTGTCACATAAATAAAACAAAGGAAAAGAACAACATGATCACATCAATTAATATAGAAAAGGCATTTGATAAAATCCAACACCCATTCCTGATCAAAACTCTCAGCAAAACAGAAATAGAAGGGACATTCCTCAATATAATAAAGGGCATATGTGCAAAACCTACAGCCAAAATTATTCTCAATGGAGAGAGACTGAAACCATTCCCCTTGCAATCAGGAACCAGACAAGGATACCCTCTATCTCCACTTCTATTCAACGTTGTATTGGAAATCCTAGCCAGGGCAATAAAGCAATAAAGAGAAATCAAAGGCACCCAAGATGGTAAGGAAGAAGTAAAACTATCACTTTTGCAGATATAATTTGATCCTGTACATACAAAATCCAAGAAATTCAGCAAGAAAACTACTGGAACTTATGGAGAGATTTAGCATAGTGGCAGGATACAAGATCAACATACAAAAATCAGTTGGATTCCTCTACACCAGCAAGGAGATCTCTGAAAAAGAAATATGGAAATCAATACCATTTATAATAGCTACCAAAAGGATAAAATGTTTGGGAACAATTCTTACCAGGAACATAAAAGATCTATACAATAAAAATTATAAAACATTACTTCAAGAAAATATAAGAGATCTACATTAATGGAGCAACATACCATGCTCATGAATAGGAAAATAGAACATTGTGAAAATATCAATACTGCCCAAAACAATCTGTAATTCAATGCAATCCCAATTCAGATTCCATCAACATTCTTTAAAGACATGGAAAACCCCATCACTAATTGTATATAGAAAGGAAAGAGACCTCAGATAAGCAAAGCACTACTGAAGAAAAAGTAAGGGGTCCCACACTCTCAGATCTCAAAATCTACTATACAGACACACTTGTCAAAACAGCCTGGTATTAGTACAATGACAGAAACATAGACCAGTGGAACAGAATTGAGGACCCAGAAGTAGATCTATCAACCTATGATCAGTTGATCTTTGTCAAAGGGCCAAAATCCATTCAATGGAGAAGAGAGACTCTCTCACAAATGGTGCTGGCAAAACTGGATATCCATTTGCAGAAAAATTAAACAAGATCTATACCTCACTCCATACACAAGAACTAACTCCAGATGGATCAAGACTTAAATGTGTAACCTAAAACTACAAAGTTTATCAAAGAAGATATAGAGGCAAAATTAGGGGCCCAAATTTATGGTGTAAATAGACTATCAAGCATAATTCAAGTTGTGCAAGCAGCAGAACATAAAATAGATGATTGGGACCCTCTAAAAATTAAATTCTTATGTGCATCAAAAAAACTTCTCCAAAAGAGTAAAAAAAAAAAAAAAAAAAAATTGGCAATGACATATTGGACAAAAGACTTATCTCCAAAATTTATAGAAAACGCCAACACCTCAACATCAAAAAGACAAACAATTCAATTAAAAATTGGATTGGTGGGTGTTCCTTCCTTTCTACCTCCCTGGCCATCTTGATGGTTGCTTTTGGTTGGGGGCCCTCTTGCACCTGCAGCAGGAGGAGAGTAGCCACGAAAAAGAAGAAACATCACTGGAGTCGATCAACTCTAGGCTTCAACTTATGAAAAGTGGAAAATCCGTGCAGACTCTGAAGATGATCAGGCAAGGCAAAGTGAAAATGGTCATCCTCGCCAACAACTGCCCTGCCCTGAGGAACTCTGAAATAGAATACTATGCCATGTTGGCCAAAACTAGTATTCATCACTATAGTGGCAATAATATCAAACTGTCCACAATGTATGGAAAATACTACAGAGTATGCATACTAGCTATCGTTGATCCAGATGATTCTGATATCATTAGAAGCATGCCAGAACTGACTGGTGAAAAATAAATCCTGCATATTTTTCTTTAATAAAACTAACAAGAGCTTGTTCTTAAATAAATAAATAAATAAATAAACAGACAGAAGACACGAATAGACACTTCACCAAAGAAGAAAAGAAGATATTCAGGCAGCCAACAAATACATGAAGAAATGTTTGCTATCAATAGCCCTTAGAGAGATGCATATCAAAACAATCATGAGATATCATCTCACCCCAGCATTAACAGCAAGGTTCAATAAGACAGAAAAATCACAAATGCTGGTGAGAATGTAGAGAGACTGGGACTCTTATAAACTGCTTCTGGGACTGTAAAATTCTATAACCACTGTGGAAATCAGTATGGTGAGTTGGAAATAGAAATGTCATCTGATCCAGCAATCCTATTACTAGGAATATGTCCTAAAGAAGTAAGAGGCAGGACATAAATAGATATATGCACAACCATGTTTATTGCAGCACTAGTCACAAAAGCAAAAAGGTGGAAACAATCTAAGTGCCCATCAACTGAGGAATGGATAAATAAACTGTGCTATATACACACAATGGAATACTATACAAGCTGAAAGAATAATGTAGAATCTGCAAAATAATGCATAACATGGATGAATCTGAGGACATTATGCTGTATTAAATACGTGAATCACAGAGGGAGAAATACTACATTAGTTCACTATTATAAAAAGTCAAGGTAAGGTTTATACATGGAAGGAAACTTTCTTTGTTGGTTACCAGGGATGGGAGGGGAGGAGAGGTAAAATTTCTAGTTAGGTTGAAAAAAACAAAACAAATATTAGTGTTTACCAGGGATAGGATGGAGAGGGAAAGGGGAAGCTTGTTTTTTGGAGGGTATTGAGTTTATGATAACAGATGATGGATTACATTGGAAAAGAATAGCAACAATGATGACACAACATGAAAAATGTCATCAATGTCCCTGAGCTGTAAATGTGGAATTTTTGTGTTGGTGAATGTCTTGTTGTGTATGTTTCACCACAATAAAACTTAAAAAACAAGTCTGCTCATGCATTCAAAAGCTCAGATTTTCAAGTTCTTGACCTCACTTCCACTAAGCTTTTTCTCTATATCATATAATCCATCCAGCCTCATAGACTCACTCTTTATTATCACCAAAACTTCTGATTTATCAAATTCAAGCATTTCACTCTCTAACCAACATCTCTCTTACAGATAATTTACTCTGTTCCTTCACATTCAGTAATTTGACTACGCAATTGGTCCACTTTCTGCTACCCAATCATATATTTATTGCCATCTTTAGCCTATCAGATTTGTGGACCAGCATTATAACCATACACTTGCAAACACCTTTCACCATCCTGGACCCTGCCCTATGAACCCATTTTGAAAGTCCCATTCCTAGTTAAGTCTAATTGACAGCTCATGCTATACGTAAACCTGAGAAGCTGATCATGGTTGGAGAAGATCACACAAGTCTTTCAACAGATTTCACTTTAAATTTATCAACATGTCAAGATAATCTAACTACATCTTCCTAGTAAGTGTTCTTCCCACTGCAGAAAACTGTTTTGCACATTCTCCTTTTCCCTCAACTCTCCACAGCCCATTCTTCAGTATGTCACTCACTACTGATGACTTTATCTCACTTTCCATTAGGAAAATAGACAAAGAGAAAAATAACCTCATTTATCCATCAAGTAGTCCATCACCTTACATACATCTCTGCCTAGATTACTTTACCTTCCCTTTCATTATAATGAAATAAATATTCCTGCCTCTGTCTAAAGCCGATTCCTCCAGATAGGCTGTTGTTGATCTTCATCACCTTCCTCTTACTTGATTCTAAATGTTGACACTGTATTTCTCCCCTCACCAATCTTTCTCACATCATCAGTCCCTCTTTTAATACAAATGTTTTCCTTAGCCATAAAAATATGCCTTAATATTATGTTTTGTACAGTCCTTCTTTGACCTCATTCTCTTTTCATCCTCTACTTCATTTTTATGTTTCCCTTAAGAGTGCAAATAATAACATGCTTTCTTGCAACTAAGGGTCTTCATTTTCTCACCTCCAATTCTCTTCTCAACTCACTGTCATCTGATATAAGTATCCACTACTCTACAAATAGTTCTTAGCAAGGTCACAAGTGATCCTAATTGTGACATATTCAAATGGTGATCTCCTGTCCTCATCAAAAAGACCTTGTAGCAATATTTAAAACAGTTGACTATTATCCCTTTTTTAAAACAGAATTTTCCATGAGCTTTTTAGAAACTGTACCCTTATATTTTTCCTATGTCAAAAAAAAAAAAAAAAAAACCTTATCTCAAGTCAGCTTCAACTCATAGCTACCCCTACTTGAATTTCTGAGACAACATCTCTACAAAAGTACATTGCCCAGTCTTCCTTCTGAGTAGTTGCTGATGGGTTTAAACTGCCAGCCTCTGGTTTGCAGTTAAATGCCTTAGGCACTACGTCAACAGAGCTCCCTTTCCTATGTCAGAAGCCATTATTTCCCACTCTCTTTTGATGTCTGCTCTTTTGCTTAACATCTAAATCTTAGAGTATCCTAGGCTTAGTTTTTTGTCTTCATCTGTATCCACACTCTAACCTTAGGTGAAGTCATCAAATAGCAAAAAGTCTGTGGTTTGAATTCCGCAGACACTCTGTTGTTGTTGTTGTTGTTAAGTGCCATCGAGTCGTTTCTGACTCATAGCGACCCCATGCACAGCAGAACGAAACACTGCCCAATCCCGCGCCAGCCCCACAATCCCTGCTATACTTGAGCCCATC
>NW_006921748.1:3288570-3310193 GCF_000298275.1 Orycteropus afer afer
AAAAAAAAAACTTATAGCCTTGTAAACCCTATAGGCAGTTCTACCCTGTCCAATAGGGTCACCACGAGTCAGAATTGGCTCAAAGGCTATGGGTTATATGTGTGTATAAGCAAATAATATTTAAGGACATATATCACCTCTATGTATATATTAACCTCCATGTATATACATATATATGGTGTATTTGCATTATAGAAGAAGCACTAATAAATGGGCCAAATGAAAATAAATATTAAGGAAAATGCTTTTTGTTTCCACCAAAATTTAAGAAAAATGTAAAAAAGAAGAAGAATATTTAATGGCTAAAAAAATTCATTCTTTTTCAAACAGAGAGGCAAAACAATCTTAAATCTTAAATTTTAAGCAAACCAATCTGATGGGATAGCAATGGTATGAAACTTGAAGGGTGTAGGGGACTGAGAAGACTGGAGATGTAGTTGTTGCTAATGACAAATGTAAAACTTTGCCTTTGATTATTGTAAAATATGAAATTATGCCTTATGAGTAATTGGGCATGAAAAAATCTCATTTGTAGCTTTGTAGATATTTAAATTGCATTTATAATATGAATATAATTGTGTTTATTTGCTCACTATTCACTTATGAGTTATAAAAACTGTAGTTCATAGACTACTAAAGAGGAGACCCAGGGGGAACTGATGGGAAACCCTGACTACCTTTGAGCTAGAATTGCACTACTATAATAGCATTATTAGAGAGAATAAAATGTGTTAATAAACAATAATGAATGCTTCACAACTAAGCTTGTTGTGAAACAAAGCCCATTCTACAGGAGAAAAGAAGGAACAATGAAGACAGAAGAAAGGGGTGTACAATGAAGAAAGAGCAAATGCTGTGTACATTCACAATATGACTTATTCTTTCTGGTCATTTAAAATTGTTACTTAATCCCAAGATTGTAATCAACAACTTTAAAGGATTTCTAATGTAAGGACACATAAAATGCTGGCTTTTCTGCAGTTGGCAAATAATTATACCCTCAACACACACACACACACACACACACACACACAGAGAAAAGCTTTTAACAAAAGAGCAACTTAGCATATAGACAATCTCCCAGTGACCTGACACTTAGCTGAAAATAGGTAGGAGAAAGCACTGATGCCAATGAAACCTTCCTCAAACCGAAAATGTCCACTCTATTAACTCTATTCTTTGTCAAACATAGAAATGAAAGGTGGAGGGAGGAAAAGCCGAGAAGACAGTGAGGTATGAGAAACAAAGAACAGTGTGTCTCTTTATCCAGGGCTTTGCCACAGCCTCCCTCATTTCCTGGGTATTGTTATCCAAGAAACCAAGTAGAGTGGTGCGCAGGCAAACACAAGATTATCTCAGACAATGCCTAGTAGTGCACTGGAGTTAATCTATGTGCAATGGATCAATAGCATGATCCTTAAGATAGCAAAGTGGCCAAATCAAATGGGCTTTCTGTTTGCTTTGTTATTTAGGCTTTGAAGCTCTATTTTTAAAATATCACTTTGTCTTGCTTCTTAAAGGTGTTCATGCAAGTAAAAGACCACACATTTTACTCTGGGCTAAATACCTCTGGGTCTAATAAAGGCAAGTCAGTGCTAATTTGTACCCTGGATCTTTTAGACACAAAGGCACAGTTTGAGATCGACTGAGTTGTACAGTACTGTTAAGTATCAAACAGGAACTGATTTTTTCTTCCCCCTTTGGAGATAATGTGTTTGGACTTTGAAAATATTTCTATTTTAACTTCTAGACTAATAGACCTCTCATTAGGGCACTACCAATAAATAAATTAAATAATCATATCTATATCTTGTTAGTTGTCCTCTGCTTGATTCTGATTCATGGCAACCCCATGTGTTACCGAGTAGAACTGCTCCACGGGACTTTCTTGTCTATAATATTAATGGAAGCAGATTGTCAGGAGTTTTCTTCCACTGGGTGAGTTCATACTTCCAAACTTTTGGACAGCAGTTGAGCACAAACTGTGCCATTTAGGGACCTAAAAATCATCTAGACCAAGCAAATTTAATTTAGACTCTTTCCTAATCAGCACCAAGAGAACCCAATTGGAGTAAACAGAGAGACTTGCTTTATTTGGTCCTCAGCATCTCTGATTTTAGAACTCCTGTTGTTCTCTAGTTCCTTTGTGGCCTTATCAAAGTATATAAAAGGAAATTATGATCTGTAATCATCTGTTTATGTTCCTAGGATTCAAAATGTAAGCACTTAGAATCTTAAGAAAAATCATGAAATTTTGCATTATTCACAAACACCTCCCCTAAACCCTCCTTAAGAGATAACAACTAGTTCCCTTAGGGAGACACAGATGTATGGCATAAGTAACCACACTTTGTCTGTGCCAAGAAATTTGGAAGACAGCTACCTGGCCAACTGACTGCAAGAGATTGATACTCATGCCCATTCCAATGAAAGGTGATCCAACAGAGTGTAGAAATTATCTAACAATATCATTATCATTAATATTATATGCAGGTAGAATCTGGCTGAAGTTAATTTAAAAATGGTTGCAGCAGTATATTGGCAAGATCTTCCAGAAATGTAGGCTGGATTCAGAAAAAGATATGAAACAAAGGATATCACTGCTGATGTCAGATGGATCTTAGCTGAAAGCAATGAATATCAGAAAGATTTCTACTTGTTTCTTATTTACTATGCAAAGATTTCAGTGGTGTAAATTATAAAAAAAATATAGATAACATTGGGAAGAATGGGAATTCCAGAACTTAATTCTTCTCATAAGGAATCCATACATAGATCAAGAGGCTGTTGTTTGAACAGAACAAAGGGAAACTGCATGGTTTAAAATCAGAAAGGTTGTAAGTCAGGGTTGTGTCCTTTCACCATATTTACTCAATCTGTATGCTGAGCAAATAATCTGAGACATTGGACTTTATGAAGAAGGTGGCATCAGGATTGGACAAAGAACTGTTAATAATCTGCTATATAGAGATGACACAACCTTGTTTGCTGAAAGTGAAGACGACTTAAAACACATACTGATAAAGATCAAAGACTAAAGTCTTCAGTATAGATAATACCTCAATATAAAGAAATGAAAATCCTCACAACTTGATGAATAAGTAACATCTTGATAAATGGAGAGCAGGTTGAAGTTGTCAGGGATTTCATTTTACTTGGACCCACAATCAACACCCATGGAAACAGCAGTCAGGAAGTCTGATGTTGTATTGCATTGGGAAAATCTATTGCAGAAGATATCTTTAAAGTGTTTGGAAGTAAAGATGTCACTTTGAAGACTAAGGTGGGCCTGACACAGGCCAAGGTATTTTCAATCACTTCAAAGATGGACAGTGAAAAAGGAAGAACAAAGAAGAGTTGATGCCTTTGAATTGTGGTGTTGGCAAAGAATACTGAAAATACCATGGACTGCCAAAAGAACTAACAAATCTGTCCTGACATAAGTGCAGCTGGAATGCTCCTTGGAAGCGGTAATGGCCAGACTTCATCTCTCCTGCTTTGGTCATGTTGTCAGAAGGGATCATAGCCTGAAGAAGGATGATCATTCTTGGTGAAGTAGAGAGTCAGCAAAGAAGAGAAAGACCCTCAACAAGATGAATTGACACAGTGGTTGCACTGATGGCTCAAGCATAGCAAAGATTGTGAAGATGGTGCAGCACCGGGTGGTGTTTCATTCTGTTATACATAGGGTTGCTATGAGTTAAAGCTGACACAATGGCATTTAACAACAAAAAATAGTTGCTTAGAGGGTGGTAACTATGTCTATATAGCTGTTAATTCCCCACAACATGTACAACTACAATTATAAGTTTTAAGTGCCTAATAAATGTTCATCATAAGACTTATCTAGATACAAGACCATAAAGTCTGGAACTAGCATTCTGACAATTAGGAAATATATGGCTACAATACACATTAAATATCAACTATTGAAAAGATTCAATGACTATTGCTGGGAAGTAAATAAAGAAAAAAAAAAGGAATCAAAAGAAATTTCAATGCTTGAGGCTGATGGAGAATTAGGAAGAAACTTATAATTGAAATTTTAAGTATTTTATTTAGGAGATCTTGATTTTGAGATCATTAATACATGTGATTATACCATTTGTCTGTCAGTTTGTCATACTGTGGGGGCTTGCATGTTGCAGTGAAGCTGGAGGTTATGCCACCAGTATTTGAAATACCAGCAGGGTCACCCATGGTGGACAGGTTTTAGTGGAGCTTCCAGACTAAGACAGACTTGGAAGAAGGAAGGGGCCATCTAGTTCTCAAAGAATTGACCAGTGAAAAACTTATGAATAAGAGTGAAACACTGTCTGACATGTTCTTGTTGTTTTTAGGTGCCAGTGAGTTGGCTCCTACTCACAGGGACACTGTATGTACAACAGGACAAAAATCTGCCCGGTCCTGTGCCAACTTCACAATCCATAATATACCCAAGCCCATCACCGCAGCCACTGTGTCAATCCATCTTGTTGAGGGCCTTCCCCTTTTTCATTCATCCTCCACCTTATCAAGAATGACATCCTTCTCCAGAGAATAGTCCCTTCTGACAATGTGACTAAAGTAGTTGAGACAAAGTCTGGCCATTCTCTCTTCCAAGGAGCATTCTGGCTGCACTTCTTCCAGGACAGATTTGTTAATTCTTTTAGCAGTTCATGGTACCCTCAGCATTCTTTGTCAACACTACAACTCAAAAACACCCACTCTTCTTCAGTCTTCCTTATTCATTGTCCAGCTCTCACATGCATATGAGGCAATTAAGAATACTCTGGCTTGGGTCAGGCGCATCTTAGTCTTCAAGGAGACATCTTTGCTCTTCAGCACTTGAAAGAGATCTTTTGCAACAGATTTGCCCAATGCAATACATCTTTTGATGTCTTAACTGCTGCTACCATTGGCGTCGATTGTAGAACCAAGCAATATGAAGTCTTTGACAACTTCAATCTTTTCTCCATCTATCATGATGCTGCTTATTGGTCCAGTTGTGAGTATTTTTGTTTTCTTTATATTGAGGTGTAACCCATACTGCAGATTGCAGTCTTTAATTTTCATCAGTAAATGCTCCAAGTCATCCTCACTTTCTACAAAGTTGTGTCATCTGCATATTTCAGGTTGTTCATGAGCCTTCCTCTAATCCTCATGCCATGTTCTTCTTCATCCATTCCAGCAGCTCAGATTATTTGCTCAGTATACAGATTGAATAAGTATTCAGAAAGGATATAGCCCTGATGCACTCCCTTCCTGATTTTAAAATGCATTATTGTGCCTCTCGTGGAAAGAGATTTGGGATCACCTTTCTTTGGAATGGGTACAAATATGGATCTCTCCAGGCAGTTGGCCAAGTAGTTGTCTTCCAAATCTCTCAGCATAGCTGAGTGAGTGCCTCCAGTGGGGCATAAATTTGTTGAAACTTCTCAACAAACAAAGGTATTCCATTTTTCTGTTCAAACGACAGCCTCCTGATCAATGTACAGGTTCCTCATGAGTACAAATATGTGTTCTGGAATTTCCATTTTTCTCAACGTTTTCCACAATTTGTTGGGATCCATACATTCGAATACCGTTGCATCGTCAGTAAAACACAAGTGAACATCTTTCTGATATTTTTTGCTTTCAGCCAAAATCCACCTGACAATAGCTGTGATATCCCTTGCACCACATGCCATTTGGATTCAGCTTGTGTTTCTGGAAGTTCTCTGTCTATATACTGCTGCAACCATTTTTGAATTATCTTCAGTAAGATTTTACTTGCATGTGACATTAATGATATTATTCGATAATTTCCACATTCTGTGGGATCACCTTTCTTTGGAATGGGTACAAATATGGATCTATTCCAGTCATTAACCAGGTAGTTTTCTTCCAAATCTCTTGGCATGGCCAAGTGAGTGCCTCCAGTGCAGCATCAGTTTGTTGAAACTTCTCAATGGGTATTCCCTCAATTCCCAGAGCCCTGTTTTTCACCAGTTCCTTCAGTGCAGCTTCGACTTCTTCCTTCAGTACCCACAGTTCTTAATCATATGACACCTCCTGAAATGGATGCTCATCTATCAATCATTTTTGGTATACTTACTCTGTGTATTCCTTCCATCTTCTTTTGATACCTCCTGTATCATTCAACATATTCCCCATGGAATATTTCAATATTGCAATTCAAGGCTTAAATTTTTCCCTCAATTCTTTCAGCTTGAGAAATGCCAGGTGTGTTCTTCCTTTCTGGTTTTCCAACTCCAGATCTTTGCACATTTCATTATAATAATTGACTTTGTCTTCTCGAGATGCTCTTTGAAATCTTCTGTTCAGCTCTTTTATCCTGTCAATTCTTCCATCTGCTTTAGCTACACTCTGTTCAAGGGAAGTTTCAGTCTCTTCTGACATTCATGTTGGTATTTTCTTCCTTCCTTGTCTTTTTAATAACCTCTTGCTTTCTTCATGGATGATATTTTTTGATGCCATCCCACAATTCCTCTGGTTGTCAGTCATTAGTGTGCGATACATTGAATCTATTCTTTAGATGGTCTCTAAATTCAGGAAGGATGTAATCAAGGTCATATTTTGGCTCTCATGGATTTCTTTTAATTGTCTTCAGCTTCAACTTGAACTTGCATATGAGCAGTTGATTGTTTCACAGTCAGCTCCTAACCTTGTTTTGGCAGAAGATATTGAGCTACTACATTGCTTCTTGCCACAGATGTAGTCAATCTGATTCCTGTGTACTCCACCTAGCAAAGTCTACATGTATAGCCTCCATTCGTGTTGTTGAAATATTTGCAATGAATAAGTCATTGCTTTTGCAAAATTCTATCATGTAATCTCCAGTAACATTTCTATCACCAAGTCAATATTTTCCAACTACCGGTGATTTTTTTTTTTTGTTTCTAACTTTTGCATTCCAGTCACCAGTGATAATTAACACATCTTGAATGCATATTCAATCAATTTCAGACTCCAGAAGTTGGTAAAAATCTTCATTTCTTCCTCTTTGGCTTTGGTGGTTTGTGTGTAAATTTGAATAATAGTCATATTAACTAGTCTTCCTTGTAGGTGTATGGATATTATCCTATCACTGACAATGCTGTACTTCAGGACAAATCTTGGAGCAGTCTTTGTGTTGATGAATGCCACACCATTCCTCTTCAATTTGCCATTCCTGGCATAGTAGATCATACAGTTGTCTGCTTCAAAATAGTTGAAACCAGTCCGTTTCAGCTTACTATTGCCTAGGATATCAATTTTTATGCATTCCATTGCATTTTTTACAACTTCCAATTTCCTTAGATCCATACTTCGTACATTCCATGTTCTGATTATCAATGGATGTTTGCAGCTCGTTATTCTCATCTTGAAATGTCCCACATCCGCAAATGGGGGTCCTGAAAGCTTTACTCTATGCACATCATTAAGGTCAGCTCTACTCTGAGGAGGCAGCTCTTCTCCAGTCATATTTTAAGTTCTTTTAGACCTGAGGGACTCATCTTCCAGCACTGTATCACACAATGTTTCACTACTGTTCATAAGGTTTTCACTGGCCAGTTCTCTGAGAAGTGGATGGCTTCTTCCTTCTGATATATTACTGGAAAACTTCATGAATAGCCCTCAAACTCTGTCTGATAAGGAGCCAGAGGATGAGCCCCCTCAGGTAGGAAACCATTCAAAATATGTCTGGGGAAGAGCTGACTCCTCAAAGTAGAGTAGCCTGAAATGACATAGATGGAGTAAAGCTTTCAGGATCTCCATTTGCTGATGTGGCATGACTCAAAATAGGAAGAAATAGCTGCAAACATCTATTAATAATTGGAATATGGAATGTACAAAGTCTGAATCTAGGAAAATTAGAAGTTGTTAAAAATGAAATAGAAAACATAAAGATAGATATCCTAGGCACTAGTGAGCTGAAATGGACTAGTTTGGGCCATTTTGAATCAAATAAGAATATGAATTATTATGCCAGGACAGGCAAATTGAAGAGGAATGGTGTGGCATTTATCATCACAAAGAATGTTTCAACATCTATGTTGAAATATAGTGCTGTCAGTGTTAGGATAATATCCATATGCCTATAAAGAAAAGCAGTTAATACTATTATCCAAATTTGTAAACAAAGCACCAAATACAAAGATGAGGAAATTGATGATTTTTACCAACTTCTGCAGTCTGAAGTTGACCAAACATGCAATCAAAGATGTGTTGATTATCACTGGTGATTGGAATGCAAAATTTGGAAACAAAGAAGAATTGCTGTTATTTGGAAATCATGGCCTTGGTCATAGAAATGATGCTGGAGATTGCATGATAGAATTTTGCAAGACCATGACATTCATTGCAAATATCTTTTTTGAAAACCGTAAACAGTGGCTATACATGTGAACTTTGCCAGATGGAGTACACAGAAATCAGACTGACTACATCTGTGCAAAGAGGTGATGAGGAAGCTCGATATGCTCAGCCAAAAAAAGGCCAGGAAATGACTGTGGAATAGATCATCAACTGCTCACATGTAAGTTCAAGGTGAAGTGGAAGACAATTAAAAGAAGTCCACAAAAGCCAAAATAGAACCTTGATGATACCCTACCTGATTTTAGAGACCATTTAAAAAATATATTTGATGCATTGAACACCAAGGAGTGAAAAACCACAGGAATTGTGGGAAGACATCAAGAACATCATCCATGAAGAAAGTAAAAGGTAATTAAAAAGACAGAAACACAATAAAACATCAAAATAGATGTCAGAAGAGATTCTGAAACTTGCTCTTGAATAGAGAATAGCTAAAGCAAATGGAAGAAATGACAAAATAAAAGAGCTGAACAGAAGATTTCAAAGAGCAGCTCGAGAAGACAAAGCCAATTATTATAATGAAATGTGCAAAGACCTGGAGTCAGAAAACCAACAACGAACACACTCAGCATTTCTCAAACTGAAAGAACTGAGGAAGAAAAAAATATGCCTCAAATTGCTATTTTGAAAGATTCTATGGGCAATATGTTGAATGAGGCAGGAAACATCAAAAGAAGATGGAAGGAATCACAGAGTTACTGTACCAAAAAATAATTGGTCAATGTTTATCTATTTCAGGAAGAGGCATATGATCAATGACATTGAAAGAAGAAGTTGAAGCTGCACTAAAGGAACTGGCAAAGAACAAGGCTCCAGGAATTCGTGGAATATCCACTGAGACGTTTCATGAAATGGATGCTGAGCTGGAGGTACTTACTCATCTATGCCAAGAAATTTGGAAGCAGCTACCTGGCCAACTGACTGAAAGAGATCCACATTTGTACTCATTCCAAAGAAAAGTGATCCCAAAGAGTGTGGAAAATATTGAATGAGATCATTAATATCACATGCAAGTAAAAGTTTGCTGAAGATAATTCAAAAATTGTTGCCACAATATACCGACAAGGAACTTCCAGAAATACAAGCTGTTTTTAGAACAGGACATGGAATGAGATATATCATTATTGATGTCAGATGGATAGTAGCTGAAAACAAAAAATACCAGAAAGATGTTTCATTGTGTTTATTTGACTATGCAACAACATAGTCATAATGTGGATCATTACAAATTATGAATAACATTCAGAAGAATGGGAATTCCGGAACTCTTAATTGTGCTCATAAGGAACCTGTACATGGACCAGGGGTCTGTTGTTGAAACAGAACAAGGGGATACTGCATGGTTTAAATCACAAAGGGAGTGCTTCAGGGTTGTATTTTTCACTGTACTTAATCTGTATGCTGAGCAAATAATCTGAGAAGCTGGATCACATGAAGAAGAACACAGCATCAGGATTGGAGGATGAGTCATTAACAACCTGTGATATGAGGATAACATAACCTTGCTTGCTGAAAGTGAAGATGACTTGAAGTACTTCCTGAGGAAGATTAAATCATACAGTCTGCAATATGGATTACATCTAAATATTCAGAAAACAAAAGTCCTCACAACTGGACCAATAAACAGCATCATGATAAATGGAGAGAAGGTTAAAGTTGTCAAAGATTCCATATTACTTGGTTTCATAACACCAATGGAAGCAGTAGTCAAGAGATCAGAAGACACATTGCATTAGGCAAATCTGCTATAAAAGTCCTCTTTAAAGTGTGGAAGATCAAAGATACCTCTTTGAAGACTAAAGTGCCCCTAACTCAAGCTGTGGTGTTTTTTGGTCACCTCATATGCTTGTGACAGCAGGACAATGAATAAAGAAGACCGAAGCAGAGGTGATGCTTTTGAGTTACAGTGTTGGTGAAGAATACTGAAAGTACCAAGGACTGCCAGAAGAACTAACAAATCTGTCCTAGAAAAAGTGTAGCCAGAATGTTCCTTGGAAATGAGAATGACCAGACTTCATGTCATCTACTTTGGTCATGTGGTCAGAAGGGACCATTTCCTAGAGAAGGATATCATGCTTGGTAAAGTGGAATGGTGGTGAAAAAGGGGAAGAACCTCAACTTGATTCATTGACAAAGTGGCTGCCATGATGGGCTCAGGTATAACAAGGAATGTGAAGTTGGCACAAGACTGGGCAGTGTTTTGTTCTGTTTTACCCAGGGTTGCTATGAGTAAGAGCTGTCTCAGTGGGACCTAACAACAACAAGAGACATGATTGGAAAGGGGATACTGGGAGAAGAAAGGGTTTGGAGATTATTTGTTACCTTAAATTTTGTGCTTGAAATTATGTGGCTGGATGGTTCATCATCACTTGTAAAGTCCTCTCCTATCTTTAATCAAATCACTTCTCTCTGACAACAGTTGAATTTACAAAATATGATATTCCTAAGTTAAAATTTAGTGTTAAAATTTTGTAAGTTCTTGTAAAACTAGAAGAGCTAAGGCCTTGACATTGTGGCAAAATCATCTGTATAAAACAGAAAGAGGAAGAGAAGATGAAGACGATGAATGGACAATTTCCAAAATGGAAGATGATTGGAAGTCTACATGTCAGAGACAAAGAAGGAACAAAATCAGCATACAGGCATTTGGAATTAGGAAATCACCAGTAATCTTTATGATAGCAGCATAAGTGAAAGATGGGAGCAAAAGCTGGACTTCCCAGTGCAATGCAGCATACAACATGAGGTGAGAGCCTCATGAATCATTCTTCATGCCTTTGCAGGCATACACACACACATCCACAAACACAGGAAGAAGTAAAGACTTAGGATGTCACTTAAAATTCAGGACAACTATCCATTTTCCATAAGGGTCACTGGAGGCTGAGGTTGGGGTTCTTAAATTCCACATGGTATGCTTTTCTTTATTTTGTGTCACCTCCTCCCTGTGATTTTTATATATTCAATACTTAAATACCACCACAGTGATGAGCAAAGTGTTTTCATTTGACTGGCACAAGATGGTAAGTGCTTTGAAAGTCATTATCCTAAATACGAAAAGATTTTGAATAATCTTTCAAAGTGTCAAGGCTCGCATCACATCTGAAATTGTTAAATATTTCTTATAGGGGAAGAAGTTAATTTAGAGCACTTGTGATGTTTAATACCACCCAGGACAGTTGTGAGAAAATTTTAACACTCTGATGCACCTATCAACCCATGTTGTCCTTTCTGAGGTCAAAATGGGTCCCATGCAAAAATTATGTTGCCCTGAAGGTTCATTATTGATAGCCCTAGCTCCCTAATTTCATTTTCTCCCTCCCTACCTTTCATACCCCTCTCTTCCTCTTTTTCTTTCCTTTTTTTTTCACCCTTAGATGGTTATGTGCTCCTAGCTGACTCTTGTAGTAATTCTGGGAAATTTTTAACTGATAGTGGCTTAGAGCATTAGTTTATAAAGGGTATTTGCATTTCAAAAAGGAACTCAGGGAGACTAAACACTTTGAGAACTTAAATACAAATGCAAAAAGATCCAATCTCAAGCATTGGTGAGGATGAAGAGTTTGGAAGTGGTGAGGATTTTTGGCACCCCTTAAATCATGCCTTATAGGTGGTCAAGTCTTTCTAGACCATCTGTTAAAGACTACAGATTATTATTTGGGCAAGAATATTTTATTCTCACCTGACTTTGAAAATGATTGAGGCCACCTTTTTATAACTAATTCCAAACAGCTCAGTTGAGTTTACATAAAAAGTAATTTCCACCTCTGGAGATTTCTATAAAAAAATTAATTTTTTTCTAATAAAAATCCAAAACATCCACTACTCAAAGGTTTAGACTTAGTTCAGTACAATAGGAAATAGAATACATTCAATGGAGTCAGTATCTCTTGTTTTATCTTCAAGGAGTTTCTTTCTACTTTGACATAAAGGGAATTAATTTTCTTCATGAATTTGCTGCTTCATTGTAAGGGCCAATCACTTACAAGTTTGATGCAGCATTTGCAGCAAGTTTTATATCTTTAATGTAAAATCTTTGTGTTTCTCTTATACCTTTATAAAAATAAAATAAAAATAAAGTCACTTCCTGAGCTTAAGAGACAGTGTGGCAGAGTGGAGTGTTTGATTATTTTTTGTGGTTGTTAATTGCCATTTAGTTGTTTCTGACTCCTGGCAACCCCACATGTGCAGAGTAGGACTGTGCTCTGTAGTGTTTTCAAAGCTGTAAACCTTCAGAAGCAGATTCCCAGGCCTGTCTTCTGAGGTGTTCCTTGGGTAGGTTCCAACACAAGCCTTTGGACTGGTAGTCAAATGCTTAAATATGTGCACTATACAATATGCTGTTCCTAGCTTGGGTAGCTATATGAGTCGGGTCCGACTTGACGGCACATAACTACAACAACAACAACTTAGTCCTGCTTTTGAAGTGGCCACACTCCTCTGACAAAGATCTTGATGTCTACAAGAAAACAGAAGAAAACTTGATTATATTGTGATGGGTAAATTGTGTTATGTTCCTTTTTCTCAGAGACATTTAACCCATTATTATCATCCCTTTCCCAAGTGTCTACTACCCTTAAGTTCTCATGTATGTTGCTTCCACTCCTAGTCCTTTAGCAGATGCCTGCCAAGATACGAATGATTTCCTTAAGGTGAAGCTGTCATTGTGTTCCATTCTCTTAAAGATCCTGGTCAATTGCATTGTTGTTATGTGTCATCCAGTCAGTTCTCACTCATAGTTAGTCTAAGCACAACAGAATGAAACACTGCATCATGCTCCCAATCTTTGCTATGCTTGGGCCCCTTGTTACAGTCCCCATGTCAATCCATCTCACTGAAGGTCTTCCACTTTTTCACTGACCTTCTATTTTACCAATCATAATATACTTCTCCAGTGATTGGTCCCTTCTGACCGCATGACCAAAGTTTGAGATCAAGTCTGGCCGTTCTCACTTCTAAGGAGCATTCCAGTTGTACACTAGCTGAATGGAAAAATGTTCTCAATATAAACAGAAATATAAATGATTAATTTTGGGGAAAATTTCATTTTATTAATTGTTAGGTGTTGTCTGGCCAATTTTGACTCATAGTGATCACACATGAGAGAGCAGAACTGCCCCAAATTGTTTTACTGATTGTAATCTTTATGGAAGCAGATGACCCTGTCTTTGTCCCATGTGGACCAAATGGGTTTCAAAGACCAAACTTTTAGTTACTTTTAGTTACATTCTGTTGTGCATAGACTTACTATGAGTACTTCTCACCAATGTACTACCATGACTCCTTCTCACATACTAAAATTGCAGGTATATATCACTTTAACTCAAATGATTAAGCAGTTAAAAGATCTTCTCATTGTGGTCAGGGTATTTTTCAACCCAAATATTAATTTATATGAGTTTATTCTAATTGAATACAGTAGATATACAACACCTACATTCTTTTTAAAGTTTACCTCTTTAAATTCCCAACACTGTCTGACTTGTTGCTTCTTCCAAGAATAGTTATTATCTCCATTTCACAAGCTAGTCCTCCCATCTACTCAGGCTTAAGGCTCAACTTAAATCAACCTCTCTGAATCTTCACTCTCCTACAATTATGTTTGTTTCTACTTCATAGAACTTTGAGGATTCAATTAAATGAGGCATGGAAAGTACTCAGCACACTGACTCAATAAATGTAACTTATTATATCACTTACTGTATATTTTCTTTTCATCCTTTATAGCATTAAAGGAAATTATTTATATATATATTAGTTGAATTAATAATCAATTGAATTAATCTTGATGGATATATGTTAATTAATTGATTATTTTAAATATAGAAAACAGCAGCAGAGAGGAAGGATGGAGAAGGAAACAAAAAGAGCTCAAATAAACATGAGCAAAGCCAAGGCAAATTTAGAGATTTCAATAGAACTCTGTAAGATTCTATGGAGAAAGTACTAAAAGGGGGACCATTTTTCCTATTGCTGGCTCAATTGTCTTTTCAAAAGAACTTTAAGTAACTAAAAAAAAAAAAAAATTGTAGAAATGTCTGCTTTATTTTTGTAATAGTTTTGTGCCTTTACATTTTTTAAAAAACTCAATCAACTTTTCAACTTTTCTCTTAAAATCCATTCCTTTTTCCATTAGTCTGTTAATAATCGTTACTTTCCTGGCATCCCCATTTTGTCAGGTTATTATGCATTCTTCAGCATTGTGAAAAATGAAAAGTGGAAAAATCACATATTTTTCAGCTGACTTAACACTGCATAAAGTGCTGGAATTATTAATTGAACATCTTGATTATAAATTAGGTGGAAATAATGTTGAAGAAGCAGCCCCTAGTCATATAGGATTATTATTAGGGGTACACACTGAATGATTTGAATTTTATTCTGGTAGTAGTAAATATAGTTAATAATAGTGAATATGAGCTCATAGATTTTGGATGAATATCAACCAATCAAGAAAGTAATTGCCTCCACAATTTTGAGGTTTATATCCTACGACAGTGTGACTACTGCAACTTTGCCCCTTAACTGCTTGAGAGCTTCATCAAAGGTTTAGAGCCAAGCTAATAGCTATCTCCTTCCTGGAAACATTTCATACAAAATCACAACATTTTTAAAACCTCAGTAAAATTCACTCCACTAATTTCAAAGAGGTGATAATCCAAAATGAAACTTGGTAGATGTTCAACTTTAAATGGTGCCGTGATAAATGTGTTCACTTGGAGCAAATTAAAGTATCATCCATGTTTCAGCAAGTGTTGAACTTGCTAAAGGTAATAAACCAACTTAACCTCAGAGTAAAATTTATCAACATATCAACATTTTAATGCTTAATTACAAGCTACTCTTATCTATTCTTTGAAGTGGGCCTGGAAATATTTCTATCTTGTAGTATTTGGTATATTATTTGGGTAGGTCCAGTTGAGAAACAAATATATCTCAAAATTTCAAAGGTTTAAAAATTTGCAGTTCCTGCTTACAGAACATTTCTGAGCAGGTTACCAGGCTGTCAAGAGAGTCTGGTTTCACACAGTTACATAGACACCCCATGGTGATGAGTTTTATGTGTCAGCACGGTTAAACTATTGCTGTTGTTGTTCACCATTGAGTCACCCCCAACTCATAATGATCTTGCATACAACAGAACAAAGTGTTTCCCAGTTTCCTGCCATCATGAAGACCATTTGTAAGTTTGAGTCCTTGTTGTGTCTATTATATCAATTCACCTCCTTGAAGGTTTTCCTCAATTCTGCTGATCCTATAATTTACTGAAAGGACCACTGGTAGCACAGAGACTAAGGCATCTGACTGCTAACTAGAAGGTTGGTGGTTCAAACCCACTGGCCACTCCACAGAAGCAAGACTGGGTGATCTACTTCCACAAAGATTTACCACCTCAGGAATCCAATGGGGGTCACTATGAGTCAAAATCAACTTGATGGCAGTTTTTTGTTTTTGTTTTAATATACTTTACCAAACATGATGTCTTTTAATCAATCAAACACAAATATAAGTGTTGATAATAAGGCAATATATTGATATTGTTAACATCTACACTCAGTTGATTTTAAGTAAAGGAGACTGCCTTCAATAATGTACATAGGTCTTGTTTATCAGTTGAAAGAACTCAAGAACAAAACTGAGGATTCCTGAGGAAGAAGAAATTTTGCCTTCAGACTAAAGTATCAGTTACTGTTAAGAGTTTCCAGTAGCTGGCCTGCCCTGCATATTTCAGACTTGGCAGTCCCCACAATCACATGGGTTAATTGCTTGAAATAAATATCTTCATGTGTGTGTACGTCTGTATGTGTGTGTGTCCTATATTATTGTTTCTCTGGAGATACTTAACCAATATAGATCCACACTTCTTTCAGCTGGTAGCTCTGTCATCGTCATCTTTCTTTTTTATCTGGAAGAGGGGGAAAGAGCATAGGAAAAGTATGCAAAGAAGAATACACCTGAAACTTTTTATAGATCTTCAAGTGGTACAGACTATCTGCTTATGTTCCCTGGGAGATATTTAGTTGTCTGGTAGTACTTAACTGCTAGGAAAGCTGAGAAATGTATTTTAGATATGCAGTCAAAATAAAGAAGGCAGATTTTGGCAAATAGCTAGTGATCTCAAGCAAACTTTATCAGTAATATGATAGATAATATGTTGTTGTTGTTATTGTTGTGTGCCATTGAGTCCAACCTGACTCACAATGACCTCTCCTTGGGTTTTCGAGGTGGTATTACTATGGAAGTAGATTGCCCAACCTTCCTTCCAAGAAGTGGTTGGTGGGTTTGAACCATCAGCCTTCTAGTTAGCAGTTAAGTGCCTTAAGCACTACACTACCAAATATTTTTAAAATTGTATTTGCATAAATCATTTCATTTTATATTTCCTATGTAATCTTTCAATTGGAGGTAAGGCTCACATTTAAATGTAGAGAAATGGGAGGAAGGGCAATCTAGGCTACAGGAGTACAGAAAGTTTGAATGAAAGAGGGTTGTGTGTTTTTTTAAGCACCATCAAGTTGGCTCCAACTCATAGCTACCCTGTGTATAACAGAGCAAAACCCTGCCCAGTACTGCATCACCCTCAAAATCTTTGCTATGCTGGAGCCCATTATTGTAGCCACCGTGTTAATCTGTCTCATTGAGGGTCTTCCTCTTTTACATTGACCCTCTACCAAGCATGATATTTTTCTCCAGGGACTGGTTTCTTCTGACAACATGACCAAAGTAGGGGAGATGAAGTCTCACCATTCTCGCTTCCAAGGAGCATTCCAGCTGCACTTCCTCCTGGACAGATTTATTTGTTCTTCTGGCAGTCCATGGTTCTTTCAATATTCTTTGAGAACACCACAATCCAAAGGCATCAATTCTTCCTCAGTTTTATTCATTGTCCATCTTTCACATGCATATGAGATGATTGAAAATACCATGGTTTGGGTTAGGCACAACTTAGTCTTCAAAGAGACATCTTTGCCCCTTAACACTTTAAAGGGGTTCCTTGCAGAAGATCTTGCCTGTGCAATACAATTTCTGATTTCTTGCTGTTTCCATGAGTGTTGATTGTGGATTCAAGTAAAATAAAATGAAAGAGAAAGAAGAGAAATGGAACACGAGAAGAGGAAATAAGTACCTCTGGATATCATAGCCTGATCCTCTGTCCCCCCTCCTCTCTTTCAATGAATCAGAACCTTGGTGAGGCACAATTATGGCTGGCAGTTGCATATTCCCCCAGCCTGTTGGAACAGCAACAACAGCGACAAAGTTGGATACACTGATCTGTATCTTAGAGTAACTGAAGGCATGGAGAGCAAGAGTTCAGAGAGATATAATCAAATCAAATGCCTAGTCAAGAATTTGAATTTTCCTCTCCAGACAATGAGGAGTTAAAGTAAAGCTCTTATATAGGATTGATGTGATTCCTGTCATACCTGGTAAAGACTTACACTGTAGCTTTATTTCAAATGGAAAAGATGAGGTAGGGACACAAATTAGGAGATCAATTAGGAGGAAGATTTTTTTAAATATGGTAAATGTCTTCTTTTTAGCAGTGACAGCAAGAATTGAAAGAAAAGAAGAAAGATGAGTAAAATTGTGACAAAACATGGGCAGCACTTAGAACTTCATTACATATAGAAACAAGGGGAAGAAAATATACAATATTTCTTAAGTTTCAAAGTTTAGCAATGAGAAGCTGGGGTAGAACCCTTGGAAAAGCGAACACGTTCTACACTGATATAATGCTTGAAGATGAGCCACTCAGATTAGAAGTCACTCTAAATACAACTGTGGAAGAGCTGCCTTCTCAAACTAGAGTGGGCCTCAACGATGTAGATAGAGTAAATATTTTGGGACTTTCATTTGCCGATGAGGCACGTCTCAAAAAGCGATGAAACAGCTATAAACATCCATTGACAGTCAGAACCTTGAATTGCAAAGTATAAATCTAGGAATAAGTCATCAAAAATGAAATAGAATGCATAAAAATCAAAATCCTAGGCATTAGCGAGCTGAAATGGACATTAATACCCATTTGGAATTGAACAATCATGTGGTTTACTATACCAGAATGACAAATTGAAGAGCAATGGTGTCACATTCATTGTCAAAAAGAACATTTCAAAACTATCCTGAAATACAGTGCTGTCAGTGATAAGATAATATCCATACACCTACTGAGATGATTAGTTAGTACAACCATTATTCAAATTTACACACCAACCATTAGTGCCAGTGATGAAGAAATTGAAGATTTTTACCAGATTCTATAGTTGGTAAAAATCTTCTACGGGAAGATTTTTACCAACTTGATCAAACATGCAATCAAGATCCATTGATCATTACCGGTAATTGGAATGTGAAAGTTTGAAACAAAGTAGGATTGATAGTTGTTAAATACGGCTTTGGTGATAGAAATTACACCAGCGACTGCATGATAGAATTTTTCAAGACCAACAACTTATTCATTGCAGTTATCTTTTTTCAAAAACACAAACAGTGACTATACCCATGGACCTTACCACATAGAACACACAAGAATCAAATCAACTGCATCTTTGGGGAAAAAAAGATGGAGAAACTCAGCGTCAAAGTCAGAAGAAAGCCAGGGCCATACCGTGGAACAGAGCATCAGTTACTCATATGCTAGCTCAAGTTGAAGTTTAGGTAAACTGAAACAAGTCCATGAGAGTGAAAATACAACCTTGGGTGAAATGGATCAAAAAATTATGATACGTACTCACAATAAAATATTATACACCATTAAAGAACAATGATGGATCTGGAAAATACTTTATACCACGTATGAATTTAGAGGCCACGATGTTGAATGAAGTTAGCCAATCACAAAAAGAAAATATTATATGAGACTATTATTATAAAAAATGATGAGAAATGTTCAACTATATATATATATATATATATATATATTTTTTTTTCTTTGATGGTTACTAGGGACAGATGGGGAAGGGAGTGTAAACCACTAATAAGAAGGTAGACACATATTAACTTGGGTGAAAGGAAAGGTTAAAAAAAATAAGTTAATGCTAAGAGTTAAGACGGGGAAACAATAATTTCAATACAGTGCATGTAAACTTTCTCAGCTATAAAAGTTAGATATTTTCTAAATTTCTGTAACTTTGTAAAGAATTAGAAATTTTCTGTCACAATGAGAAATAGTATTTTTTTTCAGTGTTGAATTGAAGTTCACTTAGAAAACAAATGTTAAAATAAATAGATGTCAACGCTGAAATTTGTTCTTGATCATTGAGTAGCTAGAGCAAGTGGGAGAAATGATGAAACAAAGAAGAGTTGAATAGAAGATTTGAAAGGGAAGCTCAAGAAGACTAAGTAAGGTATTATAATGTAATGTGCAAAGACTTGGAGTTTTTGCACATTACATTATAATGTAATGGAAGAAGCTAAAAATTTTCTCAAGCTGAATGAATTGAAAAAAAAATTCAAGCCTGGAGTTTCAATGTTCAAGGATTTTATGAACAAAATATTGAATGATGCCAGAAGCATTAAAGAAGATAGAAGGAATACATAGAGTCACTACAGTGAAAATAATTGGTCAATGTTCAAACAATTCAGGAGGTAGAATTTCACCAAGAACCAATAGTACTGAAGAAAAATGTCCAAGTTGCACTGAAGAAATTAGCAAAAACCAAGGCTCCAGGAATTAACAGAATACCCATTGAAATATTACAGCAAACAGGTGCAGTACTAAAGATGCTCACTCATTTAAGTCAAGAAATTAGGAAATTAACTACCTGGCCAACTGACTAGAAGATATCAGCATTTGTGCTTGTTCCAAAGAAAGGTGATCCAACAAAATGCAGAAATTTTCAAACAATATCACTAACATCACACCCAAACAAAATGTTGCTGAAGATAATTCAAAAATGGTTGCTGCGATATACTGACAGAGGACTTCCAGAAATGCAAGCTGGATTCAGAAGAGGAATGAAGCATATCATTGCTGATGTCAAATGTACCTTGGCTAAAAGCAAAGAAAACCAGAAAGATGTTTATCTGTGTTTTATTTATTATGCAAAGGCACTCCACTGAGAGGGTCATAAAATTATGGATAACATTGCAAAGAATGGATATTTCAGAACAATTAATGTGTTCATGAGGAACCTGTACATAGACCAAGAGGCAGTCATTCTTACAAAACTAGGGAATACTCATGGCTTAAAATCAGGAAAGGCACGTGTCAGGCGTTCCCTTTAAACATACATAGTGAATGATTTCACTGAGCAAATAATCTGAGATGGTAAACTATATGAAGAGGAACACAACATCAAGATTGGAGGAAGACTTGTTAAGAACCTGTAATATACAAATGACACAACCTGTCTTGCTAAGATTGAAGAGGAATTGAGGCACTTACTGAGGAAGAACAAAGACTACAGCCCTCAGTGTAGATTATACTTCAACATGAAGAAAACAAAAAATCCTCACAATTAGACAAATAAGCATGGTACACACAGAAAATACTGAAGTTGTCAAGGATTTCATTTTACTTGGAATCAAAATCAACTCCCACGGAAAAAAAAAGTCAAGAAACCAAGCGGCGTATTGCATTAGGCAAATCTGTTACAAAGCAAAGATAGTACTTTGAGGACTAAGGTCTACCTTACCCAAACCATGGCATTTTCAGTCTGCTCATATGAATGTGAAAGCTGGATTACAAATGAGGAATACCATAGAAATGTATCTGAATTATGCTGTTAGTGAAGAATATTGAAAATACTGTGGACTGCCCAAGAAGACTAAACAAATCTGTTTTCAGAGAAGTACAGCCACAATGCTCCTTAGAAGTGAGAATGGTGAGGTTTTTTATTTATTTATTTTTTTATTTTTATTGTGACTTGGGTGAAAGTTTACAGAGCAAATTTATCTTCCATACAGCAAGCAGTTCACATACACTTTGCCTCATGACATTAACTGCAATCTCCCACAATGCAACAGCTCTCCTCCCAATTCTTCCCCATAGCTGCCTCCTCCCTCCCATGCACTCCTACCCCCCAAGCTGTCTCCCTGTGCATACACAAACCTTCAGTTCTCCCATGATTGATCTCTCCAAGGAGTGTACCTACCTAATGTAAATGTTCAACTCATATGCCTGCCTTTTGTTTGGGTGGAAGCCAGAGGAGTGGGTTCAATTCCAGACCTGAAGAGCAGCTAGGGGTCATAGTCTCAGGAATTCCACCAGGCTCTATCAGATCAGCAAACCTGATCTTTTTATTATTATTATTATTATTAATGATTTTGAGTTTTGTTCC
>NW_006921748.1:3310303-3310782 GCF_000298275.1 Orycteropus afer afer
GACTAATTGTTTCCATGTGTCTTTTGTTTTCTTCATTGTTCTTTGCTCTGGACAAAGAGAGACTCATCATTCCATCTAGCTGGCCACTTGCAGGCTTTCAAGATCCCAGTTGCTACTCACCAAAGTAGGATGTAGAACAATGTTTTTGTCTAGCATGTTATGCCAATTGAGCTTGATGTCCCCTGCGACCATGGTCCTGAACTCACAGGGTCCAACTACATGCTCTCTCTGGGTAGCTGGCTGTGGCCAAGAAGTGACTACAAACTTTTTTCTTGTCAGCTCTACTATATACTTGGGACTCATAGAGAACATAGCAATACACTTGTAGAAACGTTGTCTGCCAACGATATGCATGGTCATGGGCACACTCCCCCCTGCATTGTTGTTGTTGTTGTTTGCCGTCGAGTCAGCCCCGACTCATAGCGACCCCCCCCCTTGGGTTTCCGAGCCGGGCATAGACATACCTAATCATTCAGCCT
>NW_006921748.1:3318473-3320084 GCF_000298275.1 Orycteropus afer afer
CAAGTTGACACATCTTCAACTATCACACCACCCATCTATCCACCCATATATCATCACCCATACTACCATCATGACAATGCAGTACTGTATGTGCAAACAGATTCATCTTTATTGTCTCTACCTCCCATGCACCTTTCTATGTCTTCCTCTTCCTTAATGCCACTGTGCTAATTGGGAATGGTGAGATTTTGTGTCACATATTTTGGGTAAGTTATCAGAAGGGCTCAGACCCTGGAGAACATCATCACTCTTGGTAAAGTAAATAGTTAGTGAAAAAGAAAAACCTCAATGAGATGGATTGAAACAGGGATTGCAACAATAGCTCAGGCACAGCAATGATTGTGAGGATGGTGCAGGACTGGGCAATATTTCCTTCTGTTGTTCTTAGGGTTGTTATGAGTCAGAACTGAATCAACAACTCCTAACAACAGCAGGAACTAAACAACCTATGTTCTTGGATACACCAAGTTTCTCTGCAGAGATGAGCAAGGTACTGGGCCTCTCTTGTGGCACATAGAGCTATGGGAGTCCACAGGAGGGAACGAATGCCCAGTTTCCTTTGCTGCCTTCAGAATAGTATTACTATTCCCTATTTTATCATTCCACAATGACATTTAATGTTCATTAAGGAGATATAAATAGGTTGCTCCCTTATCAACCCAGCAACTGCATCAATTTCACACTGAGTCATTAAATGTCTTAAGAACTGGTAATCTATCATGTTTTAATGACAACTTTAAAATGGTATTTCAAAACCAAAAGATTTATATCCCATTAAGAAATGATTATAATATACTAATATAAGACTTGATTCACTCATTGAGAGTTGTTTTTATTGGGGAAATGGGTACCTACTTTTCAATATTGAAAACAGCTTACCATTTCCAAAATATACTTTACAGTCAGATTAAAATAATTTGTGCCTTGACAAACACTTAGATAACTAATATATGATAAGATGATCAATATTTGAATGAGGCATTTCATTCAGAAATGTGGACTCAAGGAGCTGGAGAAAAACAAAAACAAATCACACAAAAAACAAAGCAATATGCTATTTACTAATTACATAAATTAACTCATATGCAGATGATGTCTAAATAGTCCCATATGAAAAAAAAAGGAGAAATATATATTGCAGAATCTTTCCTTCATTAGGGATTTACAATGACTGAGCATAGACATTCTCATTTCTGTGCCTGATTCCCATGTCCCTCCTCAGCCTTGATTGACATGAGTGTCATTTTCAGAAGTGGTAGTCTCTACATTCTGGAAGGAAGTGTTCCCCAGAATTGTCCAATAAATGCAACTCCCTCTGCCTTAATTTTTCTTGTCACTATTGTTATTTCTTCTATTCAATTGTTTAAAGTTGCATATTGGTGTTCTATACCACATTGCTGAGAAGTTGTATTCTGAATTTTCAGGAAAATTATGGATCTCCTATTTATTCAATTGTATTGATTCACTGACATAATCAGCACCTGATTTAATTTCTCCATGCTATCCAGAATACTAAATTATTATCACTGTGTTAACCTTTGTATCAATGTCTAGTGTCATTTCCTTTTGAGTACCATACTTTTCAAGGCAGGACAAGGATTTTTTTTTTTT
>NW_006921748.1:3320644-3322480 GCF_000298275.1 Orycteropus afer afer
ACCAGTCACTAGGACTGATTGTTTCCATTAATTTTGGTTTTCTTCTTTCTTCTTTGCTCTTGATGAGGAGAGACCCATCGTTGCATCTAGATGACAGCTTGCTAGGTTTTAAGATCCCAGTCACTACTCGCCAAATAGGAGGTGGAACAATGTTTTGTATAGTATGTTATGCCAATTGAGCTTGACTGGACAAGGATTTTTTTGTTTGTTTGTTTGATTTTGCTGTTAATAAAATTGATTAATGATCACATGACATAACTTTGGTGTCATTTATGATTCCATGTCCTAAAAGCTCAACATTGAACCATGTCTTAGTTATCTATTTCTGCTAACACAGAAATAACACAAGTGGATGACCTTAACAAATATAAATTTATTCTTTCACTGTTAGGAGGCTAGAAGTCCAAATTCAGAGTGCCAGCTGTAGGGGAAGGCTTTCTCTATTAGTTCACAGTTTTGGAAGAGTGTCTTTATCTCCTTTCAGTACCTGTGGGTGTATTGTTCCCTGGAAATCTCCACATTTCTTAGCATCAGCTCCCCGCCTTGAGTCTAGGCTCTGGTGGCATAGTGCTTAAGGCATTTGACTGCTTATTAGAAGGCTGGTGGTTCAAATCCTGCAGCCACTTCTCAGAAGGAAGATTGAGCAATCTGCTGCCTTAGTGATAACCACCTTGGAAACCCAAGGAGGGGTCGCTATGAGTCACATCCAACTCGATGGCAGTGAGTTCAATTGTTTTTTTTTTTTTTTTTGGTTTCTCAGAGATTTTCAGCACAGGGTCCCCAGGTCCAAAGGATGCACAATACTCTAGTCTCTTTTTTCTTGGTGGTAGTCAGGTCTTTCTGATCTGTACTCATTGATCAATTTATTTTATGTATGAAAAGAGATGGACTCAAGATAAAACCAAATCCTATAGATTGCATCCTATCTCATTAGCATAACTACCACTAATCCTGCCTCATTAACAGTATAGAGGTTAAAATTTACAATTCTACTTTATTACACAAAATGGAGACTAATTGCATAATACTGAGAATCATGACTAGCCAAGTGGATACATATATTGAGGACACAATTCAACCCATAAGAGGCCATATGATAAAACAGGCTTTGCTATCATGGAAGATTAAAAACCTGTTTAACACAGTGACTGTAGTTCAGTCTCACAGCCATCAGTGTTACTCCCAGTCTATGCCAACACAAGGCTCTCTATTCCTTGACTTCTCTCTCAATGTCTCTCTCTCTCTCATAAAGAAGATGATTATCTTGGGTTTAGTGGATTTTTGGGATTTCACTTTAACAGTGTTGTTGTTGCTCTTGTTGTTGTTGTTAGATGCCATTGAGTCATCTCTGACTCTTAGAGATCCTATGCACAGCAGAACGAAACACCACCCAGTTCTGCACTAGTTCCACAATCCTTGCTATACTTGATCCCATTGCCACAGCCACTTTGTCAATTCATCCCATTGAGAGCCTTCCCCTCTTTCGTGGACCCTCCACCTTACCATGCATGACATCCTTCTCTAGGCAATGGTCCCCTCTGACAACATGACCAAAGTAGATGAGACAAAGTCTGGCTATTTTCACTTCCAAGGAGCATTCTGGCTGCATTTCATCCAGGACACATTCTTAGTTCTTTTAGCAGTCCATGGTACTTTCAGAATTCTTCATCAGCACCACAACTCAAAAGCATCAATTCCTCTTCAGTCCTCCTTATTCATTGTCCATTTCTCACATGCATATGAGGCAATAGAAAATATCATGGCTTGTGTCAGGCCCATCTTAGTTCTCAAGTAGACATTGATCCTCAGCACTTGAAAGAGGCCCTTTGCTGCTAT
>NW_006921748.1:3323258-3323845 GCF_000298275.1 Orycteropus afer afer
AATATATGTCCTGAAATACAATGCTGTCAGTGATAGGATAATATCCATACACCTACAAGGAAGATCAGTTAATACAACTATTATTCAAGTTTATGTAGCAACCACCAAAGCCAAAGATGAGGAAATTGAAGAATTTTATCAACTTCTGCAGTCTGAAATTGACCAAATATGTAATCAGGATGTGTGAATTATCACTGGTGACTGAAATGCAACAGTTGGAAACAAAGAAGAATCACTGGCAGTTGGAAAATTTGGCCTTGGTGACAGAAATAACACTGGAGATCGCATGACAGAATTTTGCAAGACCAATGACTTATTCATTGCAAATACCTTTTTTCAACAATACAAACATCAGTTTTACACATGAACTTCCCCAGATGGAGCACACAGGAATCAGATTGACTACATTCGTGGCAAGAGGTGATGGAAAATCTCAATAGCTCCAGTCAAAACAAGGCCAGGAGCAGTGGTGGAACAGACCATCAACTGCTCAAATGCAAGGTCAACTTGAAGTTAAAGACAATTAAAACAAGTCCACGAGAGCCAAAATATGACCTTGAATATATCCCTCCTGAATTTAGAGACCA
>NW_006921748.1:3342023-3343346 GCF_000298275.1 Orycteropus afer afer
AGCAGCAACAATGGGTGGTTGGGGCAGTTTCTGAGAACGTTCAGCAATGTCTTCCATGGCCTCTGCCTCAGGCAGTGACCCAGCAGGATCAGTTAGGTTAATCCCATCAAACTGAGGTGGAGGGGATAATGGTTTTACAGTAATCCCTTCAGATGGGAGGGATTCAACAGAATTTACAGGCTCCATATCCTGTAATGGGGATTACCTGCCCATATGTCCCCATTCCAGGTTTCAGGATCTCATTTTTTCCCAATCAATGCCCTCACTTTAACTTGAGACACCATTCTGGGTTAGTAATTTAATTGGCATTATAATTCAGCAACCCTTACAATAAGATTCTGGGTTTGGTTTTAGGCAGTATCAGCTCTGTTACTAGAAGAAATAAGCCTTTCTTTCAGAGCACAACTGGAAACATTGAGGTCTTTTATGCTGCTCTTGAGCTGGGACTCAGCAGCCCTGAGCTCATATCACTTTCATCACTTTGTCTAGTGTAAGTAGAACCAACCAACCAGCTTCCTTATACTCCTCATGCTGACAAAATTGCACAGAAGTATCAAATATGTGATCATCCAGAGCCTCACTTCTCACAAGTACTTGATCTATCAGTGATGCTATTTTGCATATTAATGCTGCCCCCTCACACCACAAATTAACAGGCCCCTCTTCACTAACAGAGGCAGGGTCACTAGTGTCTTTATGATTAATCAAATTGGAAAACCAATTTGGGAAGCCCATCTTTATAATTTTGTCACTCTAGAACCACTCCCAGTACCAAATGTGTTAGACTGGGTTCCCTAGAGAAACAAAACCAGTAAAGCTTATATGCATAGAGAAAGGGAAATTTGTCTTAGGAAAATGCTCACACACTTATAGAAACTAGCAAGTCCCAAGTTCTTGGATCAAACGTCAAGCTGTAGGATTTTCCCTACTCACGCAGCTGCAGGGGCTGAGGAGCTCAAGGTTGGCATGTAGTATATTGGCTGTTGACTCCAACAAATGATGAATCCAAGATCTCCAGGCCAAATGGTGGATTGTTTGCTCACAGACAGTTGTAGGCAGAATCTTGTCCACAGAAGAGTGTCTCTTTTCCCAGGATGTCCATAAATATACTGGAAGCAGGTCACATCCCTAGGGAAACTCCCTTTCAATGGATTGGCTGCTCAAAACATATACATCTGATCCCATCATTGGAACAACCCACCTCATAATTGTTTAAACCACACAGAATTGTGGTCCAGCCAAATTGACACACAGCTCCAACCATCACAAACCCTAAGAAAAGTCTTGTGTTTAAGTTGCATAAGATTTGGTTTGGTTCTATTT
>NW_006921748.1:3343728-3351178 GCF_000298275.1 Orycteropus afer afer
CCTCAGAAACCCAAGGAGGGGTCGCTATGCATTGGGTCTGACTTGATGGCACATAACAACAATAGCAACTGTTCTAGGAGTCCCTGGGTGGTGACGTGGTTAAACTGTTCAGGTGCTAAGTGAAAGGTTGGAAGTTTGTGTCCACCCAGAGGTACCTGGAAAGAAAGGCCTGGTGATCTACTCTGGGAAATCAGCCTTTGAAAATCCTATGGAGTTCTATTCTTACAAACACGAGGTCACCATGAGTCAAAAGCAACTCATATGCATATAATTATATACCCCTCCCTTGTTGCACACATCTCTGGCTTCCCATTTCCTAGAGAAAAATTTATCCTCACTTGTAGCTCTTCATATGCCTTTATTTTATAGAAATACTCACAATTCATAATGTAGTTGGTGTAACTTATTTCACTAGTGTTGAATGCACTATCTTATAATTAATTTTCTCATATTCTCTTCTTAGTATGAAACTCCTCATCTTTCTCTGAAGGTCTTTTGCTTCTGAATTGTCCAAGTAGCTCAAGAGTTACTCATCCAAAAGAGTAATTCCAATTTGCAGGCATAGAAAGAGAGCCCTGGGATGTCTGAGAAGACCGATCACGGCAGGGCTTTGTTTATGCTACCTTGAATCTTTGTTAAGATAGGATCCTGCACAGAGTACTAAGGTTACCTCCCTGTAGTCAAAGTTTCTTCCAGCCCTATTTGGATTATCCATGAATAATTACAAGATTACAGTCACCTTCACCAAAGCTCAATATTTCTGAAAGCAGGGCTAGTTACACAGGGGCTTCAAGTCTTATGTATATGTTCTTTCAGATTAGTTTTGTCTCATGAAATCTGAGCCCTTGTTTAGAAATCAGATTAACAGTCTGGACTCAAGTTCCTCACAGTGAATTCCTGTTTCAGATCTAAGAGAAATTTAACAAGGCTCACACAATTAACTCTCACTAATGTCTTGAATTTAATTCCCAAAGAGAAGAGGTAGATATCAGTTCTACTCCTTCCCACAAGTGTTCTGGGTTCCTTAGAAAAATTGTTCTATTCTTTCCCCTAAACTCTGTATACCAAGATCACAGATCATTTTAAGGTTATACATAACCAAAAAAAAAAAAAAAAAAACCTCAGTGCTCTCAAGGCATATCCAACTCACAGGAACCTCTCCTTGGATTTCAGAGGCAGTGTCACTATGGAAGTAGATAGCCCAATCTTCCTTCCAAGGAGTGGCTGGTGGGTTTGAACCACCAGCTTTCTGGTTAGCAGTCACATGCCTTAGGCACTATGCTACCAGAGCTCCTCACACCAACATGAACTCAAAATTCAGTATATTATTTCCCCATCAAGAGGGTGCCTGCTGGTTTGAGTTTGCATGTTTATGAGATTTGTAAGTGTGGTTCCTTCTGGCTTATTTGTTTCCTCCCCTCCTAGTAGAGTATCTGCTACAATGTGAGTAGATACAAAAATTGCTGGTAAAAAAAATTTAATTACATTTTGTTTCATGTTGTTGTTGTTGTTAGGTGCCATCGAGTTAGCTCTAATTCATAGTGCCCCTATGTACCACAGAAAAAAAATTACTCAGTCCTGCACCATCCTCACAATCCCTCCTGTGACTGAGCCTATATCTTATAGTTATTATAATAATTATATAACTTTTGTGTGATTATTTGAATACTGTATGTCTTTGGAGTAAATTAACAGTTTTCTTTGTTGTTGTTAGGTGCCATTGAGTTGGTTCCAACTTATAGCAACCCCATTCACAATAGAAGAAAACACTGCCTGATCCTGCACCATCCTCACAATCCTTGCTATACTGAACCCATCATTCCAGCCACTGTGTCAATTTATCTTGTTGAGGGTCTTCACCTTTTTCCCTGGACCTCTACTTTACCAAACATGATATCCTCCTCCAGGGAATGATCCCCTCTGACAACATGACCAAAGTAGGTGAGATGAAGTCTGGTCATTCACACTTCCATGAACATTCCTGCTGTACTTCTTCCAGGACACATTTGTTTGTTCTTATGGCAATTCATTGTATTTTCAGTATTTTTGCCAACGTAATTCAAAGGCATCAACTCTTCTATCTTCCTGTTTCATTGTTCAGCCTTTACATGCATATGACACAATTCAAAATCAGATGTACCTTAGTCTTCAAATTGATGCATTTGCTTTTTAACACATTTAAGATGTGTTTTGCAGCACATTTGCCCAGTGCAGTACTATATCTGATTTCTTAACTGTTGTTTCCATGGGTGTTTGCAGATCCAAGTAAAACGTAATTCCTGACAACTTAAAATCTTTTCTCCTTTTATTGTGATGTTGGTATTGGTCCAGTTGTGAGTATTTTTGTTTTCTTTATGTGGAGGTGCAATCCATACTGCAGACTGTAGTCTTTGATCTTCATCAATAAGGACATCAAGTCATCTTCATTTTCAGCAAGCAAAGTTGTGCCATCTGCATACCACAGGTTGTTAATGAGTCTTCCTCCAATTCTGATGCCAATTCTTCGTATATTCCAGCTTTTTGGATGATTTACTCAGCATAGAGATAAGTAAGGGGATAGTATACAACCTTGATGCACACCCTTCTTCATTTTAAATCCTGCAGTATCCCCTTATTCTCTTTGAATGACAGCCTCTTGATCTAAGCACAGGTTCCTCTTGATCACAATTATGTGTTCTGGAATTCCAATTCTTTACAATGTTATCCATAATTGGTTATGATCCACACAGTTGAATGTTTTTGCATCATCAATAAAACACAAGTAAATATCTTTCTGGTATGTTTTGCTTTCAGCTGAGATCCACCTGACATCAGCAATGATATCACTCATTCCACATCCTCTTTCAAATCCAGCTTGAATTTCTGGAAGTTCCCTGTCAATATATTGCTGCAAACATTTTTGAATTATCTTCAAAAAAATTTGACTTGTGTGTGATATTAATGACATCATTAAATAATTTCCACATTCCATTCGATCACCTTTCTTTAGAATGGCACAAATAGCAATCTCTTCCAGTCAGTTGGCCAGATAGTTGTCTTCCAAATTTCTTGGCATAAATGAGTAAGCACCTCCAGTGCTGCATTCATTTGTAGAAGTATCTCAATGAGTCTTCCATCAATTCCTGGAGCCTTGTTTTTGCCAATTTATTCAGTGCTGCTTGGCTTAGTGCCTAAGACATTTGACTGCTAAGCAGAGGCTGGTGGTTCAAACACACCAGCCACTCCTCGAAAGGAAGACTGGACAATCTACTTCTGTAGTGATACCACCTTGGAAACTGAAGGAGGGGTCCCTGTAAGTTGGAACCGGCTTGATGTCAGTGAGTTTGGTTCTTGGTTTTGAACTTCTTCTTTCAGTATCATTGGTTCTTGATCATATGTTACCCCCTGAAATAATAGAACATCAACAAACTCTTTTTTTGTACAGATACTCTGGGTATTCCTTCCATATTCTTTTGATGCTTCCTGCATCATTCAATATTTTGCACATAAAATTCTTCAATATTGCAACTAGAGATGTGAATTTTTTTCTTCAGTTCTTTCAGCTTTAGAAATGTCAACCATGCTGTTCCCTTTGTGTTCTAAGTCTTTGCACATTTCATTGTGTTGTTGTTGTTTGTCGTGAGTCAGATCTGAATCAGTGACCCCTCCTTGGGTTTCCGAGGCAGAATCACTACGGAAGTAGCTTGCCCAACCTTCCTTCCGAGGAGTGGCTGATGGGTTTGAACCGCCAGCCTTCTGGTTAGCAGTCAAGTGCCTTAGGCACTATGCTACCAGAGCTCCCTGAACATTTCATTATAATACTCTATTTTGTCTTCTCTAGGAGCCCTTTGAAATCTTGTGTTCAACTCCTTTATTTCATCATTTCTTCTTTTGCCTTAGCTACTCTTCATTCAAGAGCAAGACTCAGAGTACCTTATGGCATGCATTTTGGTATTTTCTTCTTTTCTTGTCTTTTTAATGACTCTTTGCTTTTTTCTTTGTGATGTTCTTCATGTCATCTCACAACTCACCTGGTCTTCAGTCATTGATGTTCAATATGTCATATCTGTTCTTCAAGTGGTCTCTAAATTCAGGTGTGATATATCAAGGTCATTTTTGGTTCTTCTGGACTTGTTTTAATTTTCTTCAGCTTCAACTTTAACTTACATATGAGCAATTGATGATCTGTTCTACAGTCTGCTCCTGGTCTTTGTTTGACTAGAGATATTGAAGCTTTCCATTGTCTCTTTCTGATTCCTTTGTATTTCATCTGGTGATGTCTAGGTGGTATTTATATTGTTGGAAAAGCATATTTTCAATGAACAAGTCATTGGTCTTGCAAAATTCTATCATGTGATCTCCAGCATCATTTCCAAGGCCCTATTTTCCAAATACCGATGATTCTTTGTTTCCAACTTTCACATTACAATCACCAGTAATTATCACTACCTCTTGATTGCATGTCTGGTTAATTTCAGACTACATAATATGGTAAAAATCTTCAAACTAATCATCTTTGGATTTAGTGGTTACTGGGTAAATTTAAATAGTAGTCTTATTAACTCATCTTCCTTGTAGATGTATGTATATTTTCCTGTCACTGACAGCATTGTACTTCACCACAGATCTTGAAACATTCTTTATAAAGATGAATGTGACATCATTCCTCTTCAACTTGTCATTCCTAGCATAGTAGACCATCCAAAATGTCCAGTACCAGTGCATTTAATCTTACTAGTGCTTAAGATATTGATCTTTATGGGTTCTATTTCATTTTTGACAACTTCCAGTTTTCCTAGATTCATACTTCATACATTCCACATTCCAATTGCTAATGGATGTTTGCATCTATTTTTTTTCATTCTGTGTCATGTCCTATCAGCAAATGAAGGTCCTGAAAAGTTTGCTCCATCCATGTCATTAAGGTCACCTTTACTTTGAAGAGGCAGCTCTTCTCCAAACATATTTTGAGTGCCTTCCAACCTGAAGACCTCACCATCTGGCATTATACCAGAGAGTATTTTACTGCTATTCATAAGGTTTCCACTACCAATTTTTTTTCAGAAGTGGATGGTCTCATCCTTCTTCCCACTCTGTCTTAGTCCGGAAGCTCCACTGAAACCTATCCACTATAGATGACCCTGCTGATGTTCAAAATACCAGTAGTATAGCCTCCAGCCTCACAGCAACACAAAAGTCACCACAGTATAAGAAACAGACAGATGAGTGGTGGAAATTAGCAGTACTGTACACAGAAAAACAGTATTCACCAGCACAATGTCTAGGGACATGTTGAATGCTAAAAATGTGTTTTCTGAATGAATTCATGGAGAGCACATGAGATTCTCATACAGTTCTATGGAATATAAACTGAGCCTCAAAAGACGAGAAAAAATTAGAAAGTAGAAGGAATATTGTTCTTGTTGTTAGGTGCTATTGAGTTAGTTCTGACTCAGTGTCTCCTTGTAGAACAGAAGGAAACAGTGCCCAGTCCCATTCTGTCTTCGCAATCATTACTGTACTTGTGCCCATTGTTGCAGCTACTGTGTCAATCCATCATTTTGAGGGTCTTCTCCTTTTTCCCTGACCCTCTACTTTACCCAGTGCCATGGAGTCGGATCAGACTCATAGCGAACCCTCCTTGGGTTTCCACGGCAGTATCACTATGGAAGTAGATTGCCCAACCTTCCTTCTGATGAATGGCTGGTGGGTTTGAACAGCCAGCCTTCTGGTTAGCAGTCAAATGTGACTATGAATTCAGTATGGAAGATGAATTGGAAATGACATAACTCAAGTGCACTTTAGTGATCTAAGCAAGAAGGGACTGAAGCCTGAATTATGATGATAACAGAAAAGTAATGAAGAACTCAATAATACTTAGAATTTATATGTAAAAAAGATTTAGTAATTGATTATAGTTGGTGGTGAAGGAAAAAGAGGAATCAAGTTCATATTTAGCTATTTAGTTGGACAAGTGAAAGGATGAAGGTGTCATTCATCATGGAAAAAGAAGAAACATACAAGGAGAGAATTTGAGAATGAGAAGGGAAAAATTTAATTCAACTTTAGACATTAATTTTCATTGCTTAAGTAGTTGGCTCTGGGTGTACAAAGTTCTGGAAAAACTTTCAGCACAAAATTGCAGATTTAAGGAAATAATCACCAATGGATCAGTAATAGCAAAAAAGGTTTTATCCTGTGCTTCTACTCTCAAATATTTTAGCATTTTCCTGGAATTCTTAGTTGAAAAAGACTTTCAGGCAATATTCTTTCACAGTGGGGGAAATAATGATAATTGGTTATTAAGTTTTGACATGCATATAGAGAGAAGTGGGAATGAAAGCATATTTGTAGGCTTAGTTGATCTTGCTCTGGAGGGCAATTGATGACACAGGTTACATGGGACTATACAGAGCATGTATGTAGAATGAAAGTGAGAAGGAATTAGGATAGAATACTGAAATGCCCCCACATTTTAGAAACATAAAGAAGAATGCTGGGTTTTCATGGTTTAGAGGATGAACTGGGAATGAGTCTCTAATCAGTTGTCATTGCTACAAGGAGAAAGGGGTTAGAGCAGTCAGAGAAGAAAATACTAAAAAAGGTTTTCATATTTCCTATCAGTAAAGCTCTCCTTTCTTGCCAACTTCATACCAGCAAACCCACAACCTGAGATCATCCAATTTTTAATCTAGAGAAGCACATTAAGCACAAATACATGGAACTTTAAATTTTCTTGTAGTCACATTAAAAATAAAACATGATGAAATTAATTTTAATAATATATCTTATTTAACCCTAAATATCATCTTAACAAGTAATCAATATTAAAATTGATTACTAAGATAGTTTATATTCTTTTCTGCACCATGCCTTGGAAATCTGGTGTTTATTTTATGCTTACAGCACATCTCAATTCATACTAGCCACATTTCAAGTGCTCAGTAAACAAATATGGCTAATGGCTACTATATTGCACAGTATAATGCTAAACATTAGAGGAATTAAAGACTCTGTAATGAAAGATGCTTTAGCCCTGTGTGATTTTGCCATCAATGTGTTGCTACCTTGGTCCTTTGACAGGTATCTTTTCATATGTCAGCCTTGGGTGTTACTTTGGTAGCCTGGTGGTATTCTAGTTCTCTCTTACAGATCCTTACTCCCATCAAGCCTTGTTGGTAATATTAGCCTCACTATTGGCTATCATATTTCTTTGAAATGGACTACTACCTTGTCTGCCTTCTTGGGATTTACCACTCATAAATTAATTGAGCATATATTGAGCACATCCTGCGTACCAGACCCTCTGGCACATTGTTGGTTCTCTGGATCTATTAATCCTACATATTAATGAGAGAGAGAGAGAGAGACAGAGACAGAGAGAGAGAGAGAGAGAGAGAGAAACCAATACTCATAATACTACTGTGAATGTCATGAGGTGATAGGAGAGAACAGAAAAAGGAAATCTTAT
>NW_006921748.1:3353360-3359916 GCF_000298275.1 Orycteropus afer afer
ATAATTGAACAATATATAGTAACTGATAGTAAATGTCAAAAATGCACATATATGTACACTCTCATAGGCTCATGTGTATAGAAGTTAAAATCTTATATTTACTATATAATTATAGATGACTCAGTACTTAGTCTAATAGCATTTTGTGATGTTGAAGAGGTTTGTAGTACTCATCAGGCTGAGCTTATTTATCAGATATTATATATGCCACATGGACTTTGCAACACAACCTTAAAAAGAAGATGAATGTCCTTAATTCTCATTCACTGATATCTGCAGCATACTATATTTTACTAGCAAGTGTTCTTGACTTTCCTCAGATGACATTCTTCTTTCTCCCACATCTCCATGTAATACTGTGTTTGTGTTCTAATTATCTTCTAAGTCAAATGTGATGCCATGGAAGGACCCTTATCTTACAGTAAAAACAGACTTTTAAATCCAAAAGCCAAGTAACCTTGTAAAAGTTACTTCAATACATCGATGGCTCATTTTCCTGTAAAAGAACATGATATACCTTTCAGGACATGTATGTGCATGTGTTTGTACATGTGTGTGTGTGTGTTTGTGAGAGAGAGAGAGAATTAACAAGGAGACCATGTGCCAATATTTAAATTTCAAATGTTTGAAGATAATTGTGTAATCTATTGTAATGCCTGACCCATATTCAGTTGTCAATAAACTCTTATTTTGCATCATTCCATGACAATAAGCAGTTTGTGTATATTTAGTAAGCCTCACTGTTTATCTAGCAAATTGTAGATGTAATCACCAATGCATAGATATACTTTTTGCTCTTTGCTAAAATTTCAGAATTGAGGAGCACAGATCTGCCAAGATATGGAGATAGTATCTTTGCATGTCCTCCCTATCCTCTGCATTCACTTCCTGTACACCCACTACAGGCTTTGAGGACATTAAAAACAGATAATTCTGTAAGACGGTCTAAAGGCACTAAAAACTAACTGTCAGTATCACATCTAATTGTGAGTCTTCAAAGCCAATAATATTAAATTTGACTTTATGATAAAGCTAGGAGCTCTGGTAGCATAGTGCCTAAGGCACTTGCCTGCTAACCAGACGGCTGGCGGTTCAAACCCACCAGCCACTCCTCGGAAGGAAGGTTGGGCAATCCTACTTCCGTAGTGATACTGCCTTGGAAACCCAAGGAGGGGTCGCTATGAGTCGGGGCCGACTCGAAGGCACATAATAACAACAACAACAGGAGACAAATATCTTGATTATATATATACACACACACACACACACACACACATGTACATATATATATACGCATTTTTACAAAATAAAATATTTTATTATATACATTTAAATCAAATATCTTGACTACATATATATACATGATAAAGGTAGGAGACAAATATCCTGATTATTTAATTAGATGTTAAATATCTTGATACTACCATATTATATCTATCTACAATAAAGTAGCATACATAGATTATTTTTGAAAATAGTAGTTGTTATTATAAGCGTATGACAGATAAAATATTGGCATACAATAATCAGAGAATGGAAAAATTGTCCCATTTTTGATGATACAATTATCTCAATAAAAACTCATTTATTGAAAAATAGAACAATTGAAATAATAAGGAGGCCAAATGTAAGAAATATATAAACATAATTAAATTTATATTAATTAGATACAAGCAATTAAAAATGTAGTAAAATTGTATTTTCAAGTACATACAAATAATATTCATAAGGTTTTCACTTACCCAAGCTTAACACAAGCCATGGTATTTTCAATAGCCCCATATGCATGTGAGAGCTAGACAATGAATAAAGAAGACAGAAAAGAGTTCATGCTTTTGAGTTGTGATGTTGGTGAAGAATACTGAAAGTACTGTGTACTGACAAAAGAACTAACAAATCTGTCCTGGAAGAATTGCAGCCAGAACGCTCCTTGGAAGTGAGAACGGCCAGACTTTGTCTCACCTACTTTGGTCATGTTGTCAGAAGGGATCATTCCCTGGAGAAGGATAGCATGCTTGGTAAAGTGGAGACTCAGCGAAAAAGGGGAAGATCCTCAACGAGATGGATTGACACAGTGGCTACAACGTTGGGCTCAGGTATATCAAAGACTGTGAGGGTGGCACAGGACCAGGCAGTGTTTCATTCTGTTGTCCATAGGGTCGCTGTGAGTAGGAGCCAATTCAACAGCACTTAACAACAACACAAATAATATAACTAAAAAAATTAAGAAGAAGTTAAATAGAAATTGTATGGAAAAAAAAAATACTCAACTTTATTGAAAGATATAAATGTCCTGAGTAAATGTTGTGGAATTGAAAGACACATTGTAAAAATGTCAATTTTCCCCCCAAAATTTATAAGTATAATGTGATTTCAATCAAAATTCAAGCAGGCAGAACTATTTTGGAAGATGGCCAGATAATTATAAAATTGATATAGAAGAATAAATGGGTGAGGATAGGTTGGGAAAGAGAAAGTAATGAGAAGAAATTTGGTCTACCTCTTACTAAATTATATTATAAACTCACAGGGTTTCACAAAGGTATGTGGGAAGAAAATAGCCAAAAGAGTTGGTATATGCATAGTTGGGCCAAGAAACATACAGATTAGGACATTCATGACAGAGAAAATGACTAAATCCATGGTGGAGATGCCAGCCTAACATTACCATGGAAAACAACCAAAAGAGAACATTTAAGATTTGAGGATGGAGGATAAATTGTTTAAACCAAAGTAACTAAGCTTTGTACTTGTCAGTGATTAGGATAATCTTTGAATTATACTGCAAGAATATTTTGGGAACAGAATGAATACCATGGAATGCAATAGAATATTTTGCCGAGATTTGATACATTTTAGAAATATATTGAAAATACTTTGTGTGCTCTCATTGATAACTGTCTCATTTATGTATCTTCCACGTGTGTATCAAATTCTCTGTAATAGGCATATATCTCTTTCGTTAAAAACATAATAAATATTATATGAAGCATAATTCTGGGGATTCCTCAAAACAAGCAAATCTAATTAGGAATTTTAGACTTGCACATACAGAGGGCTGGGGAAATACCTGTTATATTCATAAAACATTGTCAAAGGGAAATAAATCAGCACTTGTCAAGCTTTTACAAAACTGTTCACATAGTTGTCATATTTGTGTAAATGAATTGCAGAAGTAGAGGAGTGGATAAAAGGAAGAAGAGTTCTGCACACAACTTCTCTGATACATGCATTTATTTATTAGGCTATCAGACAGAGTAATCTCAAAGGATTCACTTAGTAGTAGAAATTATTGTGGAGCAGAAAGCTTACATAATCCATTATGAGGCAGAAATTTTATCAAACCACCTAATTAAAAGTTCTTTCTTTCTTAAACTGCTTAATGAGAAGTTGCATCATGACTCCTGTAGTGAGTCAGGGGTTTTCAAGGATTTAAGGATGAAGTAAGTAAATGCATAGCATGATATCTCATTAACCATCACGTAAGTAAATGCATAGCATGAGATCTCATTAACCATCACATAGTCTCATGGGAGTCAAAATAGCATAAACACTGTGATCTATTAAAATGAAAAGTGGATGAGTGTAGCTTGGAAAAGAGAAATTTTTCATCATTTTCTGTTAGAGGAAGCAGATCTTATAACTGACACCTTCCTTAATTAGATTTATATTTTTAAATTTACTTTTCTGTATTTTTACCATCCCCCATTCAAACTCCTCCCATTCTAAGAACTAAAGTATACCTTTTAAAAAGAAGTTTTATTGCAAAATGTATATTGTACTATATAGCCATGAGTTTTAAATTTGTGCATATTATACTCTTCTATAAATATTAATTTGTTACTTATGTCACCAGGTATCCATGTTGTTTTGTGAATATTTCGTCCATTGTACCTAACTACATTGTCTTCCATGGGTATCTCTGTTACGTTTTACCACTCCCCAGGTCATGGATGATCCCCAAGTTCCACTACCATATACAATAAGATCGGGGTCAGCAATATTGCTTCCAAGTCCATTAAGGGATTTATGAAAATTACCTTAAGCTGTAAATCCAGGAGATGATCTGCTGACTCATAAAGGGTATAGTTAATTAATTGACAAATTACTTCCAGAATGTGGTCTCCTACAATTGCACCTGTCCACACTCACAGTCTGATGCCATATCATCCCTAGATGCACTTGGCATTATTCAGTCTAATAGGTGAAAATTATATTATTCTGCCATTGTAATTATACTTCTCTGATTACTAATGAGTGTGAGCATTTCTCCTTACACTTGTAAGTTTTTGTAGTTTCCTCTTTCCGATTTCTGATTTATATAGTCTATTTTTCTATTATGGTTATTATACCAAGAAATACTTTATAGTCTATGTATTATTATCTTGCCATATCTAAATATCTAAAATATGTTATCCCAATTTTCCATCCATTTGTAAATGTTCTCCATGGCATATTTCTATGAAAGTAATATATTTTTTTTTTTATTTTACAGTTTATGATTTATTTTTAAAGAATTATTTTCCCACAAGAAGGTCGCAAAAATGTTCTCCTATATTAGCTTACATTAATTTAACAGTTTTACCTTTCATTTTAGGTTTCTAATTTAACTGGAGTCAGTTTTGTACATGGTCTTTGATAGGTTTCTAAAGTTACTTATCTTCATCAAGAGAGGCATGGAAATATCCTTTATTTTCTTCATTGATTTAAGTATCAATGTTTTCATGTAGTAAGTTTCCAAAATTCCTGCATATCAATGGATCTGTCTCTAAATTTTCTATTCTGTTCCCTTGTGCTTAAGCTGATTTCACTGCTATATCATTATAATATATAATAATTCCTCATAGGCAGCTCCCCCACATCAATTTATGTATTGTTTTCAAAGTTGACTTTATTCTCCTATACAAATTTCAGAATTAATATATCAAACTCCTAAAAAATAATCAATTGAAATTTTGCTTGATGGTACTTTTAACATAAAATATATGTATAAATAAATATACATAATTCCATATATTTTTTTAATTTTTATTGTGATTTGGGTGAAAGTTTACAGAGCAAATTAACTTTCGATACAGCAGCTCACATGCACTCTGTCTCATAACATTGACGGCGATTTCCCACAATGTAACAGCTTCCCTCCCAGTTCCTCCCCGTAGTTACCTTGTCCTTCTCTCCCATGCACTACTGCTCCCGAGCTGTCTTCCTGTGCATGCACAGCCCTTCTATTCTCCCATAAATGATCTCTCCAAGGAATGTATCCACCTAATGTAAATTTTCAGCTCATATGCCTGTCCTTTGTCTGGAAGCCTGGAAGCCTGGAAGCCACAGGAGTGGGTTCATTTCCAGACCTGAAGGGCAGCTAGGGGCCATAGTCTCTGTGGTTCCATCAGGCTCCATCAGACCAGCGAACTCTTTTTCTTTCTTTCTTTTTAATGATTTTGAGTTTTGTTCCACATTTTTCTCCCACTCTGTCCCAGATCCCCTACACAGATCCCCTTCCGGGTGGTTATAGTGGTAGCCAGGCACCATCAACTTCTTCTGGTCTCATAATCTTATAGGCAGAGAATCATGTGGTGTATCAGTCACTTGGACTGATTGTTTTCATTAATCTTTGGTTTTCTTCATTATTCTTTGCTCAGGATGAGAGAGATCTCTCGTTGCATCTAGATGGCTGCTTATAAGCTTTTAAGATCCCAGTTGCTACTCGCCAAAGTAGGAGGTAGAACAATGTTTTTGTGCAGTATGCCAATTGAGCTTGATGTCCCCTGCGACTATGGTCTCAAGCCAACAGGTCCAATGATTCACTCCCTCTAGGTAGTTGACTGTGGCCAAGAAGTGACTACAACTTTGTACCTGGTCAGGTCTACTATATACTTGGGAATTCTTACAGAACATACCAATACATTTGTAGAAACATTGTCTGCCAACCTCACCCACAGTTATGGGTTCATTCCCTCCTGCATAGACATACCTAATAGTTCAGCCTGTCCACCCATCTATCCACACATATGTCAATTGTTGCCTTAACTGACAATGCAGTACTGTATGTGCAAATGGGTTCATCTTTGTTCTTGGTACCTCCTATGCATCCCTCTCTGTCTTCCTCTTGTTCAATGCCTCTTTGATGATCACTCACATTAGATACATTCCCTTTCCCTTCACCCAAATCAATACTTGTCTCTATCTATCTAACAGCACTCCCTCTCCTCCCCTCCATCCCTAGTAACCTACAAAGAAAATATTCTTTCCTTGACTTTTTACAATAATGTACTAATGCAATATTTGTGCTTCTGTGATTGACTTATTTCACTCAGCATATTGTCCCACAAGTTCATCCACATTATGTGGTGTTTTGTAGATTCTACATTATTTTTTAGGGTTGCATAGTATTCCATTGTGTGTATGTACTGCAGTTTGGTGATCCGTTCTTCTGTTAATGGACATCTAGGTTGTTTCCATCTTTTTACTATTGTAAATAGTGCCGTGATGAGCATGAGTGTGCATATATCTGTTCTTCTCCTGGCTCTCACTTCTTTAGGATATATACCTAGTA
>NW_006921748.1:3363346-3369797 GCF_000298275.1 Orycteropus afer afer
ATGGAATTCCTGCCAGCCTAGAAGGTAAGTGGGAGGGATGGCTGCCCCTCCATTCACCAAGAGGGTGTAGGGTATAAGAGTAACAAGGAAAATGTCCCATCTTTCCAGTTGTTTGTGTCAGGAATGTCCTTGAGGTCTCTGGCAAGTGGAGCCTATTCTTAGGTCACTGCAATCTGAGAGAATGCCCTCTATTTAAATACCTGAAATAGTCAAACAGCTTGTAAACATTCAAAATGGCTGCACCCTCCAGACAGCCAAAGTTCCATGGCTCAGCCCAGCTTTCTTTTCACTGCTTCTCCTTTTATTCACCAGCCACCAGTGCAGTCCTCCATGTAGCCCCTAGTTAGCAGGGCTGATTTTTAGGTTACTTCTTAGGTCCTAACACCACTTAGCAATATCCAAGCTGTCAATCCCATCAGGATCATTGACATACCACAGCTCCGTATGTCTCTTTTTTCGATGTTTTCATTCAGGTTAGAGTTTAGTCCACTTCTGTATCCTTCCTTTCAAAGATCAGGATTCCAAGATTATCTTCTGTATCTGTGTTAATTGGTACCCCTTTCTTTGTTGAAGTGGGTCTGTATAGTTTGTCTGCCTATTCCATCATCTTACCAGAACTCCATAATTCTATATTTTACATGTAATTCTTGAGAACTAGAGTCTTTATTAAATGTTCTCATCATGAAATTAAATTTCATTATATTTTTTCTTTTACCAGGTTGTTAATTTTTTTCTATATACTTACTATATATATTTGATTAGGATAAGTTGTAAATGCCTGATAGTTTATGAGATTATTATGAAAAAGACATTATATTTGCATACAGGTTTCTGGTTAGTCTGTCATTATAGCAGAAGTTAGTACCACCAATATGTTAAACAGTAGTGATAGAGTTACTGTTGCATTCTTCCTAATCTTAGAAGAGTGCATCTAATGTACTTGTTTTTTCTTTCAACATATTATTATTGGTTTGTGGTATACAGACCTTGTTAAAATAAAACAGATATTCATTTCTATTCTTTGATTGCCAAGTTGCTTTCTAAAATCATAAAAAGATGTTGAAAATTTAAGTAAACATGTAATTGGAATTTAATATACAATTAGAAAAATACACAAATCACATGAGCATAGCTCAAATATTTTGTTTCATCTTAAATATTATTTTAAATATTGATATGGCATAATTTTTGAATTATAGAAAAGTTACAAAAATAGAGTTTCCATATACTTCTTTAATATTATTATCTTTATTATTATGCTACATTGTCAAAAGTAAGAAGGCAGGAATGTATAGGAAAGAAGGACACAAGAAAAAGGACAACCACAGGGAGGAAGTGTAAGAGAGCTGTAACATTATGGAGATGGCAATCAACGTCATGAAGCAAAATGTGTGTGCATGTTGTATGGAAAATAAATTTGCTCTGTGAACTTTCACCCAAATAATAATAATAATAAATAAAAAGTGAAAAGAAGAGATCAGTATTACATATTAACTAAAATTTGCTGAATTAAATTAGTGTTTCTTTATTTTTTAAAAAATGTAATGCTCTTTTTTATGGCCCAAGATCCAATCCAGAATACTACTTTACATTTGGGAGCTCTGGTAGCATAGCACCTAAGGCACTTGACTGTTAACCAGAAGTCTGGTGGTTCAAAACCACTAGCCACTCCTCAGGAGGAAGATTGGGCAATCTACTTCCATAGTGATACTGCCTTGGAAATGCAAGGAGGGGTCACTGGGAGTCAGGTCCGACTCTAGGGCAAATAACAACAACATAACAACGCTTTGCATTTAGTTCATGTTCGATGAACTATGCATTTAGTTCATTCTTCTATGTTGTACAAATTTCCTATCCTTGTTTTTCATGACCTTGACATTTTGGAGGATTATTGATCAGGTGTTGTGATAGTTGCGGTTGTGTGTCAACTTGGCTGGACCATGATTCTGAGTCTTTAAGCAGTTGTGATGTGGTTATTCCCATGATGAGATCAGATGTATATGTTTTGTGCAGCCAATCCTTTTAAAAGGAGTTCCCTAGAGGTGCGGCCTACTTCCAATATACGTATGGACATCCTGGGAAAATGAGAAAATCTTCTATCGATCTGGACCCTGTTGCACTGCCTATGACTGTCCATGAGCAAACAATCCACCATTTGGCCTGGTGACCTTGGATTCGTCATCCACTGGAGTCAACAACTGGTTGCCAACCTTGAGCTTGTCAGCTTCTGCAGCTGCGTGAGTTGGGAAAAGCCTCCAGTTTGATATTTAATGCAGAAACTTGGGACCTGCCAGATTCTATATGTGTGTGAGCCATTTTCCTAAGATAAATCTCTCTCTCTCTCTGTGTATATATATGTGTGTGTGTGTGTGTGTGTGTGTGTGTGTGTGTGTATATATATATATATATATACACACACATATATAAGCTTTACTGGTTTTGCTTATCTAGAGAACCCAGTCTAACACAGGTATTTTACAAGATTTTCCTCAGTTTAGGTTTGTCTGATTTATTTTCTTGTGAGTAGACTAGCCAATAAAACAAACCAAACTCATTGCTGTCAAGTCAATTCCAACTCATAGTGACCCCTCCTTGGGTTTCTGAGGCAGTATCTCTACGGAAGAATATTGTCCAGTCTTCCTTCTGAGGAAGGAAGCCTTCTGGTTAGCAGTCAGGTACTTTAGGCACTATGCCGCCAGAGCTCCTTGAGTAGACTAAGCTTATGAAATTTAGGAAAGAATTTCAATAGCAGTGAAGTGTTCTCATCATAACACACATCATATCATATCATATCATATCATATCATATCATATATATCGGGGATCTAACATAACCATGTGATACCACTGCTGATATTAACATTGAGCACTTTGCTAAGTCATGTTGCTAGTTCTCCACTATAAAGTTGCTCCTTTCCTCTTCTGTCTTCCTTTTTATACTCTGTTACCTAGAAGAAAGATAGTTAGCTCGCATTCAGTGACAGTTCAGGAAAGATACAGCTGCACCTCTTTGAGGTGGGCAGTGTCTGAGTATATTATTTTGAACTATTTTGTGAGGAAGATTTGTCTCTTCCTTCCATTTATTTCTTAAATCATTTACTTATATCCATGTGGTCATGTGCATATTTATTTCATACTTTGGACTCTGATGCAATATAAAGTTATCTTCTTGTTCAAACTGTGCTGTGTCCATTGGAAGCTCCTGGATCCTTTTGACATGGTCCGTCCTTTAATTTTTGAGTATTTCTTCATTTTCTGATTCTATAAGCTGTTCCTGGTGTATCTTTCATTTTCTTGTCCAGCTACAGAAGCAAACTTTCCTCCACAGATTCCTGAATCCTTTTATGAGAGATGTGTACTTAACAAGTGTCTTAGGCTGTGTTCTTTATTGTTGTTGTTAGGTGCCATTGAGTCACTTCCGACTCATAGCAACCCCATGCACAGCAAATGAAACACCTCCTGATCCTGTGCCAACTCCATGATCCTTGCTATACCTGAGCCCATTGTGGCAGCCACCATGTCAATCCATCTTGTTAAAGGCCTTCCCCTCTTTCATCAACCCTCCACCTTACCATGCATGACATCCTTCTTCAGGGAATGGTCCCCTCCAACAACATGACCAAAGTAGGTGAGACAAAGTCTGGCCATTCTTGCTTCCAAGGAGCATCTCAGCTGCACTTCCTCCAGGACAGATCTGTTAGTTCTTTTGGCAGTCCATGGTACCTTCAGCATTCTTTGCCAGCACCACAACTCAAAAGCATCAACTCTTCTTCGGTCTTCCTTATTCATAGTCCAGCTCTGACATGCATACAAGGCAATTGGAAATATCATGGCCTGTGTCAGGCTCACTTTAGTCCCGAAGGAGACAACCTTGCTCCTCAGCACTTGAAAGAGTTCCTTCACAGCCCACCTGCCCAGTGCTACACATCGTCTAATGTCCCAACTGCTGCTTCCATTGGCCTCGATTGTAGAACCAAGCAATGTGACTTGTTTGACAACCTCAGTCTTTTCTCCACTTATCGTGATGCTGCTTATTGGTCCAGTTGTAGCAAAAAAAAAAAAAAAAAAAAAACCAGTTACAGCAGTATATTGACAGAGAATTTCCAAAGGTGCAAACTGGATTCAGAAGAGGATGTGGGACAAGGGATATCATAGCTGCTGTCAGATGGATCTTGGCTCAAGGCAAAGAATACCAGAAAGATATTTACTTGTGCTTTATTGACTATGCAAGAGCATTTGATTGTGTGGATCATGACAAATTATGGATAACATTGAGAAGAATGGGAATTCCTGAACACTTGATTGGACTTATGAAGAACCTGTACCTTGACCAGGAGGCTGTCGTTCAAACGGAGCAAGGGGACACTGCATGGTTTAAAATCAGGAAGGGAGTGCATCAGGGTTGTATCCCTTCCCCATAATTACTCAATCTATATGCTGAGCAAATAATCTGTGGAGCTGGACTATATGAAGAAAAATGTGCATCAGGATTGGAGGAAGAATTATTAACAACCTGAAATACACTGATGATACAACTTTGCTTGCTGAAAATGAGGATGACTTGAGATACTTACTGATGAAGATTGAGGAACACAGTTTGCAGTATAGATTACATCTCAATATAAAGAAGACAAAAATCCTCACAACTGGACCAATAAGGCTGTACTCTTTAGAGAAGAAAAAACAGTGTATTATATATAAAACAAACAAACAAACAAGCCCACTGCTATTGAGTCAATTCTGACTCATAGTGACCTCCACTGGGTTTCGGAGGCTGTAAATCTTTATGGAAGTAGATTGCCTCAACTTCCTCCCTCAGAGTAGCTGGTGAGTTTGAACTGCTGACCTTCTGGTTAGCAACTAAATGCCTTACCCATTATGTTACCAGAGCTCCTTGGTGTAATATATATGTGGAGAGAGAGAGAACAATTTATCACAAGCAAATGGCTCACCCTGTTGAAGAGGCTGGCAAGTCCCAATGCATGGGTCAGACATCAGTCTAAAGGGTTGTTCTGAGACACATATCTACAAGGCTCATACACCCAAGATTGACAGGTCACACACTAGTTCATAGGCTGCAGAGGCAAGCAATCCAAGATCGGCAGGTAAGATGGCTGGCTGCTGGCTCATAGCTGTGTAGGCTAATGAATTCCAGCATCAGTAGGTAATATCATAGGCTGCTGGCTCAAGTGCAAGGAACCAGAGATCAGATGACAAAGCCAGATGCAGGATCCAGATCAAGCAAGAAGCCAGAGAAGCAGACCATACCACTCAGGGAACTCCATTTCTGATGATTGGCTATGTATAGTTGATCTCATAATGGAGGTGATTACATTATCATATCTCATCATGGGAGATGACAACGTTATAACCACTAAACCATTGAGAATCATGGCCCCACCAAGCTGACAAATGATCTGAACTATAACAGAAACCAAGATCTGGTTGATGGGAATGCTTATTACTTCTTGTAAATATTGAATTATATCAAAAGCTTTTCTGCATTTATTGACATGATGATATAATTTTGTCATTTTTATTTCACTGCTATGATAAACTATACTGACAGATTTTTCTGTTGCTGAATTATCCTTTTAATCATTACAAAAAACAAATTTGATTATGAAGTATGATTTCAATGCCATGGTGGATTCTTTTATTAGAGGAAGGGGAAATTTTGCCTGATTTGTATTTCCTTAATCCTTCTTTCTCTTTTTCTTCTTTCATCTAGCTTGACATTTTATATTTCTCTAGGAATTTTTCCTTTTATATTACATCATCAATTGCCAAAGCATACTTTCTAAAATTATTATCTATTATTTTGTTTGTTTGTTTTTAACCTGTGTAATTATTTTATTTTGTAGATTTTTTTTCAACTTCTGATACCATACTGTCTTGATTGCTATGATTTTATAATACAGCTGGAAATCAGATAATGCAAGTCCTCCAGCTTTGTTCTTCTATTCAGTTGTTGTTGTTGTTATGTGCCGTCAAGTCAGACCCGACTCATAACGACCCCTCCTTGGGTTTCTGAGGCGGTAACACTATGGAAGTAGATTGCCCAAACTTCCTTCCAAGGAGTGGCTGATGGGTTTAAACCACCAGCCTTCTGGTTAGCAGTCAAGTGTCTTAAGGCACTAAGGTACCAGAGTTTTGGCTATTTTAGGAATTTATGGTTTCATATGAGTTTTAGAATCAGCTTGGAAATTTCTACAGAATAACTGCTGAAAATTTCATTGTGGTTGTATTGAATTTACAGAACAAGTTTAGGAGAATTGCTACTGACATCTTAACAATAATGAGTCTTCCAAACAATTAACATGGGATATTTCTCCGTTTGTTGTTGTTGTTGTTAGGTGCCGTCGAGTTGGCCCCGACTCATAGCGACCCCTCCTTGGGTTTCCGAGGCAGTATCACTACGGAAGTAGGATTGCCCAACCTTCCTTCCGAGG
>NW_006921748.1:3370932-3373095 GCF_000298275.1 Orycteropus afer afer
TTCAATCTTTCCTCCATTTATTGTGATGCTGCTTATAGGTCCAGTTGTAAGGATTTTCATTTTCTTTATGTTGAGATGTAATCTATACTGCAGATTATAATCTTCAATCTTCACCAGTAAATGCTTCAAGTCGCCTTACTTTCAGTAAACAAAGTCGTGTTGTCTGTATATCACAAGCTGTTAATGAGTCTTCCTCCAATCCTGATGCCACATTCTTCTTCATATAATCCAGATTCTCAGATTATTTGTTCAGTGTACAGATGCAATAAATATGGTGAAAGGATACAACCTGACACACTCTCTTCCTGATTTTAAACCGTGCAGTATCCCCTTATCCTGTTCAAATGACAGCCTCCTGGTCTATGTACAGGTTCCTCATGGGTGCAATTAAGTGTTCTGGAATTCCCATTCTTCTCAATGTTACCCATAATTTGTTATGATCCACAGAACCAAATGCTTTTGCATAGTCAATAAAACACAAGTAAACATTTTTCTGGTATTCTTTGCTTTGAGCCAAGATCCTTGTGACATCAGTAATGACACCCTTCATTCCACATCCTCTTCAGAATCCAGCTTGCATTTCTGGAAGTTCTCTGTCAATCTACTGCTGCATCCATTTTTGAATTGTCTTCAGCAAGATTTTACTTACATGTGATATCAATGATATTGTTCAATAATTTCCACATTCTATGAAATCACCTTTCTTTGGAATGGGTACAAATATGGATCTCTTCCCATCAGTTGGCTAGGTAGCTATCTTCCAAATTTCTTAGCACAGAGAAGTGAGTGCCTCTAGTGTGGCATTTGTTAGTTGAAATATCTCAATGTGTATTCCATCAATTACTGGAGCCTTATTATTTGTCAATTCCCTCAGTGTAACTTTGACTTCTTCCTTCAATGCCTTTGGTTCTTGATCACATGCTACCTCATGAAATGGATGAACATCAACCAATTCCTCTTGGTACAATGACTCTTTGTATGTCTTCCATCTCCTTTTGATATTTTCTGCATCATTCAATATTTTGCATAAAATCTTTCAATATTAAAATTTGAGCCTTGAATTTTTCTTCAGTTCTTTCAGCTTGAGAAATGCTGAGCTTGTTCTTTTGTTTTTCTAACTCTAGGCCTTTGCATATTTAATTATAATTGACTTTGTCTTCTCAAGCTGCTCTATGAAATCTTTTGTTCAGCTCTTTCATCTTGTCATTTTTTTTTTTCCACTTGCTTTAGCTATTCACCATTTAAGGGCAACTTTCAGAGTGTATTCTGACATCCATTTTGGTCTGTTCTTCTTTTCCTGCCTTTTAATGTCTTCTTGCTTTCTTCATGGATGATGTTCTTGATGTCATCCCACAATTCCTCTGGTTTTCAGTCATTGGTATACAATGCATCAAATCTAATCTTTATATGGTCTCTAAATGCAGAAGGGATATAATCAAGGTCATATTTTGGCTCTCCTGGACTTGTTTTAATTGTCTACAACTTCAGCCTGAACTTGCATATAAGCAGTTGCTGGTCTGTTCCACAATTTACTCCTGGCCTTGTTTTAGCTGTAGATGTTGAGCTTCTCCATGACCTCTTTTTACAGATATAGTCAATTTGATTCTTGTGTACTACATCTGGTGAAGTCCATTTTCATCTCTGGGGATTTAATCTGAGTCTTTTAATATCTCCCAGGTCTGTATGTAATATGCTCATTCTTTTATCTAACTTCTTGAATATATGGAATATCATTATGTTAACTATTTTAGTATTAGTGCCCATAAATTCTATCACCTAGTACATTTCTAGATAAGATAAGATGGTTTATTTATTTATTTATTTATTTATTATTTATGGATGGTGTTTTCCTGCCTCATTATATGCCTGATAATTGTCATTTAATGTTCAACATTGTGATTTCATTTTATTGGATACTAGATAGTTTTGTAAGGACATCTGGTGGTGCAGTTCCTAAGGCATTTAATTACTAACTAGGTTTGGGGTTCAAAACCCATCAGCCCCATCTGTGGAAGGAAGGGTTAATGTACTTTTGTAAAGGTTTACCACCTCAGAAACCCAATGGGTATGGCTATAAGTCAGAATAGATTTGATGGTAGTGAGTTGAGTGAGTGAGATGGTTTTGTTTCTACAAATATTACTTTTTATTTGGGATGCAGTTAA
>NW_006921748.1:3375285-3377059 GCF_000298275.1 Orycteropus afer afer
TTTTTTTCTGGTTTTGAGTGGCTGGGCATCTGGATGTAGTTATTCCCCATAATGGGACTAATAATCAGTTCCGTGGTGGAATCTACTGTGAGCAGCATAGTAGCTTCCTTCAGGATGTGGTCTGCTCCCAGTATATAAGAAGACACTTTGAGAAAGATCTGGGGCTTTTAGCACATCTGGATGCTGTGTTTGGCCAAGTCATCACTGGTCTGCCATGTTGTCTGCCAATCTGGGGATTGTTCCTGCACTTGAACCAGTGTCCTGCCATGTTTTCTGCTAATCTTGGGATTGTGCCATTTTACTTGTCAACCTTGCATTTGTCAGCCTCAGCAGCCAGCAGCTGCCAAAGTTAAGAGATGCCTCCAGCTCCAGTGGGCTGGGAGCAAGAGGCAGAGCTGAAGCTCAAAGTGGAGGAGGCTTCACCCAGCCCCTGGATCTGGCATTTTGAACTCAGACTTCTAATGTCCTAAACTGGAAGAAAATAAACTCCTGTTTGTTAAAGCCATCCATTTGTATTTTCTGTTGGGAGCTCTGGTAGTGTAGTGGCTAAGGCATTTGACTGCTAACCAGAAGGCTGGCAGTTCAAAATCCACCAGCCACTCCTTGGAAGGAAGATGGGGCAATCTCGGAAACCCAAGGAGGGGTCGCTATGAGTCAGGTCCGACTGGGCCGCACATAACAACAACAACAGAGGGCCAAAACAACATTATAACAAATTACATATAACAATGTAAAAAATAACAATCACAGAGCATATAATTGTGCTCTTGACAAATCTGTATGTAGACCAAGAGGTTGTTTTTAACTAAAAACAAACTCACTGCCATTGAGTCATTTCCAACTCATAGCAACCCCCAATGGGTTTCTGAGGCTGTAAATCTTTACTCAAGTAGATCACCCAGTCTTCCTTCAGTGGAGCAGCTGGTATGTTTGAACTGTTGACCTTCTCATTAGCACTCAAGTCCCTTATCCACTACGCCACTATAGCTCCCAGTTTTCAACTGTTTTTCTACTGTATTGTATGGTTTAAAATTAGGAAAGGTGTATATCAGGGATATATCTTTTACCATACTTAATCAATCTGTATGCTGAGCAAACAATCTGAGATTCTGGGCTATAGAAAAAGAATACACCATTGGAATTGGAAGAAGACTCATTAACAACTTGCAATATGAAGATGACACACCCTTCTTTACAGAAAGTGAAGTAAATTTTATACATTTGAAGATGCCGATCAAAGACTATAGTCTTCAGTATGGATTACATCTCAACTTCATGTTGAAACAAAATTCCTCACTACTGGATCAGAATGTATATCATGTTAAAAGGAGAAAATATTGAAGCTATTGAGTATTTCATTTTACGTGGATCCACAATCAACACGTATGGAAGCAGCAGTAAAGAAATCAAATGCCATATTACTATCTGCTGCAAAAGACTTCTTTAAAGTCTTAAAAACCAAAGATGTCACTTTGAGGAATAAATGTACATAACCCAAGCCATGTTATTTTCTGTAGCATCAAATGACCAAGGAAGACCAAGGAAGAATTGATGTCTTTGAATTTTGGGGTGGGGAAAGAATATTAAATATACCATGGACTACCAGAAGAATAGGAGGTCTGGTGGTATAGCACCTAAGGCATTTGACTGCTAACCAGAAGGCTGGTGGTTCAAACCCACCAGCCACTCCTGGAAAGGACAGTTGTGCAATCTACTTCCATACTGATATTGCCTCAGAAACCCAAGGAGGGGTCGCTATGAGTCATATCTGACT
>NW_006921748.1:3378771-3383059 GCF_000298275.1 Orycteropus afer afer
TGATATTAATGATATTTTTCAATAATTTCCACATTCTGTGGGATCACCTTTCTTTGGAATGGGTACAAATATGGATCTTTTCCAGTCAGTTGGTCAAATAGTTGTCTTCCAAATCTCCTGGCATAACCAAGTGAGTGCCTCTAGTGTGGCATCTGTTTGTTGAAAAGTCCTACCGACTCATAGGTACGCTTTATAAACAGAACAAAATGCTGCTCAGTAACGTATCATCCTTACAATCCTTGCTATACTTGAACCCATTGCTGAAGCCACTGTGTCAACCCATCTCTTTGAGGGTCTTCTCCTTTTAACTGACACTCCACTTTACCAAGCATGAAATCCTTCTCTAAGGAATGGTCACTCTGAAAACATGACCAAAGTAGGTGAGACAAAATCTGGTCCTTCTCCCTTCCAAGGCTCCACTTCTTCCAGAACAGATTTGCTCATTCTTCTGGCAGTCAGTCAATGGTACTTTCAGTATTAATCGTCAACACCACAATTTAAAAGCATCAAGTCTTCTTCCATCTTCCTTATTCATTGTCCAGCTTTCTCATGTATATGAGGTGATTGAAAATACCATGGCATGGATTAGGTGCACCTTAGTCTTCAAAATGACATCTTTGCTCTTCAACACTTTAAAGAGACCTTGTGCAGCAAATTTGTCCAGTGCAATAGGACATCTGATTTCTTGACTGCTGCTTCCATTGGTGTTGATTATGGAAACAAGTTATATGAAGTCTTTGACAACTTCAATCTTTTCTCCATTTATTGTGATGCTTCATATAGGTCCAGCTGGGAGGATTTTTGTTTTCCTTATATTGAGCTGTAATCCATTCTGCAAACTGCAGCCTTTAATCTTTATCAATACATGCTTCATGTCATCTTCACTTTCAGCCATCAAGGCTATATCATCTACATATTGCAGGTTGTTAATGAGTCTTCTGCTAATCCTGATGTTGCATTCTTCTTCATATAGTCCAACTTCCTGTATTATTTGGTCAGAATACAGATTGAATAAGCATACACTACACATTGAATAACTCACTCACTTCCATCAAGTCAGATCTGACTCATAGCGACCCCTCCTTGGATTTCTGAGCTGGTTTCGCAACAGAAGTAGATTGCCCAACTTTCCTTCTGAGGAGTGGCTGGTGGGTTTGAACCACCAGCCTTCTGGTTAACAGTCAAATACCTTAGGCACTATGCCACCCAAGCTCACCACACATTCAATAGGACTCATATTTTGTCACTTTTTCCCATATCTCAGGACTCATGTTCATTTAGTGCCATATATATGAAGCCATGAAATGTATAGTTTCATGTATTTTGTCCAGTATTGTTGTTGCTGTTGTTGTTATTTCAGGTAAGAGGGTCATTCTAGACCCTGTAACATCACCTTGGGGGTAGAGAAAATTCTGCATTGAATTTCCATAGGAAAAAAAAAAAAGTTAATTATCTATATGCCAAATCCAAGTAATTGCTTTATTGGGGTTTGTGAAGGCTGTTATCCATATGATTTCTCCTACCAGCATAAGTATAATGCAAATTAAGATTATATCTCTCAACTCATACCTAATTAATTGAGGCATAGAAAAGGATGTTATAGTTAATTGGCCTTAAATTATTTTCTAACTATATAATTCTACCTTCTGCTGGCCATGGAATATCCTTCCCTTTGATTTCTTTGGTTACTAGAGAACATATATTCCTTATAATATGGCCAGTTAGGAATCTTTCCATTATAATATAGACAATTAATTGAATTGGCTCAACAGATTGGTTTTTGTTTGTTGTCAATTTTTCATGTTTAAGGAACAATAAGTTTTCCTTGTTGCTTCTTTTTCTTCTTTTTTTTTTTTTTCTGTTCTTTCATCTAATTATGTATTTCCTCCATAGAATGTAGTGTGGGTTTCAGACTGACCATAAAATGATTCTCTAATTACATTTTAGTCTCCTCTCTCCAGAAAAATAAAACCCTTGAAACATGTTAATGTTTTTGACTGTAGAGAGGAGCTCATCTCTTACAGCAGGGCTGAGCATGGAGCCTTGTTGCTCTCAACACTGGCTTATGTGAGGCATGAACTGCAGGCAGCACATAAGAGTAAATCTCTTCAGGCAGAGGGCAAGGGGGGGCTTGTGGAAAAGAGGTGAGAAAATCCATATTTGACTTTTATTGCCTATGTTTCCTAGTAATGATGACATGATACTCATCTGAGATGTGAGGCATCTCCCATTTCAGCACTTAACGTGCTGCCCCTTCTGCACAGGGGCAGAATAGACACTCTGGCAAGACAGGAAGAGAGGAAGCATGGGTGACCTGAATACAAATGCTCCAACAAATGCACAATCAAGAGAGACAAGAACATTCTGCAACACTTTCCTTTCTCTTTTCTTTTGACTTTATTTATTTATTATTACTATGGGGGCGGGGCATGAAGTAATAAAGAAGTTCTGGTGGTACAGTCATTAAGCATTCAGCTCTTAACCAAAATGTCAGCAGTTCAAACCTACCAGCCACTCCACAGGAGAAAGATGAGGCTGTCTGCTTCCATAAAGATTTGCAACCTGGGAATCCTTATGGGGCAGTTCTACTGTGTCCTATAGGGTGGCTATGAGTCAGAAAAGACTTGATGGTAGTGGTTTATTTATTTATTTAATAATGATTAAGTTCTGAAACAAGATATTAAAAAGTACAAAATGGGATGTCTAAATCCTGCTGTGGCCTTTATACTTCTGGATTAAAAAAAAAAAAAAAAAAAGACGAGGAGAAAAGGCAAGTAAACCTTCACTGACACAAATTCTTTCCACTCACCACTTTTTTTTTACCCTAAAAGTTTAAGTAACTCAGCTTCTCTTTGGCTGTAATAAAATATTTGATACGTGCTTCATACTCCACAGTAAACCAGAGTTATTTTCACAATTACTTGGCTACAAAATTGTTTGAAAACATTCAAAGTACTTTAAAATACACTCATTTGTTTATTTTATTGTAACCACAGCTTTGCTGGCCCAAAGGTACCACTCTGGAGATTTCTGGAACTTGTTATGAACTATAGTGGTGGTACTTTTCCTGCTTACTGATTAATTCATTCCTTCCAACACATTTCCTATTTCACTTTCTATGGTTGTGTAAGAGTTTAATGTGTATAATCTTTTTCTCTGCAACAAGAATGTAGAATCTGCAGTCAGTATAAAGAAAAGGAAGCAGAAAACGTCTGGGCTGATTAAGCCCAGTGGTGACTGAGTAGTAGAATCCTCACCTTCCATATAGCAAATCCACATTCCCGGTCAAGGCACCACAAGCACTGCCATCATCAGTACATGATGATGGCTTGGGTGTTGCAATAATGCTGAAGGAAGCTGAATTTTGAGACTGGGATGAAAGTGTTGAGAAGCTTTTGGGGAGCCATAAAATGGTGGAATAGGCAGATAAACTACACAGACCTTCTTCAACAAAGAAAAGGGGAACCAATTGACACAGATAACAGTAGATAATCCTGGAGCCCTGAGCTTTGAAAGGAAAGATATAGAAGTGGACGAAACTCCAACTAGTAGAAGAACCTTCATGAAAACACCAGGAAAGGAAAGATATGGATCTGCTGTCTAAAAGTGATCCTGACTGCATGGACAGCTTGGATATTCTCAAGTGGTATTAGGATGGAAGAGTTAACCTAAAAATCGGCCCTGGTAGCCGGGGCCTGCACAGAGGACTGCACTGGTGTCAGTCTGTGTGTTCTGATGGAGCCTGGGTGCTCTGCCACACCCTGCTCAGATTTTTTTTTCCTATTTTTTGTTTGTTTTTGTCTGTTTTAAAATTATTATTATCATCATTATGACCTTATTATTATTATTCTTTCTTCTTCCTTTCCCAGATTCTAGTTTTCAGGTTTTTCTCTCTTCCCTGTTCCTGGTTCACATTTTTCTCTTTCTCATATTTAACCCATTCCTTGTCTTTCTTTTTGAATTTTTCACATTTTTTCTTCATTATTCTATTCTTTTTTCTCTTACTGCCCTCTCCCCAGATATTGCAGGTTTTTTCTTTTCTTTTCTTTTTTTGGTGGTTGTTCCTGTGTGCTTATGCAGTGTGTTTTTTGTCCACTTGCTTTTATTATTGTTGGTTTTGTCTAACTGAGTGAGAGACAGCAATCATGCCCATACAATGCAACCACATCTGCACCTCTTGCAGCTCCACTTACTGAAAGAGAGCCACCACTTTCTTCTCCACCAACTGACCAATGATAAATGACTACCAAGAAGAGCCTGACTCACCCTTAACTGCTTTTCACAAACA
>NW_006921748.1:3383794-3439267 GCF_000298275.1 Orycteropus afer afer
TTGGTAAGGTGGAGGGTTGCTGAAAAGTTGGGAAATCCCTTAACAAGATGGATTGACAGTGACTGTGGCAATGGGCTCAAGTGTAGCAAGGATCGTGGAGCTGGTGCAGGACCAGACAGTGTTTCGTTCTTCTGTGCCTAGGGTCACTATGAGTTGGAAAAAATTCAACAGCACCTAACAACAACAAGATTGACAAAACTAATCAATCTCCAATTAGGATTCCATATACCTAAATTGCATGGTCCCATCTCCACACTGGTGCCATGTGCCTTATTTACATTATTAGCAAACTATCCAATCCCCTTGGTGGGCCACAAGCACATAACATTTTCATAGTTCCACCCAGTCATCTGATGGAAGTCACAAAGCCCATGGCTACAAAAGCCATACCAAGTAATTCACTATATCACATCTCTCTACCTATATTCATACTGAGTTGATATGAGCAAATATTTAGAACTTTTCAAATTGAATTTTCAACATTGTATTTTTGCAAAAAGGGCATGGAGTTAGAGTCTGACCTCCTCTAATTTCAGAAGGGGAAGAAGAGTCAAGGTCAATAGCTCAAGGCTGATTGCTATGAAGCAGATGTCAGATATGCTACTACTCTCCAACTGTTTTACCAATTCTGACACCAACCATCCTTCCCAACAGCACTCATTTCTTCTCTTTTGTGTTTGAAAATTGGCTGCAATGGCCACACAGAACTCACAGATAATACTCATGATCATGGAGTTAATAGGAAGTAACTGATTGCAACCCAGTTCAGTAATGACTCTTCTGCCCTGCTCAAACAAGTGCTTCAGAGCTTTTAGCTCTGCAAATAGGTGGTAAGAGAACACTCCACTCTGCCAGTAAGCCTTCTGTCTGAAGGCACTCAGCTTTCTTATTCCATGGGCCAGGAAGCCTGCTGCTCGGTCTCATGCTGGTCCTTTTCTTGATTCTGTTGCTCTTGCTGCCCTGCTACCAATATTTCTCTGCCACTTCTTCTTGCCATCTCAGAAAAGGGTTATAGCTCTGTCTCTGTCTCCTGGACCAAGGAAATTGAGCACAGGGACCTTGGACCCAAAGGATGACCATCACTCCTGGCACTTCTTACTTGATGACAGTGAAATCCCTCTTTCCACATCTGGGATGGCCTTCATTAAGCCTAGTGGATGACTGTGGTGTAGTAAATTACATAGTGTAGGTTTTCTAGCCATAAGTCTTTGTAAACTCCATGGTGGAATCTGTCATGAGCAACTGAGTAGCTGCTGATTGTTAAATTTATCCACCTGGGGTATTTCTGTTGGGAGCAGCATGAAGTAATTTTCTGGGAAGTTCTCTCTCAGATTTATAGAATTCTGATTTTGGGACTGGTTAGTTGGCCAGGTTCAAAAGGAGCCTTCGTGGAAACAGAAGTAATTTCTCACTGCTGACTGAGAGACCTTGAGAGACATGTATTGCTGAGAGAGAGAGACTTAGAGAGACACGTGTTGGTGAGAGAGACTGTCAGTTAAGAGATGGTGGGCTGAGAGACTGAGCATGTTCCTGAACTTGAATTATAGCTTGTTGCTTAGCTGCTAAACCTATAATCTGTGAGTTCTGTGTGGCCATTGCAGCAAATTTTCAAACCCAGCAGAGAAGTGGTGGGTGCCGCGGGAGGAACGGTTAATGTTAGTGTTGGTGAAAGGGCTAGAGGGAAGCAGCTTGTCTGGCCTGGCAGGAATAGGCTTTGTGCTACTGATGGTGATTCTGTCTTCCTCCTGTGGGGTTAGAGGAGGTCAGAAGATGCAGCCTTCCTACCTCTTTGGCAATGATAAAATTGACCGATCCTTCAAGAGGGTTCTATACACCTTATTTGTACACCTTATTCCACCCCTGTAAGAATGTCTTGTACTTTATTTACATTATTATCAAGCTATCCAATCCCTTTGGTGGTTCGTAAGCACCTCATATTTGCATAGTCCCACCCAGTAAGTCATTTGATGGGAGCTACAAAGACAATAGCTAGGAGAGTCATATTAGGTAGCTCACTGCACCACAGTTTTAATTTGGGTTCTCTAGGAAGCAGACTCTGAGACATAATTTAGAGTACATAGTGTTTAATGCAGGGTGCTCCTGGGATCGATATCACCTATAGAAGGGTGGGAAGGAAGTAAAATTCAGTAGTACAAAGTGTTCACCCATGATTCAAGTTCAGTGACAACCATGCACAAGCTTACAGGGAGATCTGGAACTAAGATAGCTAACCATTCAAAGCTGCCACAAGTTGAGCTGAGGGACCAGGTCCTTACACATGTGTATTAATCAGTCATTAGATGTGGATACCTCCTGAAAGGTGATTTCTGCAACTGGGCCAATCTCTGAGGCACTCCCAGCAGCTAGATAATTAAGACTTTCATTGATAAGGTATCTAGGAAATTCATCCCAGTGTCAACCAAAATGATTGATCTTCTTTTACAAACTCAATTTTTTAGCATCAAATTGATACAACTTTGAGCACTCATTCTACATGGCTTGAGTTTGGACAAGTTAATTTACTTCTCTGGGTGTCAGTCTTCCTTTTAGTAAAATGAGAAATAATTATGTCTTCTTCATAGGGTTGGTATGAAGATTGCATAAAATTACCTTTTTCAGTCTCTAATGTAATGATTAGGAGCTCGGGTAGCGTAGTGCCTAAGACACTTGACTGCTAACCAGAAAGCTGGCGGTTCAAACTCACTGACCACTTCTCAGAAGGAAGGTTGGACAATATACTTCCGTAGTGATACTGCCTTGGAAACCCAAGGAAGGGTCACTATGAGTCGGGTCCAACTCGATGGCACACAACAACAACGTAATGACTAACTATTTAGAGTATCTACTTGAGGAAAAATAAAAGTTATTTTATTGCCCCCTCTAGAACCTGCAAAAGTATGAGATTCCATGGTGTACTATGGAGCCAGAGGTGATATATAAAACAAAATATATACAGCTCAATATGGCCTATACCCTATGAAGTTGAGACAGCTTCAACATGATGGATTATCAAAAACAACTGTCTATCTTCTGCCTGCAGAATGGCTGCCACAGCTAAGCCACTAATTAAGCTCACAGTGGCACATCATAAGGAATAGATGATGCTTTTGGCCTTGGGCATACTTCATTTGATGTGCTAGTTGGACATTAAAGTAATTTTTTTAAACAACAAAAAAAAGTAGAACGTTACAGATAAAGTTGACATTCCTTTTATTATATTCTCCCCAGGAATAATCACTATCATAAATTTTCTGTGTACCCTTCCAGTATATTTTTATATACTTAATACATAAATATATACTTAAGTGCTATCTCATATTGCTATGCATTTAAAAAATCATATATCTTATCACTCTGTATGCATCATTTAGCAAATTGAATTCTCACTAAATATTTTTGAGATTTATTCATGTTAGCAGGTATGTATTTGGTGTTTATTTAAAAACTTGATATATGGAACTTTGGGTTTCAGGCCCAGGTTTTAGAATGATGGGAGAACCGTCACTGTAATCCTTACGATAACAAAGAGCCAGACTAAGTTCAAACTCATACATTTCCTTTGAACATTTCAAATAGTGGAAGTTGGAGAGTGACTGTTCCAAATATAAATGTTAAGGGTTCCTTCAAAAATAGAACTAAGGAAAGGTTCAACATGGATGGAAGCTAGAGGATACAGCCAGAGGAGTTGGCAATTTGGTGAAGGCCAAGTGTGAGTTGACAGAATTGTGTGAAATCCCTAAGAACCACAGAAATTGAGAAGTTCATGTCCTCTTTCAGATAATTTTTCCACAAATCCTAGCAGAAGCTCTAAGAAATAAACATGAAAAAAGTCCTAAAAAGTGTCAATTTTGGTAAAGACTGTGAGGGAGGAGAATATCAAGCAGGAAGCAGAGAAAATAAACTATCTGAATCATTCTTCCCTTTCTCCTTTATGAAGCATATAATAGACTTAAATTGTGAAGGAAAGAATAGCAAATACTACATTGTTGATTGGGATGGAAAGAGAGAGACTGCTTAGAAACAGCTTACATCACTTCTTTTCACGTTTTAGAGTCACAAACTACTGCAAAGGAGTCTTAAAAATGAAGTCTTCCAAAATTCCTAGGAAGACAAGATGGATGTGGTAAGCATCTACCCAGTCTCTGCTATAGAGTTTCAGACTTCTTATGTTATAACCTGAACTATACAATATTTCCTTCTACCACCTACAAATCTTCTCCCTCCTCCATCTCCTGTGCTGTAAATGTCACAACCATTCACTTATTTATCAAGGAAAACTCTGTGATTGTCCACATTACTGATTCTCTTATAGTTTAAATCAATTATTTTAGTGAATTTGTACCAAATCTCACTGGTCTCACTTTGTACGAGCCATTTGCATCTCTGTCCTGCATTGCTGCAGTGACCTCCTCATTCCTAGTTGCCACTCTTGCCCATACTGTTGATTCTCTTTGGAGATTTCAGACTGTTTTGTAAAGCCTAAAAAAAAATCATATGATTTTGTCACACCCATCCCTTTAGTGGTTTCCCATCACACTTAGGACTTATTTAAAGTAATTTCCATTGGCCATTAGTTCCTAAGTGGAGAGCCAGTGAAAGCAAAGGAAACCCTCAGTGAGATGAATTGACACAATGGATGCAACAGTGGTCTCAAACATACCCGTGATCATGAAGATGGCTTACAACACCACACAGCACATCACTCTGTTTCACAAAGGGCCACCATGAGTTGGAGCTGACGCAATGGCTGCTAAGACAACAATCAGTTCCTACGTGCTCTTGCCTCCAGCTACATTTTATATCCCTTTTTGCTTGTGTTTACTCCACACTAGTCTTTTTGAACAAAGTCCTCATCTTTGAATCGCTTGTCTTCTTTCTCTATTCCTGTAATGCTCATTTCTCTGATATTTTAAATGGCATATTTCCTACATTCAGACTCAAATATTACATTGTCAGAAAACCCATCTCTATCTAAAGTACTGTAACTAAAAGATCGCTTCTGCTTTGATCACTTTGGTTGTTATACCACTAATCACAAACTGATATTGTTATGTTAATTATTTTATTATATCAATCTCTTGTTCACTGGAATATAAGCCATGTGAAACAAAGGAATTACTTTCTGGTTTTCCACTGTAAATTCTGTGCCTCTAACGGTTCTGAGAAATGAGGGTCTCAGTTATATTAGCTGAATTAAGGAATGACTGTTAGACTTGGAGGGGGAGTCATTAACCATATGTGGAATATTGAAGTAAAGGGGGAGAAATAACATTGAAAAAAAACTGACTAATGTCCTGGTGTGTCTAGTAAGTCAAGGAACCACCCTTTCCAAGGACTCGCCAAGATTCCCACCTCAGGCTACCTGAAATGATCTAAGGCAGAATAACATTCACAAGCCCTTGAGAATAAAACAGATTAATGCCTGCCAAACACTGGGAGCTATTTGAATATTATTATAACATATAACGTAATTATCACAATTCAATCTCCTGGAAAATGCAATAACCAGTTTCCCTGCTTGGTACAAGGAAAGTGAATGTGAGCCGTCTAGGTTGTGTAACTTTTCTCTGGTATTCTGCCAAACAAAGGACTGCTACAATACAAAATTTAGGGGGAAGATTTTAATGGAATTATATAGTCATAATCTCTATTTTGTTTCTTTATACACATATTGGTCAGAAGACCATGGTAACATAATTCCAGGGAAGTCTTTACATTTTTAATCATAAATCAAGTGGTTAGGTCTGAGAATGCATGGTAGAGATTTTGAAATCCACTCCATTGTTTTAGAAACTACAGTCTGAATTCACATGTGGTTTCAACATCAAAATCCTCTTTACCTAAACTTCCAATATCTTATCATGACCAATTATGAAATTTGTGAAGCCCAGTGCAAAATAAAAAAATGAGGCCACTTGTCAAAAAATTATTAGAAAATTCAAGATAACAACATCAGAGCTCTAAATTCATATTGGGACTGTCCTGAGCTTGGGGCCTGTGTGGGCCCACAAAGCCAGACTAATTCCCATAAAAGAACAAATGAGAAATAAGAATCTCTACTGAAGTCAGTGCCAGGAACTCCTGAACTTTGAGCATTATTTGTAAAGGGTAATTTCACATCAATTTCCTTTATAATTTTGATAGTCTCCAAGGATACAATCAGATCTACCACATCTGACCTGTAACGGGCATTTCTCCCATATCCAGAGCTTAGCTTGAGAAAGAAGTTTCATTCACTAAAAAGCATATATATATATATATATATAGAGAGAGAGAGAGAGAGAGAGAGAGAGAGAGACACTTATGAATTGACTTATGTAAAAATACTATCATCTCTTTAACAAGGCTCAGATCTGATATAAATTGTCATATTGATACATTCACAAGTTCTTTCACATCATTTGGAAAAATTTGAGCATCTCTGTTGATTCAGCAATATTAATGGGTATGACTAGTCAATGCAACTAAAACATTGGTTGATTAAGGAGGATGGGTGTTAAAAGTCAGATAAGCCAGTGTTGTATTGAGTTTGTTGATCAATGTAATCAAAATGGCTAATCCAGCAATCCTTCATTATGCAAGAGTTGGTGAGGTCATTGGGGGATGCAGCAGTTTAGCACAAATGAGGGGCCTATTGAAGGCACACTTTTTGGTGGCCCACCTGCCCACTACCCTTTGCATCAGTTTGAGTTCTTCCTTTTCCCTCCCTCAGGACTACTTGTAATCTATACCCTCAGCTACAAAGCCTATTTCCTGTTCCATTTTTTTTTCTTGCCATGTCACCCCTTTCTATGTATGCAACTCTCACATCATTTACACTTACACTTCTCTTTTCAAGGCAGCTACACACACACACACACACACACACACAGACCCTGTACTATCCTGTAAATTTCCAAGCTATCGAGAATGAAGTATGTTAATGGTGGAAGAGCAAAGTATCCAAATGAAACTAAGATGTAATTAAGACAAGAGAAAGAGAAAGAGCCCACATGGGGCAGCATATGAGTATAGCTTTTATTTCAAGATGAGAAGATCTGGCTGTGAAATTATCTTTCTGTTTCTTTATTGTTGAAACCACAAATAGCAGCTTTGACAACTGTTATTTTCCCATAACAAGCTTCATTTAACCCATGTAAAATTGTCTTTGAAGCCAGGCCTATACAGTGTGAAATAAAATGGAGATCTGTCAATTATTTAGGATTTCTAGGTATCATTGATAAGACATTTGATTTCTGTAAGTAAAATTATTCAGTAGTTTCTGATTTGAAAACTCACTTACTATACTTGTATCTCTTCTCTGTTTTCTTTTTGCTCTTTTCATTACCTTTACTCCATCTTTAAAGCATTCTGTGTTTCAATTCCCAAAGTCAATCTCTATGACCTATAACTATAAAACATTAAAAATAATAACCATTCATAATCTACATGTATGCTCCTTGACTCAAAAATAGACCAAAATATAAGATAGACTTTAAGAAAAAAAAAATAATCATCATCAGTAATTCACAAGAGAATTAAGTTCCACACAGTTGAATGTGTTTGCATAGTTAACTTTTCTAGTCAGCTGAAAGAAGTAGTATACACAAAAGTTATCTGTTACTTGTTCATCAAACATTCACAGAAGTTGTCTTCTGCTTATATTTAAATTGTAGCTAAATATGCAGGTTTTTCTTGTGATGTTCTTAGTAAAGATATTTTTTAACTTCTTCCTATTAGTGAATTACCCTATATTACTCAATCAATAAATTGAAATAATTCATATTTTGATTCATTATTGTATTAAACTCTTTATGAAAAATAAATCTACTGTCATGATTGAGATTTATCCATATTTTATTCATCAATATTTGAGGCTGAGCTATGTAAAAAGAGTTCAATTTTACCTATAAGCTTTTCCTTATATTTAATAATTATTTTTGTCTTCTGCTAGGCTCGTAACTAGGGTATTTCCCAGACTTTAAATTCTTGAAGGGCATGAAGTTAGGAGATTCAGTGTGATATGGTGGAAACAGTCCATAAATTAAAAAAAATAAATGTGGTCTGATTCTAGGCTATAACACAGACAAGCTCAGTGACTCAGTAACTCAGGTAATAAGTAAATTTTTTAATATTCAGAATTATCTCTGACAAAGAGGGGTAATGATACCCAACTCACTGGCTGGTTCTAACGAGGATTCAAATGAAAGAATTACATGAAAGTGCTCTTAATAACTCTAAACCTAATATAAATGATCTCCAAGAGGCCACTGTTAAAATATAACAGAGAAGTGGTTGTTTAGACAAGGGGGCTGACTATAACCAATGTATATCAACCTATGCCTGTGCTTTTAGAATAAGAGAGAAAGGTCAAAATGTCAGTCAATACATTAATAAGAAAAATGATTTAATCATAAAAACCACTCGAGAGACACAAAATAAATATTTGAAATCTGGCTTTACTTTTAGTTGTGTGACCACAGGCAGGTTCCCCATCTGTAGAATGGGAGTATTAATAGCATTTACACAGTGGTTAAAAAATTTGGCTGCTAACTAAAAGTTGCTTCATTTGAACTCACTAGTTGCTCCGTGGGAGAAAGATGAGGCAATCTGCTTCCAAGTAGATTTACAGCTTTTGAAAACCTATGAGACAATTCTACTCTATCCTGTAGGGTCACTAGGAGTCAGAAATCGACGTAAGGACAGTGGGTTTGTTTTTTTGGTTTACCTCACAGGGTTACTGGGAGGGTTGAATGAGTTAATATGCTGGAAATGCTTGTATTAGGCTTTAGTACATAGTAAGTACTCATCATGTTCGTCATTTTATTATTTTAGATTAGCATATGCTGTGAAGCTTTTGCTGTCAGGCTGAGACCTTGATTGTTGAGAATCAGGCCACTGTTAATGGGACCAAACCAAACCAAACTCACAGCCTTCGAGTCAATTCCAATTCATAACGAACCTCATTGGCTTTCTAAGGTTGTATATATTTATGGAAGCAGACAGCTTCATCTTTCTTCCATGGAGCAGCTGGTGAGTTTGAACCACCAACCTTCTGGTTAGCAGCCTTAACCACTACACCACCAGAACTCCTTTGCTAATAGAACAGTCAAACATAAAGTTTATAAATTCTATCCTATATAATAGGGAAGAGAAATTTTTGACATATTTATGTATTCTGTTGATCAATACTGTGGATAATTTGCTTAAAACCAAAAACTCACTGCCAGTGATTCAATTCCAACTCATAACAACCTTTACAGAAGTATATTGCCCTACCTTCCTTCCAGGGAGCAGTTAGTGGATTTGAACTATCAACCTTCTGGTTAGCAGTCAAATGCCTTAGGCAGTGCACCACCAGAACTCCTCAATTTGCTTAAAAGCTGTGGCAAAATCTAAATGGTAATTAATAACATGGACTAGATTGAGTGTTTTAAGTCTGGAAGTAAATATAAGAATTCATGCATTGAAACCAAGTGGTTTGGCTTTAAATTTTCAAGTCTTTATATCTCCTTGGAAAGCAGAGAGAAGATGCAGCATGCTATGTCTGGGACAAGAAAAACTAATATTCCCTAACTCTGTTCTGTGAACATTTCCCTCCAATTGGCAGAGCCTTAATTCTTTCATGACTGTATCATTTACTGCTTTGAATTTTTGAGAAAACACGGATTTTGATATAATTATATGTAACACTTATGCCCCAAGTGGACTCTGGTGATAGGATTGGTGAAGTAAGGCCTATTTCTTCAGATCCATGCAGTTTTACAGGGCTCTGCAAGGTCATTACATATAGCACAACTACAAGAAACCTGAGAGACTGAAAATGTTGGTGGGAAATGTATGTCCCATAAGTAGCAAAAGAGTTAAAGAGATTGCTGAGATAGACGTTAATAAGAGAAATTACAGAATGTATTAAATGAGATAATGAGCACAATGTGCTAAACTCTTTACTGGTGCTTTGTCTTTATATTTGAAGGTGAGGGCTGGTCATTAACATTTTTTACCTCGAACTCCTTGAAAGCAGAAACTGTCTCTTTTCTTTAATTTTATTAGCCTTGCATGATGTTGCAGTAATAAAACACAAATATGATACCCCCAAAATACTGAAATGCACTGTAAATCTCTGTTTACGTGTCTTAAAAACATGTCAAAGGAAGAGTTAAATTATTTGATACCTGATAAAAGCTCAAAAGACCTTTCTGACATTTCTCTTTACTTTGTCACAATCTACTCTCTCTAAGTCTCATTTTTCTCTCCTTTAATTCCAGCTGAAATTGGCTGTTCTTTCTACCTATTCTTCTTGGTCTTAACCATCATAGCTTTTCTCAGCACCTTCCATTTTCTTTCCAGACTTCTTAGAAGTTGAAAGAAAAACAGAGTGCAAATACACAGGCCCATATGGAATGAATGTTTAGAGGAGTAAGTTCCCTTTGATGATGTCAATGGTAGTCTAGGCTGGATATTTGCAGCTGAATTAAAATCCAGTGCAAGTCCCAGAGAAGGGCAGAGTGCAAAATTGGATTATGCATGAACTCAGAAAATCATTTCATGTTGTAAAGAATCTGAAATCAAGAACCAAAGACTCATTAACAGGGTTTATTATTTTAACTCAAGTTCAGGTTTGAGAAATTCTTTCAAAGCTTGTTTCAGTCATCAACCTCTCTTCTCCAGAGACATCATCCTTTTCTGTCACGTATGGTACTGAGTCCTCCCCTCTTCCTTTCACAAGCTCCAAAATCCCAGCTTGCTCTTCAATTTTTCAATCCTGGTTGGATATTTTTTGCTGTTTTGATGAGTGAATCACTCTAATGTTCTCCCTCTCATCTGATGTTTTCCTTTTCAAATACAATAGCCCAGATTATTTATTATTGCAGTTTTTACTTGATAATCCTGTTTTTTAGGAAGACTCAAAAACATGATGGCATAGTGCCTACGGCATTTGACTGCTAACCAGAAGGTTAAAAGTTCAAACCCACCAGCCACTCCTCAGAAGGAAGACTGGGCAATCTACTTCCAAGGATATATCACCTCAGAAACCCATGGAGAGGCACTGTGAGTCGCAATCAACTGGATGGCAGTGAGTTTGATTTTTTTTTTTTTTTTTTTTGGTAAGTGAAAGAATATAATCAGAATTTGGGACCAAAATTAAGCTGGGTTTTAATTTGTTTCATTATAAGACATCTTAATCCTCCTCACAGGAACAATATATTACATTAAGAGAGCCCTTCATGGAGAACAATGTGGTACAAAACTCAAAATCGTTTGGAGGCAAAAAAAAGATGGTGGGGACCAGGTTTGCTAGTCCAATAGAGCCTGGTGTAACCACTGAGAACTATGGCCCCTAGTTGCCCTTCAGGTCTGGAATTGAACCCACAACTGTGGTTTCCAGCCAAACAAAGTACAGGCATGTGAGTTAAACATTTACCTCAAGTAGACACACGCCCTGGAGAGAACAATCATGGGAGAAGGAAGGGCTGCTTATGCACAGGGAGACAGCTCAGGGCACAGAAGAGTATGAAGGGATGGACACTGGGAGGAGGTAACTATGGGGAGGAAGTGGGAGGGGAGCTGCTGCATTGTAAATTTTGGTCAATGACATGAGACAAACTATATGTGAACTGCTGTATGAAAAGTGAATTTACTCTGTAAATCTTCACCCAAATCCTAATTAAAAAAAAAAAAAAAAGAGAGAGATCCCTTCAAAGCCACTACCCAAACATGAAAGAAGATGAGGGAGAGGAAGGAGTGTAAAGAAAGAGCTTTAAGGCATCACTGAAAGGATCAATAGGTAGAGAAACACTTTTAGGAAAATGTACGATCTCTTACCTCATGCATTTAACATTAGGGGCAGCCCTAGAGAGAAAAGTGTCTCAGCTCCATAAATGCTGTCCTTTGGGCATTTCCTAACGGAAAAAAATAGACTCTGCTGGGATCCTCACATTTGGTCCTTTGATTGAATTTAGTTACAGAAACCCAGATGCTTAGTGTATCCTGAATGTTTGTTTTCATTTAATTTTCAGCCAAGACACTGGACATTGATTTCCTCTTGCATTTTATTGAGAGTGAATTCACGAATGTGGATGGGAAAAACCAGAGCTAAAATATTTGCCCTGAGCACAAACCAAAGTAAAAATCAAAGCATTTCTGAGAGTGTGAGTTGTTCAGTTAAATTTGCTTAAAAAAAAAAAAAAAAATCATCAAGCAATTGCACTGCTGAAATGGATCAGACATGGAGGCAGAAATCAGAAGAGAAACTCTCAGTGTGCCAACTTCTGCAGTATAATTTTCACATCAAAGACCTTCAAAATAGGATTTTTGCAAGTATTTTAACTTTTAGCTAGCTGGCTCAAATCCTTTCTGGAAGTAAGCAGGTTGTAAATTGTAACTACATAAATAAATAAATCTCATGTATCCAGATATCAGGCATTTCAAAATTTGCCCACCTCATCCTGACCCATCCTGTGCAGTTAAGGTCTGAGCTGTCTTTGTATTACAGCTGTTTTCCATTATGTAAGTGGGTCTGGTTGACAGTACAGAGTATATGTGTATATTCACACAGAGAAAGAACTTTCTAGAAGAAGGATCATCAAGTTTAATGACTTGAAGGTTTGAACAAGAGGCATGGGGAACTCAGAAAGAGTGAGAGTTTCCATGTGAAAGAGAATGGAGTGTGTGGAGAGGAAATTAGATTAGAAATGTAAATCCAAATGAGATTCAGAATAGGAAGTCCTTCCTTGCCACTTCAAAAACTTTTTCCTGTGCACCAAGACATCCCAGAGGCTCCATAATTCACAATTGGATTATACTTGTTTTTTGCTGCTATAGACTTGGAAATTTTGTGTGAGACTCTTAACTTTTTTCTGATATCAATTTATTCATCTATAAATGATGGAATTTAGATTAAAACTCTAAGGTTATTTTCAATGTTTCTATCTATCCACATATATCTGCATGGCCTAGTACAACATTTGACTACTAACCAGAAGGTTCACTGTTCAAAGCCAACAGCCATTCCAAGGAAGGAACATGGGGCAATCTACTCGCATAGAGATACTGCCTTAGAAACCCAATAGGGATTGTTATGAGTAGGAGTTGACTCGATGGCAGTGTGTTTGGTTTCTGGTTTATACATATGTATAAAGAGCTCTGAGGTTAAATCATTCAGCTGCTAACCAAAAGGTCAGGGGTTCAAATCTACCAGCTGCTCTGTGAGACAAAGATGTGGCAGTCTGCTTTCATAAACATTTACAGTCTTGGAAACCTTGCATGGAAGTTCTACTCTGTACTACAAAGTTACTATGAGTCAGAATCAACTCATTGACAAGGGGCTGGGTTTAGAAGGGGCAAGCAAAAAAATTTATGGAGGATTGAAATAGAGAAAATTGTTGTACATTCCTCTCTAGAAATTTCTCAAAAATTTCTTTCCGTTATATGATTCAATGAATGTGAATCTCTCTTTCATAGTTCATGTTCCTTGTGAAGTAGGAATTAATGAAGAATACTATGTTATATGGACAACTGTCCTGGATTAAATTGTGTCCCCAAAGAATATGTTTCAACTTGGCTGGACCCTGATACTTAGTGGTTTGGCAGTATGTCCTGAGGAACTTAAAGTAAGATACAACACTCTTACTTCACAGCCCTGCTCCTGTGTAAAAGGAGTTTCCCTGCAGAGTAACCTGCATCAGGTTTTGTCTAACAAGAGATAAAAGGCAAGCAAAGGAGGACCTCAGTACCACAAGAAAGAAGAGCACTGCACATCTTTTAGAACCAGGACCCCTGTGCTGAGAAGCCCTTGGACCGAGGGGCAGCTTGAAGTCAAGACATATGGAGATGTCCAAGGAACTTCAGGACCACAGACGTTGAAAGGAGACAAGGAACTTCATCCGAAGCCAACAGGAAGAGAAAGCATTTTCCTAGAGCTGACACCCTCTTAAATTGTGAGAGAATACATTTCTGTTTGTTAAAGCCATCCACTTAGGATATTTGTGTCATAGCAACACTAGATAATTAATGCAAGTTCTAAATGAGTTATCCAAGAGCCATGCTACTAGGACTAGCTCTTCCTTACACATTAGAGTTTGACTTGGGCAGGTAATTTAGCCTCCCAAATACCAAGGTCTCTTTCAAAAAATGGAAAAAGAAGTGCCTATGTTTTCCATTTGACAGGGCTTTTTGGAAAGTCAATAAGGATGAAATATTTAACAATAAATAACATATTTTATTCCAACAAATTTTGGCTCCCCAAACAGACAGTGTTTCATTCTGTTGTACGTAGCTTAGCTGAGAGTTGGAATTGGCTCAATCGCACCTAAACACACAGATTTGTGAAGGAAGTCAAGCCTCTGAAACTATGTATATGTGGTTTTCTTTGCTTGGAAAGCCGTTCTCCTCTCTTGTATGATTTATTATAGTTTTTTTTTGTTGTTGTTGTTGTTGTTGTTTGTTTTGTTTTTTAATGCATTGTATAACAGTTATCATCCCCTCCAGGAAGACTTCACAGATGCTCACATGATTTTAAATGCACTTGATTTGTACTCTACTGTATGAGAGCTCTGGTGGCATATAGTGCCTAAGGCGCCTGACTGCTAACCAGAAGGCTGGTGGTTTAAACCCACCAGCCACTCCCCGGAAGGAAGGTTAGGGGATCTACTTCTGTAGTGATATCACCTCAGACACCCAAGGAGGGGTCGCTATGAGTCAGAACTGACTCAACAGCAGCGGGTCAGTATGAATCCTCATACTTAATTTAATTTTTGGTCTTCACCATTCTTAATCCTGTTTTTTTTAAAGACCTTGATGTCTGGAATGGAAGCGTAGGTAACCAGTGCATTTTCAAAGCATTGATGTCCAGTAAATATTTACTGACTGAATGAAATGATTTGGAACAGTGCCTCAGACTTGGCCCAATCCATTCATAAATTGGTTATAGTGATCTTCTAGCTAGCAATTTCATGAAAAGTGTGATCTACTTTCATAAAATTGGGAGTGGTAGAATTTGAGTCTGAGACCTGATAGAGAATCTAGTAAATGTTTGTCCTTATCTTTACCTACAGAAGGTATTTCCTCTCATTTTTGTTCTACAGAAACTTCACAGACAATTTCTCAGCAATTATAGTGAAAAGCAGAAGTGTTAGCACAGGACCTGCTTTGTTTAAAGGTATGGTTCACTTGGTAATATATTTTTCTTAAATTTCTCCCTTAATCTTGTTTCAATATGCTAATCTCTCTCAATCCTCCATCAAGCCTGATTTAGAAATGTTTATATACAGTAGCCTCTCACTCTGGAGAGGTGACTAATCTTTAATTATTGCCTAAGTTGTCCCTGAATTAATTTATTCAAAGACACAAAAACATGGGGATGAAATAGGTCATAAAGATAAAATACATTATTACATGACATTATTGTCATTGTTATTATTCTCTCCTCGAACAAGGAGATGAAAAGCTGAATTGCACACCATATGGTAATTGCTTGGAAGATAACCACAACTTACGGTCACACCTTCAGCATCCAGCGACATTGTTTGCTGCATTTCAGGTGCCAGTGTGGCATAGAGCCAGCCCAGGAAAGATGAACTGGCAGAGAGAGAATGACAGACATTAGGCATAAGTACTTTTCATGTCAAGCCTTTGGCATGTTCATTGTCGAAAAAATCTGTTCTCAGAAATGCCTTCCAAAATATGCAAGTTATGTTATCAAGGCATATGATAACTTCTGCTATCCAGGGATATGTTAATATGGACCATCCTGGGAGATGCCAAATCATCACCAGGATAATGGCTGATTCCAGATGTCTGTCCAGGTTCATTCCTACAGCCCAAGGGAAGTTCAGAAATTAAAAATGGAAAGTTTAGATGGAATTTTTTAAAAAAGCTGACTTTTACTACCAGTAGTCACCTTTGAATGAGAGAAAAGAACAGCATTGATCTATATATTCTAATATATGCAAACTTTAATTTTCATGATCTGTTTTTAAATAATAGAGTTGAGTTATGTCTATTTCTAACAATAAAATATGAACTTTTTCAAATAACATAGAGGTGAAGTTCATGCTTTACATAGTTTAAATATAACATATTTAATATAAGCAATATATGAACTTTTTCAAATGAACTAAAGGTGAAATTCATACTTTGCAAGGTTTAAAAATACCTTATTTTTGAACAGTGTTGTTCAGATTACTTTTATTTCACACATTACCTAATAGTATTGAAACTTTCCAAGACCATGATCTACCAAACATCAGTTTCCATTTTATTTATACATAAAGCATCTTAGAAAACAGAGAAATGAATTCATGATCACTTGAATGAGTTGAGGTAGAGGTAAACCACAAATATATTTCCTGTGTTTTCAGGTCAAGTGATCTGGGGAAATTCCACTGTGTTAAAATACATAGTATAATTTTCTTTTTGGAAACCAATTTGATAAGCTTGAACATTCAGTTTTCCAAAAAAATATTTCTTATTTTCCAATCTGACAAATGGCATGTGTTGTATAAATTATAAATATATTTTTAGTCTCATGTCATATCAGCTTGATTGTTAGAAAAAATAAATAGTAAAAATGATTCCTCTATATTTCAAAGGTGAAAGGATTTAGCTCTGCAGAAATTCTCCAAGGCATAAAACATGCCTATAACACAACTATTTTTTCAGCTGATATCTTTGACTTGGCTCAAAAACGTGCCATAAAGAATGAACAAATCAAACTTTTTTTCTCCACAATGATCTGGCCTTTAAGATGTAATAGAAACTTAAATGTGGAAATGCTCTTGGAATTTATTCAGAACAGTAGAAATCTCAATCCAAAAGCACAGCTGAATATTCATGGAACATTTTTATTTATCCAAACTTATCCTTGGGAAAACACAATTTTGGAACAATCACCATAATATCTTGGGCAGCAAAATTACCTTATATATAAACAGTTGCTTCTGTCATAGCTGTTGTTGGGTTATATGTACACACACATACACAAATGCATATGCATATATGAGATTAAAAACACTTTAGAGCTCTAATGGTATTTTATGAATCTTTCACAATATTGTGGTTATGAAAGCTTTTCTAACAACAAAGCAAAACAAAAAATAATGATATATCCTTGTAATGAAGTTATTTATTCACTCTCTATCTTTCTCCTGTGAAGTACATCTTGGCCTGGACACTGAGTTGTTAGGAAAAAACAAAAAACATGATTCTCAAAGATTTTTCATTTGGTAGAGAAAAGAAAGACACACTTCCAAGAAACACAACACATGGGTCCAGGCTGAATAGGACCTTGCAGATGTTTTAATAAGTAACCAAGGCTTTTATTAGTGAATATTTATATGTACTAAAAGATCCTGATAAGCTGCTGTCTCTGAAGTCAGACACAAAATGTATACCAGTCTGGTCTGTGGGTTAGCAGGTGTCATTCAGTAGCTATTTGTCAAGGACACAGAGAAATCCAGGGAGGTAGTGTTCCCTGACCTCTCTGAATGACTTTGCACACCTCTTCAGTGCTTTGTTACTGAGTAGACCTTATAGAAAGTCTTTGATACAAATGGTTAACATGCTCAGCTACTAACCAAAAACTTGGAGGTCCAAGGCCTCCCAGAGGCACCTTGAAGGAAAGGTCCAGAAATTCCACAAAATTAACCATTGGAAGCTCTATGGAGCACAGTTCAACTCTGATATACATAGGGTTAGAATAGACTCAACTGCAACTGGTTCTTATAGTAGATCATTAGATCATGATTGTCTCATCTACCAATCTCCCCATTGCTTATTTCACTCCAGTCATGTTAGTGCCTTTGATTTATCTTGAGAATCCAGGTGAACATGCCAGCCAGACTCATGCCATGGGACTTTGGGTTTAGCATACCCCAAATACCTGCATGGACCATTCCCCCAAATTAGTAAAGACTTCATTAACTACCTTAAAATGCAACCTCTTTCTACACTGCCTATCCTTTTCCCTACTTTTTTCATTTAAATTTATACCCAATGTATATTTCAGTTGTTAATTTTGTTTATTTTCTGTCTTTTCCCACTGGGATAAAAGCCTCATGATGACAAAGATTTTTAATTGTATTGTTCATTGCTCTGTTCTCAGCACCTGGCACATTGTAAGTACCTAATAAATATGAATTACATTGACTATAATGTTTTCATGGAGTTTTAAAAATCACAAGAGTTAAGAAGAGGTTAATAAGTGTCAGAAACCAATGACAAAGGAAGAGACTAGGTGCTATTGTATATAGCTCATTCTCTGATTCAAAAATCAGTTTTTGAGAACATACTATGTGCTAGTTACTGGAATTGGTGACTTTTAGGAGCTCAGAGCCTAAAAAGAGAGAAAAGAAAATGAATTAGAAATAGAGTAGAAGAACTAAAGAATATAAAATTACAGTGATATGAGCATAAAAGTGTGATAAATAATAGTTTGTGTTGTTGTTGTTATGTGCCGTTGAGTCAGACCTGACTCATATCGACCCCTCCTTGGGTGTCCGGGGCAGTGTCACTACAGAAGTAGATTGCCCAACCTTTCTTCCGAGGAGCAGCTAGTGGGTTTGAACTGCCAGCCTTTTGGTTAGCAGTCAAATGCCTTAGACACTATGCTACCAGAGTCCCTAAATAATAGTTCTCTCATTATTAGCTAACGTGATAAAAATATTTTTTTATCATTAAAAACATCATTCTTTTATTTTATTTTATTTTCACAAAAGTATGAAATAGTATTCTTGGACTAGAATGGCAAAGGGAAGGAAAAAGGAAAATTATTTTTGGATCACATACAAAGTTTAGATTCTTATACGTGCACATAACCACAAGCATAAACTGTAGGAAAATGTATTATAGGGGGTTGGAAAGAAGAAACCATAAATTATAAGTTTAAGAAACAGTCAAACTGACTAGTCAAATTAGTATAATAAAGGCCATGGGAACCAAAAGTAAATTGAACATCTGGGATATCAAGTCAATAACTGTGGTTTCCTTCAAATGCATCTCAGGAGAAACAACTTCCAGCATGGGAAGGAAGGTCATGAATGAGAAATGTATGCTTTCAGAATTTCATTTGACTCACTTTGAAGGGGATAAATTATGATTAGCATAAATAGGTCTAACACACCATATACCCTCCTTCTCCTTGATATATATTTGTTGTTATTCTTTCAATCCTTGTCTTTCTGGTAATAGAAAGCTTTATGGAGGTATAGTAGGAAGAAAAGCTGCTTAATGGGGCACACTACAGCAAACATTATTGATCAATTTTGTTTTACTTGTAAGAATGATTGAATGTGCAAGTAATTGAGATGTCATTTTGTAGCTTGAACATTTTATTTTCTAGAATGTGTGTTTTCTCTGAGAGAATTTATTTGAGACAAAATAAAGAACCAAAGATGATATATTGAACAGGGAAAACATACCATTCAACAAGAAGATTTGTCTGGGTCACCCTTTTGATTTCATGGCACCATTTTGTATTATCAGTGGTGAAGTTTTGCCAGCTCAAGGCTAAAGCAAATATTCTCTTCCATAATCCCTAGTTGTCCTGTACCACCTAAATTGTTTACCCTACTCCATTAAACCACTTCTTTTCGCCTATTCCAGGGCTTTGTAACTTCTTACTTAAAATGTGTTCTAGTAAAAAAGATCTAAGAAACTCATTTCAATCTTTGTTGAGTTGGCAACATTGTATTATATATATTTTTACAAACAATAAAAAATGCAGACACTCTGTTTATACTTCATTGACTGGCAAAATACATATGACGATCTCCAAACAGCCATGAGTTTTAAGGTAGGACAATAAAGAAAGATACTGTGGTAACAGGCAAAGTTTGAGCAGATATAACTGGTATATTTCTTCCTGCAAGCTTTTAAAATTCTAGCTAGTAATTTGAATAGCATGAAGAAAATTGTTTATAACCACAGAAGATAAAGTTAATATTGAAAATTAGTCAATTGAAATCTTGACTAATTTTCAATTGAGGCCAAAGAGTCAATCACTAGAATATAGTTTAAAGGAATTCTAACTAAAAAACATCTCCCTGTCTCTTTGACGAATTATCTGGTATCACTGCATTAGAAACTGGTTCCTTCAGGTTATAGAACTGTTTTTAGTAAAACTGGAAATTTTCTTGAAACATATAACACAGTAAGTCTGTTGTTGTTGTTGTTGTTGTTACGTCCCATCGAGTCGGCCCCGACTCATAGCGACCCCTCCTTGGGTTTCCAAGGCAGTATCACTAGGGAAGTTGATTGCCCCATCTTCCTTCGGAGGAGTGGCTGGTGGGTTTGAACCACCAGCCTTCTGGTTAGCAGTCAAGTGCCTTAGGCACTATGCTACCAGAGCCCGGTAAGTCTAGTTGTCTATTAATACTTTATGTGATTGAGTTTCAGCCCCTTTCCAACATAACTAATTGAAACCAATCTCCTGAAAAAATAAAGTCACAATTGGTAGATGTGACTGAAAGGGAAAAAATAATGAGACAAGTGACTTCTTGAGTTTGCCGTCCTGTGCATGTACAAAGATGAGTCAAAGGACTCTAACAGAGAGAACTGGACATGTTTGATGAACATTTAGGTCATGTGAGATACTATGAAATGTCTGGGGATATATAATTAAAGCATGATCCCTGATCTCAAAGATGGGTTCCACACAAAATGACAAGTCCTTTGATATCTATCTACGTATCTACAGAGAAATGGAAAATCTAGTTATCACTGAAACTATGAATTAAGGAGACCTGGGTTCAAGCCTTGGTTCTGTTTTACCAGCTGTAAAACTTTGGCAAATTATTTAACTCCTTTGAATCTGTATTTGTTTTTTATGATTTTCCACATCAGGCAAAGTGTAACGTTCAAATGAAATTTTGTTGTAATCTATAAAGCTGTATGCAGTTTAGAGCTGTTGAAATAGAAAATAAATGTTTATGCCTTTCTGCTTTGTGTCACCACTCAAAATCTATCATTGGTATTTAGAGTTTTTCCCATTATTTAGCTAGAGATGCTACAAGATATGATACAAGTTCTTCCTAAAGGTTGACAGAATGGGACCCTCCCATAAAGGTCCATGGAGTCAAAATAATTTTTGTGGTAGAGTTCCTCATAATAAAGATCTTCTCTGGAGATTTAAGAATTATCTGGGCTTTAAACAAAGGGAAGGAGAACTAGAAATTATCAGGGCCTTCTCCTTGAGAATAGGATCAAGACAAGGATGCCCATTATCATCACTCTTAGTATTATACTAGAACTTCTAACCAGAGCAATCAGGCAAGAAAGAGAAATGAAGGGTATCCACATTGAAAAGAAAGAAGTAAAACTATCTTATTCACAGAGGAAATGATCCTATACATAGAGACTATTAGAGATTCCACACACACACACACACAAAAAAAAAAAAAGCAACTGGATATATAACAGAAGAGTTCTGCAAAATGTCAGGAAAAGGTCAGGAAGAATTCAGCAAAATGTCAAAAGAAAAGTCATTTGGGTTCTGTATTAATTCTCTAATGCTGCTATAACAGAAATGCCACAATTGGATGACTTTAACAAACATAAATTTATTTTCTCCCAACTTAGGAGGAACGTCCTTATTGACTTTCAACATCTGTGGGCCCAGTGTTCCTTGTTGCTCTCCTTATGTCTTAGTATCAACGTTCTCCTGGTTGTAGGAGGAGGCCAGTGCAATGATGCTGGGTCCTAAAAATGTGCTCCATTCCTGGCTCTTCTTTCTTGGTGGTTGTAAAGCCTTTCTTCTCTGTTAGTATGTCTCTCCTTGTATGCCTTGTAAGATAAAAGGTGATTCAGACCACAACCCATGGAAACTACTTTTACTTCTGAACAGAGCTGTGATCTGATTAAGGGTATTTTATCTCACCATAATAACTTTACAATTGACTGGTTGATGACATGAAATCATAAAATGGAGGAAGATCACATCATTACATATTGCCAAACCACTGAGAATTATGGCCCAGCCAAGTTGACACATATTTTGGGGAGACAAAATTCAATCCATGAGAAGTTTCTTTATAGTAACAAAAAGAACTCTGAAAAGGAGATCCATAGAAAAATATGATTTGCAATAATGCCCCAAATGATAAAATATTTAGGAATAAACCAATAAATTTGCAATGGTACCAAACGACTCACTGACACTGAGTTGAATCCAACTCATAGCAACCCCTCTTTGGGTTTCCAAGGCAGTATCTCAATGGATCCAACTCAATGTCAGTGAGTTTGGTAAGGTTTGATCTCTATGGAGGCCAATTGCCCAATCTTCCTTCTGAGGAGTGCCTGGCAGGTTTGAACCACCAGCCTTCTGGTTAGCAGTCAATACCTTAGGCACTACACCACCTGAGCTCCTGCAATGACACCAATACTAACCAAAAAACATGTGTATGATTACGCATATATTTATGTCCAAAAACCAAACTCACTGCCTTTGAGTCAAATCTGACTCATAGTGACCCTTCCTTGGGTTTCTGAGGTGGTATCACTACAGAAGTAGATTACCCAGTCTTCCTTCCAGAATCTTCCTTCTTTATATAGGTATATAATTATATGACTATTTATGTACATGTGTGTAAACAGATAGAAGTATCTATAGACATATCTACATACATATGTACATACCGGTATGTGTGTGCATGCACACTTATTCATATATACAATAAACCACTAAGGGTACATAGTTATGGATAGTTCTTAAATATAACCAAACACCTCATGAGGCTGGTTTTTTGAGTATGAAGGTTTAGGACCATATTCTTGTGAAATAATACAGTTTAAAAAGTGAATGTTCTGAATTTCAATGTAATGAATAGTGTCTGGGATCTTAAAAGGTTGCAAGTAACCATCTAAGATACAACTACTGGTAGATACTTATCTGGAAAAAAAGAGAAAGAAGAAAAATAAAGTCTCAGAGAAAAATGTAATGTAAAGCACTAATAATCTACATGAACTATGGCCTTATCTACCCTGACGTCAGCAGAACTAGACAATATGCAGCTACCACTGCCACCCATTGTGATCAAGGCCACAAAGATACGTCCTTATAGAATGGGAGAAAATGTGGAACAGAACTCAAATTCTCAAAAAATCCAGATTTACTTGATCAGTTGATACTAGAGGACTCCCCAAGACTATTTCCTTAAAATACATTTTAAACCTTAAACCGAAATTATTGCTTGAGGTCACCTTGAAGCTAAATATCAGAGTGATTTATAAAATAAAGAATGTCACCCATGAGTAATGAGTCCTTAAAAGAAAAAATTCATCTACAGGACAATAGAGGCCAAAAATCACTCTACAGCAAAGGTGAGAAGGTAAGTGGACAGAAAAATTAGAGTGCTGGATACGGTGCTTCCATAACAGAATGGATGAGAACGATGACACGTTGTGAAAATGTAACCAATGTCATTGAATAATTTGTGTAGAAATTGTTAAATAAGAACCTAATTTGCTGTGTACACTATCACTTTAAACATAATAAAATATTTTTTAAAAAATTATCTGGGCATAAAAGAATGGGAGATCTCAATTTGTAGAAAGTGGAATTAAGAATATTTTCATAACAAGTAAGAAAATTCGAAGTCTCACTACTTTGGCCATGTTATCAAAAAGGACCATTCTCTGGAGAAGGATGTCATGCTTAATAAAGTGGAGGGTCAATAAAAAAGGGGAAGGCCCTCACCAAGATGGATTTACATGGTGGCTGCAGTGATGGGTTTGAGTATAGTAGGGATTGTGAGGTTGGCACAGGACCAGGCAGTGTTTCATTCTGCTGCACATAGGGTTGCTATGAGTCAGAGACGACTTGACAGCACCTAATAACAACATCAACAAGACAATTCATGTTTTGTGGGAGTTGAAGCAGAGGTTTGAGAAGGATAGTTGCGGAAAATTATGAACAGGAAAAGTAAGTTTTAGAAGGCTTTGAATGCCAATTTATAGATTTTAATTATATAGTGTAACAAGAGAATCCTTACAAGAGTAATTGCCTAAAGTATGCAAACTCCTTTGAAATAAACAAATGCTAAAAGAGATTTCCTTGTGAAAGCCCCTGTTGTAGTGCAAAGCCAAATCCAAACCCAGTGCTATCACGTTGACTCTGACTCCTAACAGTTTGGGACAGAGCAGAACTGCCCTACAGGTTTTCCAGTACTGTAACTCTTAATGGAAGCAGACTGACTCATATTTCCCCAGTGGAGCAGCTGGTGGCTTTAAATTGCCGACTTTTCGGTTAGCAGCCCAATGTTTTAACCACTATGCCATCAATGCTACTTGTAGTGGTCCAAGGGTCTGAAAATGATAGTTTCAATTTAAATAAGAAATGGGGCTGTGGGGTGGCTGTGGTCAAAGTTGTCCATAGTAGCCAGTAGAGATGACAATGGAAAAGAGTCAACTGAATGGACACTGAACTGAAAAAAACTGAGAGGACTGAATGAAGGTGACAAAGGAATAAATAGTGTCAAAATTTAACACTGAAGGTAAGTAGGGTATAAATATTCTATTTCAATGAGGTTCAGAAAGTCTAAACAATCTGTCTCAGTAGCAAGGCAACAGTCCATGCATGCCTTTTACTTTTCATTTCATGTTTTTCTAACCTTCCACAACAGCAACAACAATTAATGGATTGCTAAGAATATAGAACCATTTTGAACTGAAGTAGTTATACAAGGACATTGTTAATGAGCTGATGTGTAAGAATATTTGAGTGGAAATTGCCAACAAGCAGATTAAAATGAGAAACTAAAAACTCAGTAAAGATATTAGAAATAAGAACACATAAATGAACTTGATTTAAATAAGACTGTATATTTCACTCCTCAAAATATTCTCATTGTCATTTCAGGAAAATATGAATTTGATCTTGATAATGAGAAGAGTGGAGAACAATAGCTAGAATTTCCCTTCCCTACTTAAAACTATTCAGTGTCTTCCATTGCTCACAAGGTACAATTCAGATTTACTAAATTGCCTTATAATGCCATCCATAATCTAGGTCCACTTTATTATTCTCAATCTCTCTCTGCTATGCTCTCATCCACATTCTATGATCTAACATAGGAAACTATTATATAAATGCCCTGCTGTGAGTCAAGGAAGAATTCCTGGAGATGTACTGTGTAAACTGTGAGTGATGAGTAGAGTCAGCTGAGAAAAGAGATTGCAGATGGAATGAAAATGAAGAGAAAGGCTCATACAAAGGAGTAGATGTAAATTCATGGGCATATGAGGGAGGATGTCCTGTTCAAGGATCTGGAGAGACTAAATATGATAAAGGATGGGGATAGGTAAAATTCGGACCAAAATTAAAAACAAAAGAAGGACTTGATATGCCATGTACCATTTTCAAAGGGTTATCTGTATTTCTACCAAAGAATTTTCAGTCAACAGAGATTGTGTCATATGTTTCTTAGGAATATGCTGAAATATAACATTTTGCTACTTACAAAACACTTTTTATTAAAAGTTTACTGATGATATTAGAGAGGGAAGGAAACATAAATTTTTGCAGACTCCCCAATTTCTAATCTTTTTATAATTTTGAGAACTACATGTTTACAATAGCAACATTTGTTGATTTATTCTATTTTGGACCTGAGGTGAGCACCATGTCTCTAGTTGTATTTCGTATTCAATGTCTTACATTCTGTCCCTGAGAACCACCTTATATTTATGTATACGATATTTTTATCAAAATTTTTATATTAGGTTGCCTCAAGGTAATTAAAAAATTGTATTTCTGAGTTCTATTTATTTGTTTATATATTTTCTAGACTATGATCTTCTTGAAGTCAATTTCTTTCTTTCATATTTTGTCTCTCCAGATAATAACATAAAGCCTGGAATACAGTAGAAGTTCAACAGATATTTTTGAATAGAAGAATTTAAGAAACTTTGTAAACTCATCCTGAAATGAATGGTATAGACAGTAAATGGTGTAGGAGAGAACCAAAGCATCAATGAATTAAAAACTCAAGAAACATTTATTAATGATGTTTGTGGTACTCACACCAATGTAAGTCATCATGTTCATTAAAAAGTGAAAACACCTAACCATAGCTTAACTTTCAGTGAACATTAATGAAGAAATTCATGAATATTGTAAAAGGTACTGGATAAGATGTTGTTGTTGTTGTTGTTGTTATGTGCCCTCGAGTTGGCCCCGACTCATAGCGACCCCTCCTTGGGTTTCCGAGGCAGTATCACTATGGAACTAGGATTGCCCAACCTTCCTTCCGAGGAGTGGCTGGTAGGTTTGAACCGCCAGCCGTCTGGTTAGCAGGCAAGTGCCTTAGCCACTATGCTACCAGAGCTCCCAGGATAAGATGTTAGTCATCATAAATGATAGTGTAAACTAAGATAAAAAAATAGGTAAAAAAAAAAAAGGACAGAAAATCCAAGAAGAGTAGTCAGTTTGTTCTTGTGAAAGATGGTGAAAATGTGGGAGTTTATATAACAACACTTTTGTTCCTCTCTTCTATTTTTCAATAGACAATTGAACAAAAAAATTATCTGACTTTAGTTAATAATAATATATCACTAATGGTTCATGAATGTGATAAATATATCACAGGAATGTTGTTGGTGTTGTTAGGTTCCATCCAGTTGGTTCCAACTCCTAGTGACTCTATCTACAACAGAACGAAACACTGCTCAGCACTGTGCCAGCAGCACAATCATTGGTATGGTTGAGCCCATTGTTGTAGCCATGTCAATCCATCTCATTGACGTTCTTCCTCTTTTTGGCTGAACCCCTCCTTTACCAAGCATGGTATTTTTCTTCAGAGATTGGTCTCTCCTGATAACCTGACCAAAGCATGTGAGAGGAACGTCTTTCCATCCTCGCATCTAAGGACCATTCTAGTTGTACTTCTTCCAAGACAGATTTGCTCGTTCTTTTAGCAGTCCACTGTATATTCAATATTCTTCACCAACACTGTAATTCAATCTATCAGTTCTTCTTCAGTCTTCCTTATTCAATGTCCAGCTTTCTCATGCTAATGAGTGGCTGAAAATAATGGCTTGGGTCAGGCACACTTTAGTCTTCATAGTGATATCTGTAGTCTTAAACACTTTAACAAAGTCTTTTACAGCAGATTTGCCAATGCAATACTTGTTTGATTTCTTAACTGCTGCTTCCATGAGTATTGAATGTGGATCCAAGGAAAATGAAATCCTTGACAATTTCAATATTTTCTCCATTTGTTATGATGTTGCTTATTGGTACAATTGTGAGGATTTTTGTTTTCTTTATGTTGAGGGGGAGCTCTTTTGGCTTAGTGCCTAAAGCATTTGACTACTAGCCAGAAGACTAGTGGTTCAAACCCACCAGCCACTCCTTGGAAAGAAGATTGGGCAATATTCTTCCATAGTGATACCACCTCAGAAATTCAAGGAGGGGTCGTTATAAGTCACAATCAACTCGACGGCAGTGAGTTTGTTTTTTTCTCAGTTTTATGTTGAGGAGTAATCCATACTGAAGCCTGTAGATGTTGATGTTCATTAGTAAGTGCTTCAAGTCCTCTTCATTTTCAACAAGCAAGGTTGGTTATTCCATCTGTATATTGAGCAAATAATCTGAAAAGCTGGACTACATGAGGAAGATTTCAGCATCAGGATTGGAGGAAGACTATTAACAACATCACAGGAACAATATGCTAATAAGAGAAACAATGTGCAGGGCCAAGGGGAGCATATGCATATATACAGAATAGACAGAAAATTTTACGCAAGTTTTCTATATATATAGAACTGCTTTAAAAAATATGATCAATTAAAAAAATACTGAAATTCCATATTTTCACATACTTTCAGTCCAAGAGAAAATGAAAAAAAAAAAAAAAGCAGAAATTATCAGGAAGTGTAGCAAGTAATATTTGCAAAATATCAGCAAAAATATTTCTTGTTCTACCCGCTCTTTTGGAACTTTGACACTACCCCAAGAAAAGATGGGATTTATGTCCCCTGTCCTTGAAAGTAGATGAGCTGTTTGACTGCCTCAACTAGAGGGTACAGCATAAGTGATGCTATGTGAACTCTAAAGATAGTTCATAAAAGGTAAAACAGATTCCTCTAGTCTTTTTTGGGATCCTTGCTTTTGTAACCTGTCACCATGCTATAAGGTAGCCCAGACCACACTGGGAGGTCAATAGGAGGTGAATTGAGTCCCTTGGCATTCTGTGCTAGCTGATCTCCCAGTCAGTCCCAACTTGTAAACCATGTGAATGAGCCATCTTGGAATAGGATTATCCAACTCTCAGTTGAGCTCTCATACCCAACACTGCATGGGGCAGAGATAACTTTTCATAATTGAGCCCTGCCCAAATACTGTAACTGTGAAAAAAAAAATAATTATTATTGTTTTAAGGCTCCAAGTTTTGTGAAGGCTTGTCAAGCAAAAAATCACTAACGGTAATAGGAAGTAAGAAATCATGACTGGGCGTTAAAGCAGTTTTAGGTGTATTGTTGAGATCTTTAAATACACACACATACTCTTCACTTACTATCTCATTATCTGACAATTAACTTTCACAAAAAAAGTGAAAAAAAGTTACTGCCTTAAAATTTTGTGCATTAATGATACACATCTGTCAGGAACAAATACTGAGGTGAAAAGCAAGAGTAATGCAGGCTGTGATGGTTAAGATTGTGTGTCAACTTGGCTGGGCCATGATTTTCAATGGTTTAACAGTTATGTAATGATGTAATTTGTAAGAACAGTTATGTTATGATGTAGTCATCCTTCATTTTACGATCTGCCACGGTCACCGTCCATTTTTGCACAACACTAATTTTCACATAATGACTTGGTCTTTGGAACCTAACCATATCAATAAATGAGGAGTGAGTGTAATAGATAATGATGAATAATTATGATTATATAATTATAAATATTAATGATTATGTTACCTGCATAATGGGGATTGGTTGATAAATTTTAAAATAAATTATTTCTTTACTGAAGTAAAGCATACACTCAGAGAAGTACACATGGTAAACGTAATATTATAACAATCACCCAGGTGAAGAAATCAACCACTGCTAGCATTGTGGAAGCTTCATTCATATATTTTCCAAGTATAACTTCTGCCCTCTTTCCTAATGATAACTATGATCCTGACTTCTAGTACCACCATCGTTTCATAGTCTATGACTGAATTTCATTATCTTGATCACCTGTGGGTTGGTTTTCAATATTTTATTTCTGTTGATTCTTTATTAAAACTTGTCTTCTAATATGAGTAATTATTTTTGATAACCAAAAACAAACCCATTGCCAATGAGTCAATTCCAACTTGTAGAGACCTTATATGACAGAGTGGAATTGCCCCATATGGTTTCTAAGACAGTAGTAGATTGCCACATCTTTCTCCCACAGAGCCATTGGTGGGTTGGAACACCTGACTTTTTAGTTACCACAGTATTTTGGTTACCTAGTGCCACTCTAACAAGGATATGCTGCTAATGGGATGCTTGAAGAAACAGGAATTTATTACAGTTTGGAGGCTTTAAGTCTGAATTCAAAGTGTCAGGCTCTAGGGATGGTGAAAGCCCCTCAACCTCGGGCTTGAGCTCTGCCTCCTTCTCCCTGCCCACGGGAGCTGGAGGCTTTTCTTCCCTCAGACAGCTGCTGGCTGCTGAGACTGACAAGTCCAAGGTTGACAAGTGAAAAGGCACAGTCCCAATGTTACCAAACCACATGGCAGACCGTTAATTCAAGTTCATTAAAAGTCCCAATGTTGGCAGTGCATGGCAGGCTGCTGAACAACAGCATGGCTACATGCCGGATTCAAACATGCCATAAGCTAAAGACCATTCCCCAAGGCTTCTACTTATACACAGGAAGCAGACGACATCCCAAAGGCAGCTACTAAGCTGCTCATAGTAGATTCCACCATGGAGTTGATTACCGGTTTCCTCATGGGGAATATTACATGCAGCTGCCCAGGCACTCATCCAGGCCCAATCAAGTTGACACACAAACGTAATCATACACAGGAATGCTTAACCACTGCACTACCAGGGCTTTTTTTTTTTTATGACCAGTTATTGTGCATTTAAAAATATAGAGAGAGAACAATTAAGGCTGGTCTTCAGTCCCTGTGAGGTCCACCCATTTTCCTAGGGAATAGCTGTTTGCAATTTTACTTAATATCTAGGATTCACCAGGGCCCATCCTCCCTGGAAGCCCTTGAACTTCAGTGTTTGTGTCATGAGTCTCTGGAAGTTTTTTTCAGCTTCTTGGACACTCGTTTTTGACTTTAGAAATAGGAAAATTACTAATGGAGAAAGGAAATGCTGAAAGATGAGTTCATCTTTGTTGGTTTTCATTCTTCTTTTTCCTGATATTGTCTATCCAATTTATTACTACCTGGGACATTCTCTAATGCTTTCTAGCAAATTTACTTTTAATATTATGTCCAACATTTCTCATTCTTTTCATCAGGAATCTTAGTACAAAACAATGGAGTCTGCTATTGCTGGAAGAGTAGATTTTTCAAATGAATTTTTTTAAGTTCTTGTATTTGACAGAATTCTCTCACCAAGTTTCAAGGACCAGACTAAGTGCCTCAGAATAAGGATATCCTACCTTTGGGTAAACTGCATTAGTTAGTGACACTATCTAATAACTTCTTATCTATAAGCAGAAACTCCTTCAGATATTTATCAAGAAATAGAGTTTACTTTCACTGCCAGTATCAATAGGTAGTAATTCTATATACATCTCACAAACCACCTTGCTTCAATTCTATTTTTAAGCAGAAACTCACTTCAAAATCCAAATCCTTAAAATCTCTACAAATTTCAGGAAGAAAACCAGTTGGACAGATTATTTGTCTTCAATATCCTTACAACTCAGAATTCCTATTCCCACACCTTTTGCTTATCTTTAAATTCCAGGTACACAGAGCTTTTGTTCTGTCTCTTGAATGTCTAGGATCTTGCAAGGACCACATTTGTCCCACAGAGATTCTCTGCTCTATAATTCCTTGAATTTTCTTCTACCCCTGAATCCCTCTTCTTTTACAAAATATTAACTTTTTTTTTTTCTTATCTCATCACTGATCGTTTTGCACATTGCTGGGTGACTAAATACCAGTAACAATCCATAGTTTTTCCAAAAAGTAAATGTTTTTAATTGCTTACTCTCCTCACTTGAAATGCTGGTATGTTATAAGATACTGTATGATATATAGGGAGTGAGGATGTAGTTATATACATTTGATTACATGCTTTTAAATGATTGCATTTTTTAAACTATGACAATATACTACTTAAAGTTCTGTAAATACTGGTATTTCCAAATTCAATGAAGTAGGGAGGGGAAGACAAAAATTTCAAGGACCTTTCACAAAATACCTGCAATTACATTATACAATATTGTTCTGAGCACTTGTGTAGAAGTTTCTATATCATCCCAAGTATAAAATGACCTTTATTAATAGGAAGGAAAGGTGACACACTATTACTGATGTCAACTTCTTGAAGTATGGACGACGAGTGGTCTATGCTAGCAAAATATGTTTGGTTGGCAAATATGATTATTGCTTTTTTTCCCCCTAACATTTCCATCTATTAATGTATGCAATTTGTTTGGGAGGAAACAAAAAGTGTATCTTGGCCAAATTCCCATCTGTTTAGAAATACATTCACTTTTCTGAGAGTTCACTTAAGGTCTGATAAGGTTCTAGATTGGTTTAGTTTAGTGATGAAAAATATAGACAAAGGAAGAAAGTAAATATGTCTATTCAGCTTGATGTCCAATTTGTTATACATCATGGTTATATGAACAGAAAATTTATAATTTAAAGACTCCAATATGTACCACTGGCCAAAATGGATTAAAGACTCAGCAGAAAGAGAGTTGCTGTACCAGCAATATTTAGTTTTCTCTTTTTATACTGAAAACAGTTCAGTGTTAGTTGGCATAAAGTAAAAAGTAGTCTTATAAAATGGGTTCTAAGATCAAGAATAGTTAAAGGTTTAAGATATATCCACAAGGAATATCACAAATAAATTGTTTTATTAAAATTAGTAAAGAAATGTGGATTTAAAAGGATTAGCTACTGTTGGTAATATAAGAAGGTACTTATAAAAAGAAGGAAAGTTTCCTTTCAAAAGCAGTCAAAATAGTTGCTCATGTAAGTGAATATAATTGACATTTGGTAATCTACACTTAGAAATTAGTAATGAAATTCATATTAAAATGTATCCAAAATCTCACTACCAATTTAGGTAGAGTTTACTAAGTAATGTGATATTTCTGTTGCTTGATTCTGCAATCGATGCCAACGGAAGCAGCAGTCAGAACATTAGACGACGTGTAGCAATGGGAAGGTCAACTGCGAAGGAACTGTTTCAAGTGCTGAGGAGCAAGGATATCTCCTTGAGGACTAAGGTGTGCCTGACACAAGCCATGATATTTCCAATCACCTCGTATGCATGTGAGAGCTGGACAATGAATAAGGAAGACCGAAGAGTTGATGCTTTTGAGTTGTGGTGCTGGCGAAGAATGCTGAAAGTACCATGGACTGCTAAAAGAACTAACAGATCTGTCCTGGAGGAAGTGCAGCCAGAATGCTCCTTGGAAGCAAAAATGGCCAGACTTCATCTCACCTATTTTGGTCATGTTGTCAGAAGGGACCATTCCCTGGAGAAGGATGTCATGCTTGGTAAGGTGGAGGGTCCACGAAAGAGGGGGAGGCCTTCAACGAGATGGATTGACACGGTGGCTGCGATGATGGGCTCAAGTATAGCAGGGATTGTGGGGCTGGCAAGGGATTGGGCAGTGTTTCTTTCTGCTGTGCATGGGGTCGCTATGAGTCGGAAACAGCTCGACAGCACTTAACAACAACATAACAACAACAACCTGGAAGTATTATTATAAATATTCATGATTGGACATCAGTGCTCTTAAGTAGTATTGAGGTAGGATGAACTGTTTTTTTCTTACATTACTGTATCAATTGGAATTCATCAATTTTTTTTTTTTTTAATTTTAACCATCTCTTCCTAACAAGCAGCAAGTGAAGCTACAGTTAGTATGTTAATCTCTAGAAAAGTCACTCCACTTCTCATTCCCACCCCTAATTTTTTAGCACTAATGTTCCATAAACTAGAAAACAAAACTGAACATTTTTTTTACATGTTTTAGAATTAGATTAAGTAATCTTTGAATCATGGTCTTAAAGCAATCTACACCCACTCTTCACTTATTGAAATGATCAGAATTCAAAAACCAGGTCATCACATGAAAATCAATTTTGCAAAAATCGAGGCTAACCACAGCAGATAACAAAATGAAGGATGTCTACGTCATTATCAACTACCAAATTATTCATTAATAACTACCAAATCACTGAGATTCATGGCCTAGTTATGTTGACAAACGACCTAAACATTACAATCAGCATTAATTACTCTCACCTCACATCTTAGAATCCATTACTGATAGATACATGTCATTAATATAGAAAACATTCAGACAGTAGATTTTTTTACTATTGAAGTAAATGTGAAATATCGGATAAAGAAATAGTCGATAAGTGATGAGTATGAATGAAAAAAAAAATGAGTGTGTGTGCTTTGTGGTATTTTATTTTAGATGATTTCAAGAATTTAAAAATGTCTGTTCCTTAAAAAGAGGTGGAAACTTTGGTAGAGAACTGGAAATGTAAAGCAAACAAAACTGAACAAAAGCAAACAAAGAATTCTTAGAAGTAAAAAATACAGTAAATGAAAACAGGAATTCAGGTAATGAGTTTAACAGCCCACTAGAAATAGCTAAAAAACAAGCTAGAAGATAATATATAACATGAAGAATAGTGGTAAAAACAGATGAAAAATACAGTACAAAGCTGATGGGAAATGCAACAAGAGTCTTACATATAGTTAGACTATATGTAATCTAGAAGAACAGGGAAATCTAGAAAAACATGGAAAGAAGAATGAGACAAATACAGTATTTGAGTGTAAAATGGTGGAGAATTTCTAAGACTGAGGAAAGACAAAAAGCCACACAGATACAGAAGCCTTAAAATCCTAATCACATTTTAAATGCTGAAAACTAAAAACAAATAGAAAATCATAAAATTGTGTAGGGAGGAAAAAAGAGTGTCAAAACAATACCAAAGTGATAACTTCAATACAGAAACGATATGCAATAAGTCCAAACACATCAAGTTATTTCTGACTCATAGTGACCTATAGGACAGAGTAGAACTGCTCCATAGAGTTTCTAAGGCTGTACATCTTTTAGAAAGTAGACCACCACATCTTCCTCCTGTGGAGCAGCTGTTGGGTTCCAAACATCGGCCTTTTGTTTAGCAGCCTAGAGCTTAACCGCTGCACAACCAGAGCTTCTACAGAAACAACAAAAGCCAAAATATAAAGAAACATATTTAAAGCACTGAAAGAAATTAACTCTCAATCTAGAATTCTAAATCCAGCAAAAATAGCCTTCCGGACTGAAGGGCTTTATAATAGAACTAAAAGAAAATGGTAATCTTCAGATCTTCCTTAAAAATAAATCCTTTGTTCACTTTTGAAACCAGAGAAAATAATAATGAATATGCTTTAGAATTGTTAGAAAGATGAAGTGAGATAATTCACACTTAATATAGTATCTGACGAGTAATACATGCTCATAAATGGTTCTTATTGTTATTCTTACTGGGAGCAAACTTACCATCACATTAGTTGCTTATCATCATAATGCATAACTCAGGAGGTTATAACAGGCAGAGATAATAGGTTATTAGCGTCATAAGAGATGGTTTTTACAGAAGGTAGAGTTTGAATGGGGATAATATTATGAGTATGGTGGATGTGATCCTACTTTGAGGCTTACTATCAAATCTACTGCAGGCAGTAGAAGATACCCTTCTAACTACCCCACTGCCCATGCTGTATGACCTACACTTTTCCAATTTATTTCTTTTTGCCATTTTACATCCTCCACCAAGCTTTCTTAGCGTACCATATATATACTAATTTATCAAGTTCATTAATTTAATTTTATAAATGTTAATCACATTTCTAGGTACCTTGGTACTGTAATGATATAAGGACCAAAATTTCAATTCCTATAAACTAGAACCCATGGTCACATTTATTCCACTTACAAAGAAACCATTGGGGGAAAATATATACGGAAGAGTGTGTAGGCAGTCTCATTCTAATGTGTAAGAAAGTAGAGTACCATGAGAAGAGATGCAGTTATGTCCAAATATGAAAAGCTCCAGTGACTGAATAGCAGTTTTCTATACATGCTTCTTAAAATTCATGTAGAAAAAATAGAGGGAGATTAGTTGAAAAGGGAAAATGGTAGCCACAGGACATTCCCTCCTCTTGATAGGACATTAGGAGTCATGTCAGACACAACTAGAGATAAGATCAAAACTGACTCACTCCATTGCCTTCAATAAACCTGAGACACATTACACTAAGAGAGCCTGCCTAAAGTTAGTGTAAAAGTATACATTTTACATTGCTGCTTGTGATGGTTAATCTTAGGCGTCAAGTTAGATAGACTATATATGATTCTCAGTATTTTGACAGACATTGACTGGCTGGTCCTCCATAACATATGTAATCTAATCACATACCATGACGTGCTCTGATGTGATCAGCCTATCAGTTGAAAGGGGAGTTTCCTCTGAAGTGCTCTTGCCTCCAGTGTATAAACGGATGTTCTGGCAAAGCTCGTTTTTCTCTCTCCTCTCTCTCTCCCTCCCTCTCTCCCTTATAGTCTCTCATCATCTGATCTCCAGTTCCTGGGACTTAAGTCTGCAGACGTCTCTAACCTGTCATTTTACCTGATGAATTTGGATTGCTGGCCCCCACAATCCCATGAACCAGCAGAGGTCTCCAACCTGCCACCTGACTTAAAGCTTTGGGACTTGCCAGCTGTCACAATTGTCTGAGCCCTTTCTTTGAAGTAAATCTGTGTGTGTATGTGTGTGTGTATATATAATGATTGTATCATTGTGTACTAACTGGTTTTGCTCCTCCAGAAAACCCAGACTAAGACACAGCTCAGCTGACAATGTGTGGGGAATGTGGGGAAATGACTGTTGCAAGCCTTTGACACATCAGTTTCCTTATAGATACCAACTAAGGCCCAAAAAAGGAGGCTGTAAATGTCTTTTCAGCTCATCATTTAATATCTTCAAAATACCTTGATGCTTGCCAATGTTCCATAAATACACTTCTTAATTCAATAAAAGTCCTTGAATATTGTTAACTTATTTTTATTTTTAATAAATTTTCTTAGGGCTTTCTAGGCAGAGCGGCTGAGACATGATCCCTTTCCCACAAAGATGGCTGCCTCTAGTGCCTCACACAGTAAAATGCAATTAAACGTAAATCTAATTTTCCAGTACATCTTGCAGTTTATTCAAAGTGGAAAATAACTCATATTATGAGATTTTAGACTCCAGCCTGAACAATATGAATGCTGCTTCCCTTTAATAATGCATTTCTAAAACTTGATTTTTGTTTTACTATTTTTTTTAGAAAGGCTTTGGGATAGAAAAGAGCCTATAACTAATACGACCAGGTTTATCTTCTCTTTTAGTTACATGACAAGACCATGAGGTCCAAAACACCACCCTGGAGAAGGCTAATCTCCCTTGGCACTCTCTCTTCATAGATTTCACCCTGATAGGATAGGATTGGATTTAAACCCTGCCACTTTAAATCAGTTTTGAATCTTGCATCTAACTTTTCTCCTGGGTTTTAGTGCCATATTGCAATGTTAAAGTGTAAAACTCTGCATCTGCCGAGGCATTTGGCTGGAAAAGCAAGTATGTCAATGGCCGTCCCTCGCTGCTATCACACATATGGAATTTCTGTGTTCAGCTCTGCCATCTGGTCGTTAGGCCTAGATTCACTCTTCATTGAATAAGGACCATCTACCATATCAGTGCCTCTTACAGTATGTTATCCTTTTCATGGTGTTATTTTTCAGTTCTTCTCTTGATGACATTTTCCCTTCCTCCACAACTTTTTTTTTTTTTTTTTTTTAACTCTTCACAAATGTTCTAGGAGGAGCAACCTTTAACATCTTTTGGAAGAAAAAAAAGAAAAATTATGCAAAATACAACGGATGAGATTGGAATAAGAGCAATCAAACTTTCAAATAGCTGCCAGCACCAAGCTAGGAATTTCATAATTACAAATGATGTAGATTTCATCTAGAGAGTGTATAAGATTGCCTGTAGACACAATAACATTATCCAAGAAGTATTACATAACATTATGAAGAGATTGTGGATTAATTGTTCATGCCTCTCCATTTTCCTTATTTATGCCGGTCATCATCATGGGACTGGATGACATTTTTCTATTCTCATTCTAATTCTCACCACAAGCACATAGCCTCAAAGTGGTATATAGTCCCTTGTGTGACGTATGTTGTATTGCCACTAAAATATCCACACCTTAGAAAGAAACAAATACCTTACTAGTTCATCTCCCTATAGAACTCATCTCCTTCTTAGGAGGAAAGATCAAAGCTTCAGTCACAATATAAACATCAACTTAATTCAAAAGGTGAAAGAAAAACCCTCAGCAACCAGTTGGCATGATTAATACGATAATCAGATATAGGGATGGTCTGGGACTTTATTAGCTTAGTGTTGTTGTTGTTATGTGCCATCGAGTTGGCCCCAACTCGAAGCGACCCCTCCTTGGGTTTCTGAGACATTGTCTATATGGAAGTAGATTGCCCAACCTTCCTTCCAAGGAGTGGCTGGTGGATTTGAACCACCAGCTTTCTGGTTGGCAGTCAAGTGCCTTAGGCACTATGCTACCAGAGCTCCTATTAGCTTACTAGTAATATGAAATTTAAAGTCTGTAGCCAGATTCTGTGAATAAAGTAAAATGGTGGCTTACCAGTGGAGCTCTGGTAGCATAGTGGCTAAGGCACTTGACTGTTAACCAGAAGGCTGGCAGTTCAAACCCACCAGCCACTCCTCAGAAGGAAGATGGGGCAATCTACTTCCGTAGTGATACTGCCTCAGAAACCCAAGGAGGGGTTGCTATGAGTCGGGTACGACTTGACGGCGTATAACAACAACAACAAGGAGTGACTTGAAGGACAATTACATATATTGAGGTTTAAATCTTATATTCTGAAACTCTCCTAAATTTTTCTACCAATGCATCCTACTTTCCAGCCTTAACCACCAATCTTTCCATATCTCCTCAAAAATCATATGTTTCATTTCGTCAGGGTCTCCTAGGGCATGTGTTTAAACTTTATTGTGCAATCACCTAGGGATTTTGCTGACATGCAAACTCAGGTGTAATCCAAGATTCTGTATTTCTACCAATCTCCCAGGTGATACTGATACTACTGTCAGAGAAAGATGTCTAAATCTATCCTATGCTAACTAGTGGCACCTTCAAAGACAGTATTTCCAGATGAGGTCACATTCACAGGTACCAGAATTTATAGATTTCAACTTATCTTTTGAGGGGAAACAACTCAGTCCATAATAGTATCTATTTTAATCAAGTTATGTTTGTTAAAATGAAATGAATGAACCCACATAAGGCAAACTTCACCCATAAGAAGAGAGAAGCAATGGAGTGTAATTGCTAAGATCAAATTTTCTAGAGACACAGAGTCTAAGTTTGAATGTTTCCCTTTCTGCTTACTGGTTATCTGATTCAGGCCAAGATAATTGTTTGCTATGAGTCTCAACTTCCTCATCTGTAAAGTAAGAAAATACCATAAGTCACAAGGAGTTATTGTGATGTTGTTGTTGTTATGTGCCGTAGAGTCGGCCCCGACTCATAGCGACCCCTCCTTGGGTTTCCGAGGCAGTATCACTACGGAAGTAGGATTGCCCAACCTTCCTTCCGAGGAGTGGCTGGTGGATTTGAACCGCCAGCCATCGAGTTATTGTGATAGTTGTATTTAAATATAAAGCCCTTAGCACCAAGCTAGCACACATTATGGCTTCAAAAAAGCTAGTTTTTATTATGATGATAAAAAAAAAAAAAAAAATTTAGCCTTGTTATGGACTCAGGGATAGACTATCCAATAAGCAAGATAAGCATGGGTTTATGATGTTGTGGAACCCATGTGAAGTTTTTCATTACACATTAGTAAGGAAGCACAAATAAGCCTGTGCTTACCTTGGTTACTGGATACTCTGTCCCTGTCAGAGATTGCAAATTTGAAAAGACGTGTCGATTCCCTAGGAAAGTGCTCTAGGGTTGGGAGAAAGATAGACGCCAGCCATAAAAGGAAGCAAAATCTTTGATGTGGTGAAAAATTGAATGTGAAATTGGTCACTAAATAGTAGTAAGAAAGCACAAGTAAGCCAGTGCTTACCTTGCTTACTGGGTAAACTGACACTCTACAGAATATTTAATTGTGAGATGTAGAAGGACCTACAGATATGTTTCTCAAAATTTCTGCATTTTATAATCACCTGGGGAGTTTTAAGATTACTGGTGCTGGGTCCCACAACTAGAGCTTCTGATTCATTTAGTGTGAGGCATGACCTGGCTGGTCATCAGTAGTTTTAAAAATTCCCCAGAAGATTCTAATATTCTAAAATCTTGATGTTCAAGCTGCATTCTCCAGATCAAATAAATAATCACTGTGAGTGAGACCCAGGCATCCATGTTTTTCTCTAAGTGATTACCTTGGACTTTGGGTAGTACAAATGATTTGTGCTTAGCTGCTAATGAGTAACACTGAGGAAGAAAGCCCTGGAGATCTGCTTCTGTAAGGATTCCTGACAGGAAAAATCTATGGATCTCAGTGATAACCTATAACACATGGAATTGCCATCAGTCAGAATCAATTCAATGGCAACAGATTTGGGTTTGGTAGATGATTATGATATGAAGCTAAGTTTGAGAATCATTGCTCTACTCTTGTGGTTTTAAACGCTGGCTGCAGATTAAAATCATTTTAGGAGTAAAATGCCTAGGCCCTTTCCTAGAGTAAGTTATGCCTAATCTCTGAAGATGAGACCCCAGCATCAGTAGTTATCCACAGCCTGTACAGGTGATTTTTCATGTGTAGGCAGGATTGAGATTCCAGTTGTTCTCAAACTTCGGTGTCTTTCAGAACCAACTGGAGAACTTTTTAAAACAAAGGTTCTTGTGCCCCACTCCCAGAGTTTCTGACAGTTAAATCTGGAATGGGGCCTGAGAATGTGCATTTCTAACAAGTTTCCCAGTGGTGTTGATGGTCCCATTAAATAGAATAGTATACCATGAGTGCATATGGGGGAAAAAAAAAAAAAACAACTCACTGCCATTGAGTCGGTTCCAACTCTTTGTAATCCCTTCTTGAATTTCCAAGGTGGTATCACTATGGAAGTAGATTGTCCAGTCTTCCTTCTGTGGAGTGACTGGTGGGTTTGAACCACCAGCCTTCTGGTTAGCAGTCAAATGCTGTAGTCAGTACACAACAATGTGGAGATCTGATGAAGAACAGGTGATTTATATTGTTTCAAAGTACCATCTCACAAAATACATACTAATTACAAAGCAGAAAAGAGTATCTTTACTAACAGACATCACCTTAATCAAATGATCAAAATAGATATCATCAGCAATTAGACAAATCAAAATCATTCAAAACTTCATAAGGACCAATGAGAAGACTGCAAAACTGTATTGTGAGCTTGCTGTGTGGTGTCAGTTCCTCAGTTGCCCATGACTATTGTTGTTAGTTAGTTAGCTATTGTTTTAGTATCCCCATAACCTGGGGATACCAGGAAGATGTTTACTTTTGTTTTACTGATGATGCAAAAGCATTTGATTGTGTAGATCATAATAAATTATGGGTAACATTGAGAAAAATGGGAATTCCAGAACACTTAATTGTACTCATGAGGAACCTGTACATAGACCAGGAGGCTGTCATTCAAACAGAACAAGGGGACACTGCATGGTTTAAAATCAAGAAGGGAGTGAGTCAGAGTTGTATCCTCTCACCATACTTATTCAATTTATATGCTGAGCAAATAATCTGAGAAGCTGGATTATATGAAGAAGAACATGACATCAGGATTGAAGGAAGAATCATTAACAACCTGCAATATGCTGACGACACAAGTTTGCTTGCTGAGAAAGAGGATGACTTGAAACACTTACTGATGAAGATTGAAGAAATACAGTCTGCATTATGGATTGTACCTCAATATAAAGAAAATAAAAATCCTCACACATGGACCTATAAGCAGCATCATGATAAATGGAGAAAGGATTAAAGTTGTCAAGGCTTCATATTCCTTGGTTCTATAATCAACTCTAATGGAAGCAGCAGTCAAGATATCAGACAATGGATAGCACTGGGCAAATCAGCTGCAAAAGACCTCTTCCAACAGATGAAGAGCAAAGATGTCTCTTTGAGGACTAACGGGTGCCTAACCCAAGCATTTTCAATCATCTCAAATGCATGTGAGAGCTGGGCAATGAATAAGGAAGACCAAAGAAGAGTTGATGCTTTTGAGTTGTGGTGTTGGCAAAGAATGCTGAAAGTACCATGGACTGCTAAAAGAACTATCAAATGTGTCCTGGAAGAAGTACAGCCAGAATGTTTCTTGGAAGTGACAATAGCCAGAATTCATCTCACCTACTTTGGTCATGTTATAAGAAGAGACTATCCCCTAGAGAAGGACATCATGCTTGGTAAAGTGAAAGATCAACAAAAGAGGGGAAGGCCCTCAAAAGATGGATTGACACAGTGGCTGCAACGACAGGCTTAGGTATAGCTTGAATGATTGGTCTGGCACAGGACTAGGCAGTGTTTCATTCTGTTGTGCATAGGGTCACTATGAGCTGGAGACAACTCAGTGGCATCTAACAACAACCATAGTTGACATCAAATTGACTCCAACTCTTGGTGACTTTATGTGAAATGGAACGAAATGTTGCCCAGTCCTGCAGCATCTTCATGATCATTGGAACGTTGTAATGCCTTCAAACCTAGGGGACTCATCTTCCAACATTACAGCCAATAATACTCTTTTGTAATCTTTAGATTTTCATTAGCTAATTTTCAGAAATATATATCCAGATGTTTACCCTACTCTTAACTCACTGCTATCAAGTTGGATCTGACTCATAGCGACTCCTCCTTGGGTTTCTGAGGTGGTATCACTACAGAAGTAGATTGCCCAAGCTTCCTTCTGAGGAGTGGTTGGTGGGTTTGAACCTCCAGCCTTCTAGTTTGCAGTCAAGTGCCTTAGGCACTGTGCTACCAGAGCTCCCCCAGTATAATAGTACTCTGTAAAAATTTCTGTCTGATGAGGAGGAGGGTATCATAGTTACATTTACATTGGTCTGGAAAAATTATTATAATTTAAGAACTATAGAATACAAAGCTTCAAAAACATTTATTCCTGGTTGTCCCTCTACTGAAAATTTGCCTTTCCATCCCAGATATATCCAATCAGAATCTACAGTTTAGTAAGATTCCCAGGTGATTCTTGTAAATCCCAAAACCAAAACAAACCAAACTCACTGCCATCAAGTCAGTTCTGACTCATAGCACCTGCTCCTTGGGTTGCCGAGGCAGTATTGCTATGGAAGCAGATTGCTCAATCTCCCTTTTGAGAAGTGGCTGGTGGGTTTGAACTGCCAGCCTTCTGGTTAGCAGTCAAATGCCTTAGGCACTACACCACCAGAGCTCCCTAAAAATCCCAAGTTGTACAAGATTTTTATTAAAATGTGTATTCTGATTCAGTATCTGGGGTGGAAATGCAAATCCTCAGCAGCAGATCAAGTTGGAATGAACCAGTTTGAAGCCTTGAAAGAATGATAGCATACGTAACAATTCACAGAGAAATGAAGAAATATGAGGGTTTAGGTAATATCAGGACATTGAAGTGGTATGAGTGAAAAGAACGGACAATAAAAGAGTCAAAATGTAAGACAGGAAAGAAAAATTAGGTGAAGCTTATCCTAAAGAAAATCTAAGGTGTTTGTGCATGAACCAAAAGATAATAAGAAACTATTAAATTAAGATTTTAAACTGAGAACTGATACAACCAGATTAATGTATTTGAATGACTGCTATGGAAAATGGATTGCTAATGGGAGGAATGGACCCAGTATTTACACTAGGTGACTCAAAAGAGACCGAAGGGTTAAGATCAAAGCCGATACAAAGGCAGCAACACAAGCAAGGAGAAATAAGGGGCTTATCAGAGATGTTTAGGAGAACTTCTAATGATCTGTTATCTCTTGGTACTCCTATTTGTCTCTGATAACATCTTGGTATGTTTTGATAATTCCTTCCTCCTTATTTGTGATTTCAAATTTGAGTCTTGAAAGGATTGTGGAGTATATGATTGAGATGGATGAAAGGAGATAAAATGAAGAAAAATCAAGCATGAATAATAATGAGACCAAAGAAAGAAGATGAGTATTTGAAGTAGAGATATTATGGTAAAGTTGAAGAAAAGTAGACAAATTCAAGAATTTAGGGAAAAGATTGGAATTCATGATTATTCAGATATGGTAGGAGAATGAGCTCCAAGTAAATTTTATGGTTTAGACTTAGACTTATAATTCCTACCTCAGTTATCTGAAATTTTAACACCAAAAAAAAAAAAAAAAAAAATCAGAAAAGTCAGTCTATGGAAAGTGAAGAAATTCTATTCTAGACATTTGAATTTTAGCTCATCTACGGGTATTGAAATGAATTTGTTCAGCTGGAGAGCAGATGTATATGTCTGAAGCCAGGAGGCTGTCTATCTGGGAGATTTAGATTTAGATATCATTATGCCATCAGTGCTTGTTAAAACAATGACACTAGATGGATTTTTCAAGGGACAAAAATGCATGGAGAGAGAAAATAAAAGGGGAAAAAAAAAAAAAAAACAATCACTGGCTTGAGAGCAAAGCATAGAGAAACCCATGTATAAGAGGCAGGTTGAAAGAATCAACAAAACAGCCAGAGATGTTATCAGAGGCTAGAAAGGGTGCCCAGAGACAAATACTCTTTTCTTATTATGTTCAGTACTTCCCACAGGAGCCAGTGTGATCTTTCAAAAACAGACAACAGATTAGGTCACTCCTTTGCATAATATCTTTCAAGGTATTCCATGGCCTATAGCATGATACTGACTTACTTCCCCAAACCCACAAGGTCCTGCATATTCTGGCTCCTGTTTCTTCCCCCAACCTCATCGCATGCTAATTTGCCTCTTTGTCTTCACACCCAGTCACCTGGGTCCTGCTTTGGTACTACATCCTCAGTACTTCTACCCATGCTACATCTCCTGTCAAGTGTGCTCATTTCAACGTTTTTTGTGGGGTCAGCTCCTGCTAAAAGAGCCTCCTCCAAAAGAACTTCTACATCTGCTGAATCTAAGCCAGTCCATCCTTGTCATTCTGACTTGTAATTTCTTGTTTGTTTCTTTCATAGAATGCACCACAATTAGGAGTTAGTTATCAATCTGTATATTTCATTCTATTGTTTTTACCCATTTGAATGTGAGTTTCATGTACACAAGAACCTCATCTTTCTTTGCAATATTAGTATTCCCACCACCTAGCACAACGCTCTGGTAGTGTAGTGCCTAAGGCACTTGACTGCCAACCAGAAGGCTGGTGGTTCAAACCCATTAGCCACTCCTTGGAAGGAAGATGGGACAATCTACTACTGTAGTGATACTGCCTCAGAATCCCAAGGAGGGGTTGCTGTGAGTCAGGTCCAACTCAACAGCACATAACAACAACAACAGGACAATGCTTAAGAGCTCTGGTAGTGTAGTGTCTAAGACATTTAACTCCTAACCAGAATGTTGTTGGTTCATACATACCAGTCACTACTTGGAAAGAAGATTGGGCAATCTACTTCTGCAGAGAAACCATCTTCGAATCCTAAGGAGGGGTCACTATGAGTCGGGATCGATTCAATGGCAGTGAATTGTTTGTTTGTTTGTAGCACAATGTTTAGGGCTTAGTCATAGTCCAATACATCTCAGGTGGATAAATAAAGTAAGTGCATCACTGTAACAAACAATGTAGAGAGTTTCAAGCATAAAGAAATAATCAGATACTGTTTCATTCATTTATTCCTTTATTAACAGACACATGTGTACATACACACATACAGGTACCATATTAGAATGACTGCTATGGGTTGGAAATGGGAGAAATAAATCCAGCACACACACTATTTGATTCTAAAAAATGATATGTATGTATATATTTCTATTTAGCAGACATGTACCAGAGCCAAACATGGTGAAAGCACTATGCTAAAAGCAACAAGGGAACCAAGAGAGAGTATGACTTGTGCCCTTCCCTGTCAGTAAGAAGGTGCAAGCTACATAGAAGAAACAAATATACACAGAAAGGGGGAAGGCCTAATTCAGATCATAAATATACTTTTGAATAGAACCAAAAATACACAAAAACCAGAAGATGACTGGGATTCATAAAAATTGGGCATTATGCACATCAAAAAATTTAACCAAAAAGGTAAAAAGAGAACACACAGACTTGGAAAAAAAATTTGGTAACAATATATTGGACAAGGGACTAATCTCTAAAATTTATGGAAAACTTCAACACCTTAACAACAAAAATACAAATAATCCAATATTAAAAATGAACAAAGGACATGAACAGACACTGACCAAAGAAGACATTCAGGCATCTAACAAACACATGGAGAACTGCTTATGATTATTAGCTATTAGAGGAATGCAAATCAAAACAACAAGGAGATATCATCTCAACCCAGCACTAACAGCAAAGTTCAGAAAAACAGAAAATGGCAAATATTGGTGAGGGTGTGAGAAACTATAACTCTCATACATTGCTGGAGAGACTGTACTTTCATACAAGGCTGGTGAGCCTGTAAAATGGTGAAATGGTAAAATGTTGTAGAAAATGGTATGATGCTTCAGAGAAATAGAAACACCATACGATCCAGCAATCCCACAACTGGGAGTATATCCTAGAGAAATAAGAGGTGTGACACAAAAAGATATATGCATAACTATGTTCCTCATAGCAGTATTCACATTAGCAAAAAGATGGAAACATCCTAAATGCTCACTAATAGAAGAATGGATCAACAAATTATGATACATAAACATGTTGTTGTTGTTGTGTTGTCATGTGCCGTTGAGTCGGCCCCAACTCATAGCGACCCCTCCTTGGGTTTCTGAGGCAGTATCACTATGGAAGTAAGATTGCCCAACCTTCCTTCATAGTGGAATAATATACAACATTAAAGAACAAAGATAAATCTGTAAAACATCTCATAACATGGATGAACTTAGAGTCCATTATGCTGAGTGAAATTAGTCAATCACAAAAGCACAATATTTCTGATACCACTACTGTAAAAAGTCAAGAAAAGAATTTCACAAAATAATAAATGTTCTTTGATGGTTAGCAGGGGTATGTGGGGAAAGCAAGACAAACCACTAACTAAAGAAAAACAAACAAACTCACTGCCATCAAGTCGATTCTGACTCATAGTGACTCCCATTGCATTTCGGAGGCACTAAATCTTTATAGAAGTAGATTACCCCATCTTCCTTCTGTGGAGCAGCTGGTAGATTTGAACTGCCAAACTTCTGGTTAGCAGTCAAATGCCTGAGGCACTATGTCACCAGAGCTCCTTAACCACTAACTAGAGAACATCCCCACTTCCAACCCCCCCAAAAAACTCACTGCCTTCAAATGGATCCCAACTCATAGCAACCCCCATTGGGTCTCTGAGGCTGTCAGTCTTTATGGAAATAGATCACTCCATCTTCTTTTCACAGAGTGACTCATGTGTTTAAACCACTGAACTTCTGGTTAGCAGTCAAATGTCTTATCCATTATGCCACCAGAGCTCCTTACTAACTAGAGGGTAGATGCACATTAATCCGGGTGAAGAGAAAAGTAAAATAATATACAAGGTAAATATGAAACACTCACTCAGATTAAAGAAGAAAAACATAAAAAGAAACCTCCGAGATAAGAAAATTGTTGCAGCCACCATACTAATCCATAATTGAGGTCTTCCTCTTTTTCTCTGACCTTCTACTTTACCAACCATGATATGTTTCTCCAGTGACTGGGCCTCCTGACAACATGACTAAAGTAGGAGAGGTGAACTCTCTCAATCTTCTCTTCTAAGAATCATTCTGGCTGTACTTCATCTAAGACAGATTTGTTTGTTCTTCTGGCGGTGAATGGTACATTCAATATTCTTTGCAAACACCATAATTCAAATGCATCAATTCTTCAGGTATATTCTAGTAACTTTCCACAAGTAGACAATGAAATATGTTTTAAATGTTCTTTTTGCATTCCTTCCAGTTGACTAAATTTAACTTTCCCCTATGTTGTTATTAAATTGTTTTTTTTTTTTTTTTAATTGTGATTTGGGTAAAAATTTACAGAGCAAATTCACTTTCCATACAGCAGTTCACATACACTTTGTTGCATGACATTGACTACAATTTAACCCAATATAACAGCTCCCCTTCCATTTCCTTCCCATAGTTACTTCTTCCCTGTGTCCATCCCTCCATGCCCTCCTGCTCTCTGAGCTGTCTCCCTCTGCATAAGCAGCCCTTCGTTCTTCAATAATTGTTCCCTCTAAGGAGTGTATCTACCTCAGTTAAATGTTCAATTCATAAGCCTGTCTTTTGTTTGACTGGAAGCCACAGTGTAGGCTCAATTCTAGACCTGAAGGGCAGCTAGGGGCCATAGTCTCTGTGGTTCCATCAGGCTCTATCAGACTAGCAAACTTAGTCCCTTTTTTTTTTTCCTGAATGATTTTGAGTTTTGTTCCACATTGTTCTCCCTCTCTATCCAGGATCTCTTACGTAGATCCCCCTCCCAGTGGTTGACAATGGTAGCCAAGCACCATCTAGTTCTTCTGGTCTCATAGTCATATAGACTGCAGATTGGATGGTGTACCAGTTGCTAGGACTATTTGTTTCCAAGAATTTTTGGTTTTATTCATTCTTCTTTGCTCTGGACGAGGAGAGACCCATTGTTACATCTAGATGGCAGCTTGCAAGCTTTTAAGATCCAAGTTGCTACTCACCAATGCAGGAGGTGGAACAAAGTTTTATGTAGTATGTTATGCCAATTGAGCTTGATGTCCCCTGCGACTATGGTCCTGAGTCCCCTGGTTCAACTACTCAGTCTGTTTGAGTATCTGGCTGTGACCAAGAAGGGACTGCAACCTTGTCCCCTGTCAGCTCTATTATATACCTGGGAATTCTTACAGATCATACAAAAACACTTATTGGACCATTGTCTACCAACCCTATACATGATCTTGGGTACACTCTCCACTTCACAGACATACCTAATAGTTCAGCCTGTCCACTCATCAATCCACCCGTATACCCATGTTTACCTTCACTGAAAATGCAGTACTGTGTGTGCAAAATGGTTCATCTTTGTTGTCTGTACCTCCTATGTACCTATCTATGTCTTCCTCTTCCTCAGTGCCACCATGTTGATCACTCACATTGATCACTCAATATTTATCTCTACCTATCTAACAGTGTCCCCTACCCTACCCTCCCACCCCTGGTAACCAACAAAGAAAATTTCTTTCCAAAGATAAACCTTTCCTTGACTTTTACAATAATGGCTAATACAATATTTGTCCTTTTTGTGATTGACTTATTTCACTCAGCATAATGTCCTCCAAAACATCCATGTTATGTGGTGTTTTGCAGATTCCAGGTTATTCTTTAGGGTTGCATAGTATTCCATTGTGTGTATATACCATAGTTGGGTTATCCATTCCTCAGTTGATGGATGCCTAGGTTGTTTCCATCTTTTGGCTATTGTAAATAGTGTTGTGATGAACATGGTGAAGCATATGTCTGCTCTTGTCATGGTTCCTATTTCTTTAGGATATATATGTAGTAATGGAATGGCTTTGTCAAACGGTATTTCTAATTCCAACTTTTTAAGTAATTGCCTTACTGCTTTCCACAGTGGTTGTACCATTAGACAGTCCCCCCAGCAATGTATGAGAGTCTCAATGTCTCCACATCCTTTCCAGCATTTGTTATTTTCAGTCTTGTTGAACTTTGCTACTAGTACTGGGGCAAGACGATATCTCATTTTTCTTTTGATTTGCATTGCTCTAATAGCTAATGATTGTGAGCCTTACTTCATATGTTTGTTGGCTGCCTGAATATCCTCCTTTGAGAAGTGTCTTATTCATGTCTTCTGCACATTTTTAATTGGATTATTTGTCTTTTTTTTTTATGGAGGCATTAGAGTTTTCTGTAAATTCTAGAGATTAGTCCTTTGTCAGATATGTCATTGCCAAATATTTTTTCCCATATCTAGGATCTCTTTTGACTATTTTGGAGAAGTCTTTGGAAGCACATAAAGATTTAATTTTTAGAAGGTCCCATTCATCTAGTTTCTCTTCTGCTGTTTGTGCATTTTGAATTATGCTTGATAGTCTGTTTATGTCATATATCAGGGCCTGTAAATTTGCTGCTAAATTTTCCTTGAGGAACTCTATAGTTTTAGATTTTACATTTAAGTCTTTGATCCATCTGGAGTTAGGTTTTGTGTATGGTGTGATGTACAGATCTTCTTTCAACTTTTCTTCAAATGGATCTCCAGTTTTGCCAGCCCCATTTACTAAACAAACATTCTCTACCCGATTTAATGGATTTTGGTCCTTTGTCAAAGACCAGCTGACCATAGGTTGATGGATGTATTTCTGAGTTCTCAATTCTATTTCGTTGGTCTGTGTCTGTCATTAGACCAAGACCAGACAGTTTTGACTACTGTGGCTATATGGCAGGTTTTGAGATCCAGCAGTGGAAGAACTCCTACTTTGTTCTTCTTCAACAGTGCTTTGCTTATCTGAGGTCTCTATCTTTCCATATAAAATTAGTGATTGATTTTCCATATCCTTAAAAAATGTTGGTGGGGTCTGGATTAGGATTGCATTGAATGTATAGATTGCTTTGGGTAAAATCAGCATTTTCCCAATGTTCAATCATCCTATCCACAAGCATGGGATGTTCTTCCATTTATGTAGATTCTTATGGTTTCTTGAAGTAGTTTCTTATAGTTCTTTGTACAGGTCTTTAGTGTACCTGGTGAGATTTTTTCCTAAGTATTGTATTTTTCTAGTAGCTATTGTAAATGGTATTTGTTTCCTTATTCCTTCTTCAGCAATCTCTTTGCTGGTGTAGAGGAATCCAACTGATTTTTGGTTATTGATCTTGTGTCCTTCCATGATGCTAAATCTCTCAGTTAGTTCGAGTAGATTTTTGACTGAGTCTTTTGGGTTTTCTAGGTATAGAATCATATTATCAGCGAATAGGAATAGTTTGATTTCTTCCTTACCAATTTAGATGCCTTTGTTTTCCCTTTCTTGCCTTATGGCCCAGTCTAGGACTTTCAGTACAATGTTGAATAGAAGTGATGATAGAGGAAATCCTTGTCTGGTTCCTGTTCACAAGAGGAATGGTTTCACTCTCTCTCCCCAGAGTATAATGTTGGCTGTTGGTTTTGCATAGATGGCCTTTATTATGTTGAAGAATGTCCCTTCCATTCCTATTTTGTTGAGAGTTTTAATCAGGAATGGGTGTTAGATTTTATCAAATGCCTTTCTACACCAATTGATGTGATCATGTGGTTCTTTTTCTTTGTTTTGTTTATGTGGTAGATGATGTTTATGGTTTTTGTAATATTGAAGCATCCTTGCATACCTGATATGAACCCCACTTGGTCATAATGAGTGATTTTCTTGAGATGTTGTTGGAGTCTATTGGCTAGGATTTCGTTGAAGATTTTTGCATCTATATCTGTGAGGGATATTGGTCTGTAGTTTTCCTTTTGAGTAATGCTTTTGCCTGGTTTTGGTATCAAGGTTATGCTTGCCTCATAAAATAAGTTAAGGAGGATTCCATCCCTTTCTATATTTTGGAATAGTTTGAGTAGGATGAGTATCAGTTCTCTGAATGTTTGGTAGAATTTCCCAGTGAAACCGTTGGGCCAGGACATTTTTTTGTTGGTAAATTTTTTGAAGATCTGTTCGATTTCTTCTTTTGTAATGGATCTGTTAAACTTTTCCACATCAGTCTGTGTTAGTTTAAGTAAGTGGTGTATTTTTAAAAATCTGTCCATTTCTTCCAGATTTTCAAATTTTTTGGAGTACAGTTCTTCATAGTATCCTGATATTATCCTTTTTATTTCAGTTGGTTCTGTTGTGATGTCAGCCATTCTGTTTCTTATTCGTGTTATTTGTATTCCCTCCCTCTTTACCTTTGTTAAATTTGCCAGTGGTTTGTCAATTTTATTAATCTTTTCAAAATGAACTTCTGGTCTTGATTTTTTCTATTTCTCTTTTATTTTCTGTCTCATTGATTTCTGCTCAAATCTCCATTATTTCTTTTCTTCTGGTGACTGTTGGTTTTTCTTCTTGTTCTTTTTCTAATTGTTGTAGATGTTGGTTTAAAGTGTTGATTTTGGCTCTTTTTTTTCTTTTTTGTTGTGTGCATTTATTGCTATAAATTGGCCTCTGATGATTGCTTTTGCTGTGTCCCAAAGATTTTGGTATGTTGTGTTTTCATTCTCTTTTGATTCAAGGAATTTTTAAATTTCATTTTTCTATTACCCAGTTGTTCTTAAGGAGCGTGTTGTTCAGTTTCCATGTGTTTACTATTTTTCTATTGATCTTATTATTTTTTTATTTTTTTGACTTTTATTTTATTTTTTTTTTTTTTTTTCTGTTTACTATTTTTCTATTGATCTTATTATTTTTTTATTTCTAACTTGATAGCATTATGATTTGAGAAGATGCTTTGAAGTATTTCGATGTTTTTAAATTTATTCGGGCTTACCTTATGGCCTAACTTATGGTCTATCAGGAAAAATGTTCCATGTGCACTGGAAAAGAATGTATATTGTGCTGTTGTTGGGTGAAATGCTCTGTAGATGTCTATAAGGTCAAGTTGGTGAATGATATTGTTTAGCTCTTCTGCATCTTTGGTGAGTTTCTTTCGAGTTTTTCTATCTTTCAAAGAAAGTGGTGTGTTAAAGTCTCCCACTATGAGTGTGGAGTCATCTATTTGCCTTTTCAACTCATTTAAAGTCTGATTTATGTATTTTGAGGCTCTTTCTTTGGGTCCATAGATATTTATTATGGTTATACCTTCATGGTCAATTGATCCTTTAATCATTATATAATGTCCTTCCTTGTCTTGTATAGTGGTTTTGTCTGAAAGTCAATTTGATCAGAAATTAATATTGCCACTCCTGCTTTTTTATGGTTTGCATTTACTTGATATATTTTTTTCCAGCCTTTGGTTTTTAGTCTACTTTTTTTTCTTTGTCTAAGGTGTGTCTCTTGTAGAGAGCACATTCATGGATTTTGTTTTCTTATGCAATCTGCAACTCTCAGACTATTGAGTGGTGCATTTAATCCATTAATATTTAGTGTAATTATCAACAAGTATGAATTTGTTTCATAGTGCCTAAAGCATCTGACTGCTAACCAGAAGACTGGTGGTTCAAACCCACCAGCCACTCCTCTGAAGGAAGATGGGGCAATCTACTTCTGTAGTGATAATGCTTCAGAAACCGAAGGAGGAACGTTACGAGTTGGGTCCGACTCAATGGCACATAACAACAACATGAATTTGTTGCTGTCATTTTCTAATGTGTTTTTTTCATGGTGTCCCTGGTTTGTTTGTTCCATATTATTTTCCATTCTGAGCTCATTATGTTTATGAATTGTGTTATCATTTCCTTTGTTGCTCTTGTTTTAGTATTTGCTGAATATTTTTGCCTGTCCTCCTTTTTATTGTTATGTGAAGGTTTATCATTTTTTCTTTGAGGTTATCCTGTGATTTATAATTTTCTCCCAAAGATTAGAACAGTCCATTCTACCTTGCAACTCTCTTGACTTCCTCACCATTTAGAAGTTCTGTAACTACACAATATTTTCCGTCTTTTTGGTTTGTGGTTGTCCTTATTTTCAAATTGATATCTCTAGTTCCCTGTTTGCAATCTTGTAAGCTTATTTTACTTCAGCTATGGCTGTGATTTCTGGGATATGTCATCTTGTGTATTAAAGGTTGGTTGTTGTTTGTTATTTTTGGTTCTCTGTTCAAAGGATGCCCTTTAGCATCTCTTGTAAGTTTGGTCTAGTTTTAACAAATTCCCTTGGTTTCTGCTTATCTGGGAATCTGCTAATTTGACCATCATATTTGAGGGAAAATTTTGCCAGGTATATAATTCTTGGTTGAAAATTTTTCTCTTTCAGGGTCTCATAAATACCATCCCATTGCTTTCTTGCTTGCATGATTTCTGCTGAGAAATCAGAGCTTATTCTTACTGATTGTCCTTTGTAAGTAACTTTTTGTTTTTCCCATGCAGCTTTCAGTATTCTTTCCTTATCTTTGGTTTTTGTGAGTTTGATGATGATGTATCTTTGGTGATTTTCTTTTGGAGCCTATCCTGTTTGTGGTTCATTGGACTTCCTAAATGGATATATTGTCATCTTTCATCATATAAGGGTAGTTCTCTTCCAACAAATATTGGACAATTTTCTCAGTGGTTTCCTTTTCTCTTCCTGTTCTGGAATTCCAATGACACATAGATTATTCTTCTTGATGGTATCCCACATGAACCTTAGGCTTTCTTCATTTTGTTTTGATCTTTTTTTCTGATTGATCCCTTTCTATAGAGATATTCAGGTATTTGTCTTCAATCTCATTAATTCTGTCTTCCATTGCACCAATTCTACTCCTTTGCCTTTCCAATGTGTTATCTATTTCTGACAATTTAGTATTAATCTTCTAGATTTCTATCTGTAGATTTAGAATCATTTCTAATTTTTCATTTATTTTGTCATTTTGTCTTTATATATTCTTCCAATATTCTTCTAGGGTTTTGTCAGTGTTTTCCTTGATCTGTTTCTCAATCCTTTGAAGATACTTAAATATAATTCTTTAGAATTCCTTCTCAGGAAGTTCCAATGCTGCTTCTTCCTCAGGGATGTGTTCTGGATCTGCATCTACTCCCTTGTGTCTACCACTTTATGTGGCTTCTTTGTGTGGACTCTGATGGTCTCTTTTCTCCAACATATCATGTGTTGTCATATTTAGATCTCTGCTAACTCTTTGTGAACAGCAGCCAAGGGTGAGTCAGGCTCATCTTGTGATTGTTTATCATTGGCCCATTGGTGGAGAAGGAAATGGTGGCTCTCACTCAGTAAGTGAAGCTGCAAGAGGGGTGGTGATAGTTGTGTCATATGGGGACTGTTACTGTCTTCCACTCAGTTAGACAAAAATAACAATTGAATAACCATCAAAAAAGTAAAAGCAAATGGACAAAAAAGACACTGTAATCACATAGGAACAGTAACTAAAAAAGAAAAAAGGAAAAAAAAAAAAAAAACCCACAGGATCCAGGGAAAAGTCAATGAGAGAAAAAAGGTAGAGAAGAAGAATAATGAAGAAAAATATAGGAAAAATGCAAAAAGAAGAAAAATAAACAGGGTTAAGCATGGGAAAGGAAAAAAAAAAATTCAACCAGGAACAGGGAAAAGAAAAAAGCTGAAACTATAACCTGGGTGGGGAAGAATAAAGAATAATAGTAAAAAGGACAAAAGTAATAATAATAATAATTTTAAGACAGACAAAAACAAACATACTAAAAAACAGAATACAGGAAAAAAATTGAGGCAGTGTGGGGCAGGACACCTAGGTTCCATTTGAGCATGCATGAGATGGAATTCCTGCCAGCCCAGAAGGTGGGTGGGCATGAGGGATGGACATGCCTCCGTTAACAAAGAGGGCATAAGGTATAAGAGTAACAAGGAGAATTCTACACATTTCCAGTTGTCCATTTCCAAATGTCCTTGATGTTCCAGCAAGTAGAGCCTGTTCTTATGTCCCTGGAATCTGGGAGAATGCTGTCACTTTAAATATCCAAAATGGTTAAAACACTTGTAAACATTCAAAATGGCTATGTGCTACAGACAGGCAAAAATCCACAGCTCAGCCTGGCTTCCTCTTCACTGCTTCACATTTTATTCACCAGTCACCAGAGCAGTCCTCCGTGCAGTCTCTGGCTGTTGCTGTTGTTAGGTGTCATCGAGCCATTTCTGACTACGTGCAACCTCATGCACAGCAGAACGAAACACTGCCTGATCCCATGTCAGCTCCATGATCCCTGCTATACTTGAGTCCATCATCACAGCCACCATGTCAATCCATCTTGTTGAAGGCCCCCCCTCTTTCATCAAACCCTCCACCCTACCAAGCATGACATCCTTCTCCAGGGAATGGTCCCTTCTGAAAACATGACCAAAATAGGTGAGACGAATCTTGCTTCCAAGGAGCATTTTGGGTGCACGTCCTCCAGGACAGATCTGTTAGTTCTTTTAACAGTCCATGGTACTTTCAGCATTCTTCGCCAGCACCACAACTCAAAAGCATCAACTCTTCTTCTGTCTTCCTTATTCATTGTCCAGCTCTCACATTC